>NW_005841952.1:3363192-3392187 GCF_000455745.1 Alligator sinensis
GTGACTGTGATGTTCATGTGGATGTGGGTGTGTGGTATGGCTGTTGTGATATGGTGGTATGATGTAATGTATCAAGCATTTTTGGCAGCAAGAGGAGTATGTCAGGGCTGGCTCTGCCCCTCCCAGTGCTGGCCTGGTGGTGTAGCATCTCCAGACCCGGTACCAGATCCCAGTGGAAGAAAAACCCACCCGTTTGTGGGTTTTGGTTTTTTTAAGGCCACGTTTGCCCAATGTGGGCCATGTGGTTTGTAGTCCTGCTCAGTGTTGGCTGCATTTAATCAGCTTCCTAGCTGGTTTCTCTTACTGAGCACATGCTGCTCTTGACAGCAGTTTAGACAGGCAGTGCATTTAATGCAGTTTTCTTGTATGTGAATATAAGATGAATGGCATCTGTCCCTATGCTGATTGGGAGGAAAAAAACCTTGTCTTGTATGTGAGTAAATATGGTATTTCTATCTTTGAAAGGAGTTTTTTTCTGAATATAAAATTAATCATCTGACCAAGTAGTCTACTCTGGCCTCAGTGCCCTGGAGGAATAAAGCTATAGGAATAAAGGTGATCTTGAATGCTTCATAGCACAGAGAGCAGCCCTCTGGATGTTCCTTGCTGAGTATTGCCTTCTGAAGGTTTAACAAAAAAAAATTGTTGAGCCGGCTTGTTTTATGCCAGTCTTAGGGAGGATCATGGTTGATTTGTAACTGTCCTTTAAGGTCAGATGGTACCATTATACTCATTTGGGTGACATCTTGGTAGTGCTTTTTCATAATCTAGTAGTATATTCAGGGAGTTGAAATGGAAAGATCCTGGAATGATAGAAGGCTGGTAAGTAAGAGCATAGATCCTAGCTTGTGACCATGGAAGTGCTATTTAGCTCGATCTCCAGGGGGGGTCCCATGAGATGGGGCTGCAGTTTAGATGCTATACTGCATCTGGAGATGTTTCCAAGGTGACGTATTAGTAATGGGAAGGAGGTGTCTTAGAGACCCGCTCTATAGTTTCTAGTGCTGCTCATGCAGGGCCTTATTATCGTGCATAAACTTGAGAACTGAATAGCACAGGAGCCAAAACGCTTCAGACAACTTTTAGTTAAGGTTCTGGCACTCAGGACGCTCCATAACTACTCCCTCTCTCTTGCCCTTGCAGTATTCTGGGTGGAACGTGATGGAAGATGGATCAATCCGAATAGAGGAGGCAACGGAGGAAGCTCTCGGCACTTATACCTGTGTGCCTTATAACGCCCTGGGTACGATGGGCCAGTCCCCCCCTGCCCGACTGGTGCTGAAGGTAATGTCTCTCTTAGCTCTCTTCTTATTCAGAGAAAATGTTCACTGTTTTCTCAGTTCAGTGGGACGATTTTGTTCCTAAAAAAGAGTTTTTTGGGGCCGAGGGTGCAGTTGGTGCTCCAGTACAGATGTTTTATTGTGGGGTGTGTGTGGGTGTGTGTGTGTGTGTGTGTATATATATATATACACACACAGGGCCATCCCTAGGGATGGGAATTGGGGCAACCACCCGAGGCCCCGTGCTTTGTGGGGCCCTGCAGAGCCAGACAGAGCGGCTGTGGCGACTGTGCTGCTGCCGGCTTCACATCCGACTGCTTGGCACCCCATCCCCTCCACTGCCGAATCTGCTGCCGGCTTCCTTCTGTCCGGGGGTGGGGCCCTGCACAGGCTGGTTTGCCCTGGACCCTGCACCCTGCTCGGATCGTGTGTGTGTGTGTGTGTATATATATATATATATATATATATATATATATATATATATATAAATAAAATCATGACTTAGTTTTAAAAAACTTGGGTTTTTTTAAAAGAAGAACTTCATGATTTTTTTTATTTCCATGTCACTAGTTCTGTCTTCCCATGCCATAGTCATAAACTGCTGAAGTGGATGTTTTGTCCTTGTTTCTTTAGTTAGCTTCCTTATTGCTTAGTAGAATTACAGGTTTACTTAGGGATTTTTTTTTCCACTCAGTGTGCTCATCTATGCTGAAAAAGGCAAACATAAGGGCCTCGGTCACATCTTTACTGCAAGAACACTGCAAGTTCAAAACATGAAGGGGCATGTCTACACTGCAGTGGCGATGCAATCATGACATGGGTAGGCTTTGCCCACTAGCTTAACTCTAGATAGCGTTGCTAAAAACAGCAGTGAAGACAGCAGAGTGAGCTGTGCAGACCCGCCAGGGACCTTGGGAATGCACCTGTGTTGCTCACCAGTGCTGAAGTCTGGCTTTCCACATCTTTGCTGATATTTTTAGCTAACAAGAGTGCTGCTAGCCTGGGTATGCCTACCTCTTCTGCTATCATACTTTGACTGCAGTGTGGACCTACCTCAAATTGCTGATCAAGTACACGTAACAGTATATTAAACCTTCCTAAGAGCACCCTCAGGGTTTACAATATGTATGTAGGTCACATATATGTGACCTACATACATATGGCTAGTATGTGTGTATAAACACACACACACATACTAGCCAATATTTTCAAATGAGAAGTAGGCTCCTAAACCCATATTTAGGCAATCAATGGCAAGATTTTTCTGAAGTGCCTAAAAGGGAGGTGTCCTTCTGAGTCAGATATCTGTATCTAGATATACGTCTATATATCTAGATATAGGTATAGACATATGACTTAGAAGTACACTTCCAATTTAAGCACTTTTAGAAAAATCTTGCCAGTGACTGCCTAAATACAGGTTTAGGAGCCTACTTCTGATCTGAAAATGTTGGCTAGTGTGTGCAGAAAGAAGAGGTTTTGCTAATGCATTGAGCCTGAAGAAGTGTTTGTTCTGCACACTAAAACAGCTTTGTTTTGATGCGACAAAGCGCCAGATTTCCTAGGGCACTTACATGTCTTACTCCCATTGAAATGAGTATATGTGATGATCTGGACCAAAGATATCGTGGCTTGTATTTTGAATAAGTATACAATTTGAATCTCTGATGCCGCAAGCACCTATGTGCATGCTTATCTTGGAGAGCACAAGGAATCCCACTGAAGTCAGTGTGAGGTGAAGTAAAACCATGATTCTAATACTTAACGTTTTATTTCTCACGCGTATATGTTTAATGATTTGAAAACCTGGTAAGGCTTTCTAAACCAATAACACCCCCACCGCAGCCCACCCCATTTACATTTTTGCAGGAGTGGGCCTTTATTATCCATTATTTTGGCGTTTTCCCTGTATTGTTGCAGATAGTTCAAATAAGTTATCCTAGCAGAGTGACTGTTTAAGGGGAAAAGGCAATTCAGCCGAAAGCTGCAGAAGCGTATGTTTTCAAATTTCTGTAAGCCCTCGACTTCATACTTCAAAAATAAATCAATTGTTTTAAATCAGTGATGCAAATGAAGCTGCTTTACATTTATTTTTCTGGCTAAAAATGCTCTAGTTAACATGATTTGTGAAGAGATCCTCAAGGAGCGGTTCTTTGCGTGTGTGTGCGCGCATGTGTGTACACTCTGTGTAAGTGTGTGTTTTGACAGTTACTTGAGTTTTCCCTTGGCTACAGGACCCACCCTATTTCACGGTGCTACCAGGCTGGGAGTACAGACAGGAGGCAGGGAGGGAGCTGTTGATCCCTTGTGCTGCTGCAGGAGACCCCTTTCCTGTCATCGCCTGGAGAAAGGTACCCGGCCTGCCAGACAAATCTGCAGTGCCTTTGGCTTTTGATGAATATTGCAGACAGAGAAGCCACACTCTGTCCCGGTAAGAACAAACTGCAGGTACAGCTGCTTCGCTTTGGGCTGTACCACTGCCGTCCTGTCCCGCAGGTGGGTGGGGGAAACCCAGCTCCTGGCAACAAAGCGTTTAATACCATGAAACCGTCACAGCAGCATCTGCAAAGCTGAGCACTGCCTCCACCCCTCTTCCTCTGGCTGCTCCACACTGGTATCAACTGCAGGGACACCCACCTGAGCTTCCCATCCTTTCTGCCATAGTTGCCAGAATATCCCCCTCAAACTCCAGTGTTGCGGCCGTGCAGCACTTGAGCGTGTTCACGTCGCAGCTGCAGATGCTGCGTTGTCAGGGCTCAGCAGCACTTTTGGAAGTGTCCCTCGCTGCTCAGTCCCAGCTTCTTTAATGAACTCCTGCTGCTGCTTTCACATGCCGTACTGAAATGTATCGTGCAGACTGGGCATCCACCCAGCGTGGATTGTACGCTGGGGAGAACCAGTCTGTTACTTTACTTCCACATGCAAATCACAGGCGCTAGGGATTTTACTTTGTCTCGGTTTTATTGGGGCAGGTGCCCCTGATGTGCAACCCTGCCTTGGCAGGATGGGAACACGTCTCCACATCTCATTACAACACTTGAGGACCTTTTCAATTGATAAGACACGTCTGGGACTATGGCTGCCATAGTCCTGCGGAGCTTGACATGAACGGTACCAGTGTTCTCCCAACTACGCAGTCCTGCAGCATGGGCTGAGGAGCGAAGTCTCATTTCTGCCCACGTTCAGAAGTGTCCTGTTTGCCAGTGGTACCAGGGCAGCCATTCTTCATCAGCTAGTCCTCATCAGTTTTTCATTCTGGGCTGTCCCCCCACCAGCCAGTGTGCTCCTTCCTCCATTCCTTTGAGAGGCAAACAGAGAAGTTTACGGGGCACGCTGAGCCCTATCCCTGCTGCAGGGTTCTCTCCCTTACCCTAGACTTCTCATAGACTAACTCCTCACTTACCCTATTTTATTTTGGCTGTGGAACTGGCCAGCATTTATATTTGACCTGTAGGGGTGGGATTTTCCATACACTGTGCTACATCTAACCTCGGAAGAATGGAGCTGGAGATGAAAGGTCTCCAACCAGGACAAGCAGCTAATCACATTTGGGGCAGTCAGTGCAGGGGTGCCCACTTCCTTGGAGGACCATGCACAGCTGGCATTGCCCTTAATCTTTCTGGGGTCAAAGTGGACGATGGTAAAATGGCCCAAGTGCAAACTGCGTTGGATGCTGGTAAGAAATTAGCACAAATTGAAGGCGAGTAGTTCATCGGTCTCTAGAGCACTCGTATCTTCCTTCCATACGACTTCCTCTCTTCATTCTTTTTTTCGTGTTTCTCTCTATTTTTGTTCTCAGTCTTCCTTGTGTGTCCCCTTTTCACTCCCCCTTCCCTCCCCTCATCTTCTGCCCTGATTATGTCTGGTCATGTCATCCTGCAGCGATATCAGTCAGGACTTGAATGGGCTCCCCGATGAGCATTAGGACAAAGGATTCGTGCTTCCTACAAGCTCATGGAAGCTACTGCCACTTCAAGCCTGTCTTTCACTGAGAGGCCACTGAGGACTTTGACTTTGCTGTTGCTAGCTGAAGCTTTTATTCCACTGCTGCCTTACAAAAAGGGAATCCAGCCATGTAGAGCCACTCTACCGTGGTTCACTGATACCATTGCAAAGAAGGCCAATAAATCACACCCCAGCTATATGTAATAAACCCCTGAAAAGCTATGCACGTGCCATTGACACACGTGCTAGTGATGTCTTCAGAGCAGCTTTGGGTTCATACAACTCCAGTTTAGGGCCATAACTGCCAGGTGTGAAATCCATCGTTTCAGTTATCACAAGAGAGTCCACACTTTTTCAGTTTAATTAAAATGAAGCACCTAGACTATTCTATACAAACGATTCCAAAACTTAGGAGCCCAGTTGTAGAATTAATCTTTATGGACCTGGACTGCCCAAATGCTGTGGTGTGGATGCAGCTACCCTTGATTTTACTCCTAAAGAGAGTGTCCTGAAAGCAACTGTACCCAACCCTATTCTCTTCTCAGTTGCCACACTAACTGAGGAGAGTTTGACCCCTAGTCCGGGAACTCGGGACTTGTCTACACTACAGAGCCTCTGCTGCTGTAGCTGTGCTGGTAGAGCCCTCTAGTGGAGTTCGTTGCTGGTATATTTAAATGGTCTCTCCCAGTGACATTAACTAAGCTTCCAGAAGTCCATTTTTGTTGGCATAGCTGTGTCCACTCTAGGCATTTTCCTAGCATGGCTGCTTTGACCATATGGTTTGATTCTTTTCTCTCCTCTCCCTCCTTCCCCTGCCTCTGATCCTAGCTGATACAGCTATGTGGACAAAATTTAAGCAAACAGACACACAATTCTTTTTAAAATAAGGCAGATTTGTGCCCAGCACTGTGTTTAAAAACTCCAGTGGGTCCTTAGAGGCTTCTTATTTTGAATGTCTAAGTGGTGTCAGAAGCAATCAGATATTCAAACCAAGCACCCTGTCTTATTTTAATCCCTGGCTTAGTGCAGTCATGTTTCCCTTTTGTGGTTGACACCAGAGGCTACCATAGCCTGGCAATAGGAGCTCAAGGAGTTCCTTGATCTGGAGACCTAGAGAAATTTGTGCTTTGGATGCTGACGGTCCTAGATTGAATCTCCTCTGAAGTCTGTGGTGTCTGTATGCGTGTGCGTTTATGCTTATGTATCCAAGTTGTAAAACCGGGCTCTGTTCTGCATGTGTATGTTGAGTCATCTTGCCATTTTTTACTGGCTTGTTTAAATGAGAACTCAGTAAACCTGCTGCCATGTGATGATTCTCCTAGCCAGCCACACATGTTGAAGAGTCTGGAGCCATTGCTAGCCCCTGGTAGTATTTGCTGTGACTTGCAAGTAGAACTTGGCTAACATAGTGCTGCCTCCTGTCCCTGCCTTGCAATGTGCTTCTCAGTTGTGTTTTTTTTTCTTTCCCTCTGCTCTCTCTGTTGTTTGCCCAAGGTAGGGAAGCCCAGTAGAAGCAAGCACAACACTCTTCCAAGTGGCAGCCTACAGTTCCGATCCCTCAGTAAGGACGACCATGGGGAGTGGGAGTGTGTCGCTACCAACATAGTCACAAGCATTACTGCCAGCACTCATCTTACAGTCGTAGGTATGGGAAGGCTTGCTCTAGTGGGCCAGAGGGAGGGGGCTTGACCATGTGGAGAGGGACCTTCAAGGGAATTGTGAAGGGTGGATATTGGGGGCATATAAGGGAAGGGGTTGCGTGGTCTGGAAGGTGGGAGAATGGAGTCCATTCTGGAGGACTGGAATGGAGACAAAATAACTGGGGGAAGGGGGAAGACCTGGAATGGCTTGAAGGGAGTTGTGGATGGGGAGGAAGAGGGGAGAGATACAGAAGAAATAAGGGGTTGATGAGTGAATGAAGGAGAGTGCCCTTACTTGCCTTCTGCAAAGTATGTTGGCCCATGCCTCTGTGGCTGTGGTAGGGTAGATCCCTTTAGATTTCTTTTCCAACCGTTCCTCACCCTGCTTCTGGGTTCTGATTTGAATCGGGACCTGGCATCTCCGGAGTCTCCCTAGATTTCCAAGCCTGGTTCCCTGACGGCATTGTTTGCTGCAGGGGTGACTTACCTAGATTTTCAGTTTCCAGATAGATTAACTGCTGGATAATTTGAAGACAAGTATGTGCTTCCTTGTGAGGAGAGGCTCATATTTTCTGTACAGTGTTGCACCAAACTGCATGTCTGAACGGCACAAGTCAGAAAGGCTCGCCATGAAAAGAAGAGCAACGTTTTCCTTTAATTTCACACTCCAGTGGTGCTGTCTTTAAATCGCTGTCCTTTTATTTAGGCCATGTCCCCAGGCAGATTGAAAAGCTCCTCTCCTCTCTGGCCAAGTGCATCTCCCCCTGCCACTGCACAGCCAAGGGACAGTTTATTTTAAATCTTGATTTTTTCCCCCCCCCTTTAATCCTACAAACTCACTGATCTTTTAAAATCTGCACCGCTGGGCTCCTAAGGTCTGGCCTGGTGGGGGAGGCAAGTGTGCCCTGCACGTTTCCTAGAAGCAGATCACTAGCCCAGGCAAGCGGAGGTGGTCAGTGCTACTGTCCTGTCTCGATGAGTTATGGGATGTGATAGTTTTTATCTGTTCGAGTCCTTGGCGAGCAGAGGGAGTCTGGGGAAGGTCCGCTTCTGCTCCAAGCACCGAATTGTGTTCGAGCTCTTAGCAGCCATATGTTCCCCAGTCCAAGAACTGCCTCTTCTCTGGGTGATCTGGTGACTGGGTCCTTTTATGTTTCTCTCTGCTACCTTCATACAT
Source organism: Alligator sinensis (assembly GCF_000455745.1). Taxonomy (NCBI): domain Eukaryota; kingdom Metazoa; phylum Chordata; order Crocodylia; family Alligatoridae; genus Alligator; species Alligator sinensis. The sequence continues at coordinate 3,371,235 of NW_005841952.1, forward strand.
GGAGCTTTCTCTCTGTTTTCAGGCACAAGCCCTCATGCCCCAAGCAACGTGCGCGTTGTGGTTTCCATGACCTCTGCCAATGTCTCCTGGGAGCCCGGCTATGATGGCGGATATGAGCAGACATTCTCAGTTTGGTACGGCCCTCTGTGAGTCACCCCAGCATGCTTTGCTCTCTGCTTCTTTTCCTTCCTTCTCAGCCAGAGCTGGGAGCAGGCGCACACACTGCCATTTCTCAGTCGGGGTGGGCAAAAGGTGAGGGCAGGACAGCTGGTAGGAGGCTGCGGGCAGGTGCTGACCCTATGTAAATCGCCTTAGCTCCATTGACTTTAATGGGCTTTCACTGCAAATCCGGTGTCCCAGAGCAGTGGAGAAAGGTGTGAACGCAAGGCTGCCACGTATCCTGGTAGAGCATCTTCTTCCTTCTTTCCTTTCCACAGCTGTCAGTTGATCTGGGAGACAGACCTACAAGTATAGTTGGCAACTTCCTTGTCCTTGCCTGTGTTTCTGTTGCAGAGGTCTGCAGGTTTGCCATGTGTCCCCTTTCCTTATCTGCTAGGTCAATCCATCTGTCAGCCCCTGGTTACAATACATGGAATATGCTTTTGTGTTTTGGTTTTTCACACCAATCTAACTTACTGGAACCTGCACCTAGACAGAGGTCAGCGGAAACGTGTGGTGTTAACAGTTAGCAGCCGCACGATTGACAGAAAACACAGGCTTTAAAATAAACGCTGAAAAAACCCAACCCTGCCAGAGTGCCCTGCTCTTACTCCACAGCTCCTTGCGGCGGCTCGGAGCCCTCAGAATATGATATGGGACTTGTTTTATGTAGATCTGGTATTTGCTCATGTTGGTGACGCAGATGGGAGTTGCATTTAATCACGCAGAGCCAGCACAGTTGAGACAATACACTGGTTTGTTCTCTCTGGCATGTTAACAGTGCGTGATCCAGCTCTCCTTGAAGTCTCAGGTAGATTCCATCTGTCCTTGGCCGTGCGGTGAGGATGAGGCCCTACAGTCTGGCTCACAATGCCCTAATTTTCCAATTGAGATGGACAATTAATAAAGCCTGTATCCTGCTACCCTTGGCTCCGAGGACAATGAAAGCCCCAGCCTGAAAGAACTCTTGAGAGAAGATAGATGATTAGTAGAAACAAATGATGCAGTGATGGGGACTTCTTGTTTTTCATCTGGAGTGTTCTTTGGTTTAAATTAATGACCGGGCAAAGCAGCAGAAGGCTGATAACCTTAAAAAGCCTCTTAATACCTGCTCAGAGTGAACCTCACATTCTGGCATCTTTGAATCCATGCACACCAGCAGCAATGCCAAGGTTCGCACATCCACCATTTTAACACAGTGGGATTCGCACATGCAGGATTAGTGTCAGTATTCAGGCCTGAGTTTTCCAGGGTGCCAGGATTCACGTTCCACATAGCATTGCCTGGGATTCACGCTACTAATTTCTGCCTGTGGCAGGACCCCTGCATTGTAGCTGCTCCCTAAGCCAGCTGGCTGGCTTTCTCCCCCACGCCCCTGTAAAGAAGTGGAGCGGTGCAGTGCTCTCGCAGCAGACCCTTGCCTTCTCAATTGCGACAGGCTGCAGAACTGGGCAGCCTCTCACTTGGCCGCTGAGCTTTTTCTCATTCTGTTTCTTGTCAGAGAATCCATCAACTGAAATGTAAAGGTGAAAACGACCTTCCCGTTCTGAGCCACGTCTTCTCCCCCACCCCTGGTTCGCTGGGGGTTTTTTCTTTTTCTTTTTTTTTTCCGTTACTCTTTTTTTGCTCACTTTCCTTCCCTTAATTTGGCCAGATGGAGTCTGCTGATAGAGTGGAGATTGGATACATGCCTTCCATAATAAATTCTACTCGGCTTTAGATCGTGGACAGTATCAGTGTTCAGAAAGTTGGGGGCTGGGTAATTGTGCTGGGAGACAAAGGAAAGGCAATAGAAAGAAGGAGAAATTGAGAGGAAAGAGAGAGAGAAAAATGAAGGGGAAAAAAGAGCCCTGAGCGAGAGAATGGGCTTCGAGCAAAGAATTCACCTGGCTGCATCTCTGATTAAACTGTCCTTGAAAAGGACTGATTAAGCCTTCCTTGGGAGATGTGCCTTGGTGGAGGATGCCAGCTGCTGCTGTGTGCTGCCAACTTCTTGTGCTGGTTTTCATTGCATTCCTGAAAATCCTGGACTCCCCGACTCTCCCCGTGGCTTTCAGATCCCAAGTGAAGTATGATGGAAGGGAAAGACTGGGCAGGGAGAGGTGTGAACGTTGGCTCAGGTCTGGTGCAAGATCACTGCAGCGGTGTTGGATCCTAGGCGGCACGCTGGAGAGAAAGGAAGGGACCCTTTGCTTGAGGCCAGTTAGTCCTCCAAGTTTTAGCTGGTCGCAGAAAGAGCCAGCAAGGAGACTCTAGTGGTATAAGGCACTAGATGGATTGGGGAGCTAAGGTGAAAAAGGGCTATGCGCTGCCGAGCAGCTCTTTCTTATTGGCGTTCACTTATCAATGTCAGCCCCTGCGCCCTCTTCTCTTCTCTTCTTTGCAGTCTGGAAATCTGTACCCAGCCAAAGGTGATGTATTTTGTTCCCTGCTGTGTTTATATTGTCCTCTTCAAGCAGCACATTCCTCAGGCTGATCCCTTTGCGGTCTGCACTTTCTCCTCTTGGCCCTCCACACAGCTACTGCCATCCTTCCGATGTTTCCTTCTGTTTGGACTGAGCTCCCAGTATTAATGCTGGCAACGTTGCACCTGGGGAGGTAGAATATAGAGCATCGAGAGGCTTTGAGCTTGAGTTTTGTCACCGCTGTCTACAATGGCAACTTCTTCTTCAACCAGCTGGAATAAAGATTCGGAGAGCTGCAGAGTTGATCCCATTCTGCCAAGTTTAGCTTGCAAACCAGTTTAGCTTAACTCAGGTTTGCTATGGTGCTTTAGGCTAGAAAGGAATGGGGTTTAAGCAGCCACTCCCATACCTGAGGCCCTTGAAGTGAGATCATGCCTGGAATATGGATGTAGTAGATGAGGTAGCTGCCAACAGCTCTCACTTATGGCCTTATATGTTATAATCTGTTGGAGTGAGAGGAGCACTGGCCAGCACCTTCAGGCTGCAGTTCTGCCTGAGTAATTCTCTCGCTTCTGCTGCCTTTTGCTGCTTTGAAGAGGAGGAGTGGCATCTCTGATGCCAGGTCACTATCGATATGAATATTTTTTTGTTCCTTTATATTGTGCCTTCCACCTAAGGCTGTCAAAGTTCCTGCAAGTTTATTGGCTCCCTTAGAAGGCACTTGTGGTTGTAGGACCATGCTTAGCGGGACTGTTGGGACCCATATGTAGCTGAAACTCGGTCTGAGTTCTTTCCTTTTGTAATTACGAGCAGAGACTGAATTCAAGTCCAGTTTCATGGAGATATTCGGAGGCAGAGTCCTTGGGAAGACAGCTGTGTAACTGGAACATCCTGGTTTGGTACATGCAGTCTTGTCAGGGAAGAGCTTTTCTCATGCTTGATGGTGATAAGTGTTGGATTTATTTCCCACCCTCCCCCAGTGTCAGGCGGTTCCAGTTACTTAGCTGCCTTACTGAGATTGACAGCCTCGAGGCCTGGGCCAGGCATCCATAGCGAGCCAGTAGAAGGGAACGTGAAGGCAGCATGGTTCAGTGCGTATGGGAAACCTGAATCGGACAAATCTCCTTTCACAGCAGCTCCTCCCCTGACTCCAGACACCAGCTTTTGGGACAGAGGATTCTGGGGACTGTAGGTTTTAGGTTAGGGTGTTGGCTAAGAAGGGAAGCCTATCTGCAGTCGTGTCTCTGCAGCTCATTCTGGTCTGATTTATGCTGCATTGCTCTGTGCACATGCACTGCTGCCTTCCACACTTGCATTTCAACCGCTTGATGCTTCCTTTCCCACCTCTTTTTCTCCCTCCCATTTTGTCTGCCCCATCCTTTACCTCCTGCCTCATGGAGTTGCCTAAAAGCAAAGCTTATGGCTTTTCCATTTGGCCTCTACACTGTAATGTGTCTCTCTCAAATACATACACACACCCACTTCATCTCACAACCTACGGTAACCCCTCCTAAATACTCTGCTGACATTATTGTGAACTGCAGCCTATGGGAGTGATCACTAGAATATGTCTTCCAAATAGAGGTGTGGAGGTTATACCTATTGATATTTGCAATACCGGTGCATTGCAGCGATGCTTCTTTGAGGCACTGGAGTCTTCGCATCATGATATTTCTCATGGTTTTGTGTCGCTCTGGCTTGGCAGGAAGTCTCGCAAGTCAGGAGTCTAGAGATTACATTTGGGAATGGTTGCTCACCTTGTTTAGTGTGTGTGTGTATGAGAGAGAGAGAGCGAGACTAACAAAAAAGGCCTTGAGGCTTTCCTGTCCCAAAGGCTCACTTCTTTCCCTCTCCTCCTCGTGCTGAGGTCTCTGCAAGTGCTCCTGGACAGTGCTGTTCTGGATACCACCATGAACTACTACAGGCTTTCCTTTGTGGATCCCTCTTAGTATGTTGGCCACCCATTAGCTATGGGAACGGAAGAAATGAATTGGTGGTAGTTAGAAGAGGCAAAAATGGTCATTGAGAAATAAGAGCATCCCATCATCTTCCCAGATACTGATTGACCTTTGTCATCTTCTCAGTCTCTAAATTCTCTAGGATCACCCAGTTTCATTGCCCTTTTGGTGGGATTCTCAGGTCTCATGTTTCTTGGATGTCACATGTAGCTCTTCACTGTTCGGAAACCCATGTCCGAGTCAGAGGGGCTAGATAGAAGTGTGTATATTTTGCAGCCACAGGCTTTCAGTTTGCAGGGAGTGGCAGGAAACCACTGAAGGATAAAAGCACGAAACGGGAAAGACCTATTCAAAGCATTGTTGGTGCTGCTCCATTTTTTTAAAGCAATTTGCTTGCCTATGTTCTTAAAGTGCAGCTATAATTAGCGGGGAGAGCACCAGAAACGTGAAGCTCTGCTATTGTCTCAAACACTTCTACTTCGTTTCCAAATAAATATATACATTTGGGGTGGAGGGATTGTTTTTCCCCTAAGCTGCCAGCCTGGCATCCCTTGGATCACATTCCTTCTTGATTTTTCAATCTGGCCTATTTTTCATTAGCGGTAATGAGGATTATCAGCAGCAGTTTCTGGAATGGGTGTGCAAACCCGTTGGGTTCGGTTCTCATTTACACTGAGGCTTCTTTCTGCTGCTCTGCAGTGTAAATAAATTGATTCCATTCTCAGAGCCTCTCTCGCTATTCTGGCAGCGTAAAAGGGCCTTCGTATATGAGAATCCAGCCTGGGGTCTTATGTTCAAGCCTCCTCTCCGCCAGCACAAGTCCAGAGTTGCAGAGCGCTCCAAACTTCTCACTGAGAGTCCTTACTGCGTAGCTGCAACTCAGGTCCTACTCTGGTTCGTTGTCTCCAGTGGGATCGCAGGTGTTGGAAGGGCTGAGAGCAAAATTCAATCTTGTTTTGGGAACAGTGCATTGGTGACACGACGCCAGAATAGACTCCCCCTTCCTCTTCCATAGCTCTGCAATTTTAACAGGCAATAAAAAGTATGGTACATTTGCTTTTGTCATTGCTGGAAGTAAGGATCTGGCTCTGAATACTCTGAGGCAGGTCCGTTGAGTTAGAAGGCTCTATATTGGCCAAAACTGGCCGCGTCTACTTGAGACATTTACTGTGGAGCTGCCTAATTAGCTCCACAGTAAAATCTTTGTGCCTACACATGTGGCCCTATTAAGTCACAGTAAACTAATAAGCACTGCCGTAGTCAGTATTTGTAAATACAAGTACTACCCTGTGGTGGCATTATTTACTGCGCAGCAACGTGCGTGTAGATGCTGACGGGGCTGGCTGGGGCACCAGGGTGCTTCAGTGCAGGGGCTGCCTGCCAGCTAACCCCACACTGTAGCGCTCTCATGCCCCATCCAGCCCCTCCTCAGCACATTGAGCTGGGTCAGAGCAGCCCGGGGCTGGCAGACTGACCCCTTTGGCCCCCTGCCAGCTGGGGCTGATCCGACCCACCTCAACGTGCTGTGGTCCTGGATGCACGTGTAAACGTGGCACCCGGGAGCAATAAACTCCAGTGTGTTACGCACCGGAGTTTATTGCTCCATGCTAATAGCATGTGTAGATACACCCACTGCAGTATAAGAGCTGCTTGTGTAGAGTATGGTGTAAGGTAGGAGGGAGGGTTGGGAGTGCTGTTAGTGTACTCTCTGCATGGGTGTAGAGTGGAGCCAAGGGAAGAGCTCCAGGCACCCAGCGAACAGCATGAGTCCTGGTTTCTGGCTTTCCCCTAGCCCAGTTTCAGTGCATGCTCTATCTATGGTGGCAGAATCTCAGCTCCATGTCCATACACATTCTGGTGTGAAGCCCAATCCATCTTTTGGACTGTTCCATGATTGCTTAAGAGACTGACTCGCACTGTGTACTTTCTCTTTCTCAAAAGCACGTCCACTTGAGTTGCCTGTTTTCTCTCTTGGCAGGATGAAGAGAGCACAGTTTGGACCCCATGACTGGCTGTCTCTTCCAGTGCCATCAGGTTCTAGTTGGCTGCTGGTGGATACCTTAGAACCAGAGACAGCATACCAGTTCAGTGTCTTGGCTCAGAACAAACTGGGCACGAGCTCCTTCAGTGAGGTGGTCACTGTGAACACTCTAGGTGCGTTGGTACAGCGTGGGGATGGGGCGAGATTGAGAGTCCCCAGAGCAGGGAGGCAGAGCTGTTTGGGCTGGGGTGGCAAGAGGAGGAAGGGCCTTGTGGTGATGTGCGGGACGTCTTAATTGATGGCCATGCTGGCAGTGATACTGCTCAAGCAAGTACCAGTACTTGCCCATGTGGGGGGCATTTTGTGGCTTTATCAGGTACCGCAGATTTTGCCAGACTGCAGAGAGAAATAATTATAGCAGTATTGTCTTAGCTCTGGAGTTTCTTACTCTGGTACCATTCAATGGCCAGAGCTCCAGTGCAAATGCAGTTCAAGTTGCTAGTAATCAGAAATCATTACCACTTGCTAGTTGCAGTGTGCACCATATCTCGCTCCAGGTGACACCGCAGAATGACCAGCACCGCTAGCTCCCATGGCCCCCAGCTGCCCCAGCTTCAGCAGCAAGACCAGGGAACTGGTTGGCATTTTTAATATTGTGTGCCTTGTTCCTCCTAGCCTCATGGCATCTTCAGTTGCTCCCCGTCCCTTAGATCCCTTCTGTCTTCTAGACGTTAGACCTTGCTGGTGGCACGTGCATGGATGCATGTCTTAAACCTGCAGCTGAAGAATAGTAACGAGTGCCTTAATGAAGCAAACTAACAATCTCTTTAGTTCACATCCTTGTCTCAGCCTGCAGTTAGTGCCTAGTGCTTCTGAGAGACCGTGCGTGGATGAACCAATTATACTGACAGAAATGGGGGAGGGGAGAATTACTGCTCATGAGCATGCGCCTGCTGATCTGTTGTAACTGTTTTGTGCGTCTGTGCCTGTCCTGCAGTAACTGGAAGCTATGCTGGGACAGCTCACCCCAGAATGAAACGACTGCTAACTTATTGCAGTTGAGTTTCCATTTACTATAGGATAAATGGCACGTGAAACAGTTGCAACAAATCACCTTGAATAGTGAAAAGTATCCTCTCCTTCTAAACTGGTATTGTTTTGTCTGTCCATACCCAGAGTCATAATGCACTTCCATGGTGCGGTCCTCTCCAGTGCAGGTAGATGATGCGTGTCTAGAAGCGCGAGAGGGTCGCAGACTCTCACGGCTTAGATATTTCCTGGCACAAGTCCACATTTAATAGATTTCATAGATATTAGGGGCTGGAAGGGGCCTCGTGAGATCATCGGGTCCAGCCCCCCGTGCCATAGGCGGGAAGTCAGCTGAGATCAAGTGAGTGCTTGATAGCAAGATCAAGGCAAGATAGCACTGGCCCTTCCCAGGAGGTGTGAGAGGAGAGGATGGAAAGGCATGAGCGCTCATTAAAGCGAAGCTGCTGGCCTGGATGCAGGAGCCAGCTACTGTTTTCCTGGAGGTCATTAAATGCATTTTTTCCCCCTATCCCCTTCCCATCTTTTGTGTCTTCAGCATTCCCTGTAACAACTCCAGAGCCCCTGGTGTTAGTTACCCCACCGAGGTGCCTAACAGCCAATCGGACACAGCAAGGAGTCCTGTTGTCATGGCTTCCTCCAGCCAATCATAGCTTTCCAATTGACCATTACATCATGGAGTTCCGTGTAGGGGAGAGATGGGAAATACTGGATGATGCCATCCTGGGAAGCGACAGTGACTTTTTTGCCAAGGACTTGTCTCAGGTAAGAAGAGGCAGGCTGGCTGTGCCATGGACTGCTCCTTCCCTGGGTCCTCCAGTAGCTATGTCAGCTGTATTACGGCACTGCGGGAGCTTCCTGGGTATATTCTTAGCATCTCTCTTGCTTGTTGCCATAGTTGGGACTGTTTTGGTTTCCAAAGGAATTCCCTTACCAGCCCAAGAGATGGGTGGTCTGCTGAAACAAGGTTGGGCAGCTCCATTTGCTGGTCTGCCAAAAGCCTCCCAGTGTGTTTTGCTCTTGAAGGAAGTTTCTTATCAGTAGCGCATGTTGTTTCATGTTTGCAGGACACCTGGTATGAGTTCAGAGTTCTGGCTGTCATGCAGGATCTCATCAGCGAGCCCAGTAACATAGCGGGTGTGTCCAGTACAGGTAGGTGGTCATTTCTCTTCCCTCCCTCCCAGTGACTGGCAATTTAAAGCAAGTCTACACTGAAGTCAGAGGTGTGATCATGACACGCATAAGCACAGCTGGGCTAGCCTTCATCGAGCTAATACGGGCACTAGCAATGGCATGGCTGGGGCTGCATGGTTTTGAGGTGTGTCAACGGGATGTATAAAGATGCCTGGAAACTTGGGTATGTGCTTGGGTAGTAATGGCCACTGAAACTGGCCAGATTAAGGCTAATTCAGATATGTCTACACATGCTCCAATATGCCTCCAGACATGCCTGTACTGCAAAGGCTATGTTTGCTCTGCAGAGTCCCACCCAGGACCCTGCTGAGCACACCTGCCTGCCTGCTCCAAATCCGGAAATGTGCTGTTGAGGTAAAACCAGAGCATCCCTCTATCATGTTCCTGAGACCTGCCTTTGAGAACTGCCCCTGGGCCAACGCCTGAGTGGCTCTTCCGGTGGATTTGGAGCATATCCTTGGGGCAGGGGGCTGGACTTGATGATCTTCAAGGTCCCTTCCTACCCTAATGTCTATGAAATATTAGTAGGAGCAGGTAGTGGAGGCGAGGGGGGGAGGCAGGATGCTCTGTAGTGTCCCAGGTGGGATACGCTGCCACCACAACGCAGACATTCCTGTAGAGTTGCACGTGGGAAGCATTATTGCTCCCTAAGGAGCAAGGGAGAGTCAGATCCTTCCAGAGGCGTAAAGCCTTCGGTGCACAGACTTCAGTAGAAATTGAGTGCTCTGCTGCTCCCGGGATCATGTCACAAAAACTAGAAAGTCGTCATGGATCCCCAAGCAGCTCAAAACAACATTAATTGGAACAGGAAAGAAATCAATGCAACTTATTAATACCACCCAGGCCAGTACGAAAGCAGAGCACATAATATATCAACACAACACAGTGTGGTAGCGTATAAGAGCCTGACGAAGCCAGGGAGTTGCTGTGAATCTTAGCTCTGCCAAACGCACCAAGAACATTGATCCAAATCGGGGACTGCACAGCATCGAAATGGAAATGCAAGTTGCATACTGGGAAATGCAGCACTGCAGTGCGGAGCAGAAGCAAAGGTATTGTAGCTCCACGTAGCAGACTGCAACACATTGCAGCACAAAAAAAAAAAAGCACTGTTCAGCCTCCTTCGCAGCACAGAAGAATATCTCATGAGCAGGATGCAAGAGAAGCCTCACCTCACCCCTGTTTCACAAATTACCATGTTGTGATGGAAAGAAACATAATCCATAGAAGAAGAGAGAGGAATAAGAATGATGTGAGCCTAAATTACATCAGCTCAGGGCACAGGAGGCTGAGCTATCCGCTGTAACTTGTCTCTGCTGTGCAGAGGACAGATCTAGTCTTGCTCTGCCCCCAAGTGGTGCTCTGCAGAAACTCTTGGCTTGACGCAAGCTGAAACCTTTTCCTTTCCTCTTACGGAGCTTGTCTGCTGGAGTTTGGTAGCTTTTGCGTCTGTGGATATCACCTCATATGTCTGGATCGAACCACATGTCAGCCTGACCCTGGGCACCTGGCTTTGCACCAGCATGTGGCCAATCTAGCACTCGTGGCCATGTTATCTGGCCTGCAGGGCTCCCCACGGATCCACATTTGGCAGCAGGGGAGAGGCAATTAATGCTACCACTGCTCCCCTGTTGCCAAATTTCCGGACGTTTGGAGAGCCTCACAGGCCACATGACGCGGCTCTGTAGGCTGGATTTGGCCCTCAGACTGGGAGTTGAGCATCCTTGCTTTATTGGGATGCGTCTGCTGGTTTGCTAGGCTGTTGACTGAGAACCTAAAGCCCACCTCCTGTGGACCACCTACCTGCCTCAGATAATAGCAGGATGCATTTACTGTCAGGCTGGGCTGGATACAGATGCGACCTAGGTGTGAAATGCTCTGTCGTAGCTGGAGTCCAAGGTATTGGTGATGCCTTGGCCCCTCTCTCTCCCTTTGGCACACTGTAGGGATTTTCTCTTTGTTATTGGGACCTTTGCTTGTATGATATGCAATGCAGGCTAGGGTCGGTGTTGTTTTGGACCCTGTTAGATAAATGCTTGTCGCACACATGGCAATGATATCGGGGGCCTGTTCTCTGACTAGGGAGGTCCCTTCCAATCCTCTGCTCCTTTCAGCAGTCTTATGAACCAGCCAGTTCTGCAGTAGTTGCTTCAGTTAATGCATGTGAGCTATACTGACACATTTTCCCACTTCCTTGCATCCTGCAGTATGTTTTGGTAATTCAGAGGGGTTTCCTTTTCCTTTTTATTTTCTCCAGATGTATTTCCACAGCCTGACCTAACAGATGATGGTTTGGCCCGACCGGTGCTGGCTGGCATTGTTGCCACCATCTGCTTTTTGGCTGCTGCCATCCTCTTCAGCACGCTAGCTGCCTGCTTTGTCAACAAACAACGCAAACGCAAACTCAAGCGTAAGAAAGGTGAGGCTAGTTCCTTGTGTGTGTTGATCTTGTTCTGTCTTGGTTGTGATCTTCATCCCTGTCTGTCTCTTCTTTCACCCCTGAGTGTCTCCAGATGAAGCCTGTCCTACCTCCATCCTTCAGCCGTGACTTTTTCTCCTTCCCCTCTTCATCTATGATCTGAATAGATGGTTTAAAAATAAAGCCTCAGAGATGTGTATGGCAATCTAGAGCTCATGTTCAAAAGGCCCTAGCCTCTTACAGCTCAGGGGGGAAAAATGAAGTGCTTATGTGCCAAAGAAAAGACGTATTCAGGCTATACTCTCTCTGTTGCTGTCTAAAAACGTGATCAGAAATGGCAGAGGCAGGGTGAGGTGAAGATGAAACAGAGAGAAACTGCAGACGGGGAGCTTGAGGGAATCTTCTGAATGGCGATAACTGTTAGACCAGTGGGTTTTAGAATGAAGTTTTTCATTCTTGGCAAGAAAAGGGAAGACTCTTCATGCAGACACTCCCCTTCCTAAGATCCCCCCCAGTGCTTGGTTCTCAAGTCACTTCCTTGAGTGGGCCACCAAGAACAGCTGCTCAGACCACTGGGGCTCCCTGGATCATGTAGCCTATGAACTGCCGCGTTAGACTATAGAAGAATTGCACACAGGAAGTGGTGGAGGTCCCATCGCTCCAGTTATATAAAACTGGGACTGGAACAAACCACACAAGAAAGACCAGTTGAGAAAACTGCAACAGATTTACACTGGCTGGGGACTTGGGGCCATGGACGTTGTTCATCTCAGGTGCATGAGATTCTGTGGCAACAGGACTGATAGGAAATTGTCTGGAGCTCTTTGTTGTCAGCAACCATTAAAGCACTAGAACTACCAAACCTTGGTCTCTTGTTGAGTGTCTTTTTTTGTTGGTGTTCTTGATGTAAGAAGTTTGTTGCCTCTTTCTGCCTAGTTGCGCCTCTTTAGCATTCCCCTTTTTCTCTTCCAGACCCTCCTCTCTCGATTACCCACTGCAGGAAGAGTCTGGAGTCTCCGTAAGTATCTCTGACTCAGAGGTGCCACCTAGGCTGGGATCTGTCAAGTGGTTTTGAGACTTCTCTTTGTAGGGATGCTGCTTGTGGGAAATGGAAATGACTAACATTGCTTTTGATGATTCCTAAACTCTTTGGAACCAAAAACCTGCAAGACGCTACGTGGTTTTGGAGCAGACGAGAGAGGAGGTAGATTCAACGAACCTGCGTAAAGACCTGAGGGCACAGTGCAAACCTAGTAGAGGTGGAACGGAGTTGTACTAGAAGTATTATAAGTGGTTGCTTAAAAAGAAGGGGCAGCCTAGGGAAAATGGGAACCTTAATGGAAGCTAGGTATCTAGAAATCTTGCACCTTTTGGTGTGAGCATGTCTGTGTGTGTGCATGTTCTTTCAATGGGGAGTTTAGAGGGTAGAATGATGCCTTGCCTTATTCCCCTGTTCTAGCTTCCTCTTCCCACTTATGGATCACTGCCATTTGCCGTGCTTGTCACAACTCCTAGAACCTACTGGAACTACTCAGGACATCCACCCAAAAGCGTTGGTAGGGACAGAGCTTCTTCCTGATGTGATCATAACTCTCAGGTTATCTCCCATAGTGGCTTCAGGAGAATCATAGAAGATGTGGGACACCCCAGTGCTTGGTGTTTTTAATCTTGTTTGGCTGGCATCCGCTTTAATTTCGTTATCTCGGGTTCATTTGGATCTGCTGCACTTCTGCCTTTAACTTATGTCCCAAGCCTTCTCAGTAGGAACAGAGGAACTATTTTCATAATGCAGTTGCTTCCCTCTGCACGCCTGTCAAGTCCCCTCCCTTAAGCTTGGGAGGAAGGATGACTTTTTTGACTCCGTTTGGTTTGACACTCTTTTCACATCTTAGTTTGAGCTGGAATCAGAAGTGCCCAAATCCTTTAAAAGGAATATGTTATCGTGTTCCTTTCTATCTGGAAGCAGAAGCATTAGGAATCACGAGAGAGAACTTGTTGGAAAACTCTCGGCCTAGTTCTGCAAGAGGCTCTGATAGTTCAAACAAGCATAACAGTTGTTGAGTACTTGAAATGAAGCCAAGCTCTAGATCCGTCTTCACTGGTCTCTAGTTCTCTGGGGTTCTGGAGCTAATTTGAAGGAAAGGTAGTGCCAATATTGCTGGCATTTGGGGGTGCATGTAAGAACAGAATACTTTTTCATTTGGGAATATGGGGCATGGGGGGGTGATGTGGTTCTTCTTTGCTCCTTTTCTCTTATTCTCACTTCCTCACAACTTGCGCAACCACTGGGGCATTGCTGAAAATGAGAAAAGCTTCTTCCATCGTAATGGTTTCTGCACTGTCGTCTTCCAGGAGTCTCTCTTTTGAGAACAGTTAAGACTTTGATTTTGGGTCCAGTTGGCCTGTGGCTCAGCTGTGCTGATATGCAAGCCCCAGTTTTTTCTTCTCCCTCTGTGACCGTCCCCTTTTTTGTTTTGTTTTTTTGGCTTTTTCTCTTCTGTGGTCTAGGTTGTCTTCCGGCAAGGTGAGTCCCGAGAGCATCCGCACTCTCCGGCCCCCCTCCGAGTCCTCTGACGATCAAGGCCCACCGGGCAAACGAATGCTGAGCCCCAGCAAGGAGAAAGAGTTGTCTCTCTACAAGAAGACCAAGAGGGCCATTAGCAGCAAGAAATACAGCGTCTCCAAGGCTGAGGCCGAAGCTGAGGCTACCACCCCTATTGAGCTCATCAGCCGTGGACCAGATGGCCGCTTTGTGATGGACCCCTCCGAGATGGAGCCCTCGCTCAAGACCCGCCGGATAGAGGGCTTCCCTTTCGTGGAGGAGACGGACATGTACCCTGAGTTCCGCCAGTCGGACGAAGAAAATGATGACCCCATGATGCCCTCATCTGTAACAGCCCTCAAATCCCAGCTGACCCCTCTGTCCTCCAGCCAGGAGTCCTACCTTCAGCCACCAGCATACAGCCCCAGATTCCATAGGGGCTTGGAGGGGACAGGTGCCCTAGAGGGTCGCCTGCAGGCCACTGGCCAGACCAGACCACCAGCCCCCAGGGGTTTTCACCACAGCCAGTTTTACGGTTACCTCAGCAGCAGCAGTCCTGGGGAGATGGACCCTCCACCTTTCTACATGCCAGAAGTCAGCCCTCTCAGCTCTGTCATGTCCTCCCCTCCTCTGCACCCTGAGGGGCCCTTCGGACACCCAACGATCCCCGAGGAGAACGGGGAGAACGCTTCCAACAGCACCTTGCCCCTGACTCAGACGCCCACGGGGGGCCGATCCCCTGAGCCGTGGGGGAGGGCTGAGTTTCCTTTCAGCGGCCTGGAGGCTTCTCCCATGATATTCCCTCACCAGCTCCAGCAGTGCGACGTGGCCGAGAGTGTACAGCCAAAGGCCTGTCTTCCTAGGGGGCCGCCCCCTTCCTCCCTCCAGGTCCCGGCGTCCTACCCTGGCATCCTGCCCCTGGAGGCACCAAAGAGTTGGACTGGCAAGTCACCTGGCAGAAGCCAACCCTCTGTGCCCACCACCACCAAATGGCAGGACAAACCTATGCAACCTATGGCAAGTCAAGGGCAGCTAAGACATACCAGTCAAGGTATGGGCATACCCGTGTTGCCTTACCATGAACCGTCCGAGTCAGTCGGCCACAGCGGCACAAGCACATTCAGCCTGGACACCAGGTGGTATGAGCCCCAACCCAGACCTCGGCCAAGCCCTCGGCAAGTCAGGAGGGCTGAGCCCAGTTTACATCAGGTGGTGCTACAACCTTCGAGGCTTTCCCCTCTGACCCAAAGCCCCCTCAGCTCCCGCAACAGCTCCCCGGAGCTGACCGCACGTGCCAGACCGCGGCCGGGCCTCATCCAGCAGGCAGAGATGTCGGAGATCACCCTGCAGCCCCCCGCAGCGGTCAGCTTCTCCCGCAAGTCCACCCCATCAACTGGATCCCCAGCTCAGAGCAGCAGGGGAGGAAGTCCCAGCTATCGACCTGCTGGGGCCTTCACCTCTTTGGCCACTGGTTTCCCCTCCTCCCAGGGCTCCTCCCTGCCCGTGGACAGCATGGATGTTTTTGGAGAAATTCCCTCTCCGAGGAGGGCTGGGGAGGAGATTCTCAGACCAGAGCCTACATCGACAACATTATCCACTTCGGGGTAAGTGTGTGAAACCTTGAGTTTCCCCTCTACCTTCTTCTCCTTCCCCCACCCCACCTCACCTGCTCCCTCCAACTCCTTCCCCCACCATCATCAACTGATATTATAGGGTTTGTCTGGACACCCTGCAGCATCCCTTTTGGAGATGATTTCCCATTGGCATTGATGGGACACTGCTCTGAAGAGGCTCATGCTACTGTTGCTACTCAGCTTGGTACTGACGGGCACTGCTAACGCTAGTGGGTGAAATAGGCAGAGAAACGCTTGTTTGTTCACGGTGTATGTTACTCTCCAACAGTTCCTTGCGATTTGGGACCTTCCGTGTCTTGGGATGCGTGCTGTCCATGAAGAGGCATGTAAGGAACTAGATTATGGGTTCAGTCACCTGTGCTGGTTGGGTGAGTGTCCCAGCATCACTGGCAGTTTCCTTCTCTAGTTCCTGGCTCTTGGCTTCCTTGGAAAGTTCAGCCTTGTGTGCCTCTTCGTCTTCTATCTGTTCCTTACTGTGAGTCTGACCATGCCCCAAGACAGAGACAGCCGCCAAAGTCACCCTGCCACCCCATCTCCAAAAGGGATGCTGCAGCCCCAAGACTCGGGCAGGGAGAGAAAACGAGGACTTAGCCACACGTCAGCATGTAAGGAGAGGAAAAAGTCCCGACTGGAAATCAGGAAGCTGCCGGCATTCTCAGGTCCTGCCCCAAAGAGGGAGGCGCTGCGCTAAACTCTAGCGGCTGGTTTTCCAGGTACCAGGGTTGCACCAGGCAAAGCGTCTTTTTCTCTCTGCCTTTCTCCTCTTTCCCTCCGTCTCTTTCACAGCACCTTGAATCTTGTAGACGTGCTTTCCTTCCATCCTTTTGTCTTCCTTGATACTTATTTTTCACGTAGTGGGGGTTTAACCCCTTGATCCCTCAGCTGGTGGAACGTAAGGTTTAATGAATCGAAGCAAACTCTGAACTCAGAACAGTTAAATTCAGCGAGGAGAAGAGTTGAGGGCAGGCGAGGACAGGCTGATGGTCAAACTCGGAGCCTGCATTGTTTGAGGTATAGGATAATGACACGTCAGGCAAGCCTTTGGGGGTGGCAGACAGACTTTCATCCTGCAATGCTCCCTGCATTTCACTTCAGCTCTCTGGTACCTGGAAGCTTTAAGTCCTTAGAAACCCAGTGAACCCCTTCAGCACTGTTGTTGGTTGCTGGTTGCAGGCGACAGGGTGAGTGGGATGAAGGGGTGCTTCTGCTAAGGAGTTGGGACCCATAGTAGCAAAATCTGCCCCAAACCAATCCTGTTGTGGCTTTCAAAAATATATATGCACGCACATCTGTACGTCTCCAATCTCACCTAGGCAGGGGACCTTGAAGAGCCCCAGCTATGGGGACGTCACAGGACAATTCTGTGTCAGAGCACTGTTGTCTGTGCTTTTATGCAGTGTTTTCATTCGCTTTGTTGATTTTTATTTCCTTTTCTTTGTCTTCTGTTTCTTTCCCCTCTCTTCTCCAGACTTGTTTGAATGATTTGTTTGTTTTGGTTCCTTTTCCTCCTTTTCCTTTGGAGTTTTTGACGTGCTGATGTGTTGCGGAGCTCGGCTCCTTGCGGGTGTTGATAACTGCTTTGTTTTTGATTAATCTCAGCTATCTGGGCAGTGTTGTCGAGACAAGCTTCTCCTCAGCTCAATAGGTAAGGGTGATCCATGTCCGAAAGGATGGTGTGGGGGCTGTGGTGGGTGGCGGGGAGTGTGGCATGGGAGGGGACACGGAAGGGGCTTTTCCAATACCATCTCTTCCTTTAAAGGGGAATAAGGATTTGTAAAATACCAGGACAAACCTTTGTGCGAATAGTCTCTGTGGCTTTTGGGTTTCCCCACTTAAAAGCATGTAGATATTCTCATTTCTTCAGAGAGGTCTTTCTGCAGCGGGGACAGGTTTAACATTTGGCAGCTTTTAGTTTTTGTTAAGGTAAGATTGGTGAGCGGAGAGAGCTCTTCCTTCTCTGTTGTGTAGAGCTGTGCACGGTCTGATGGACTGGGATTCACAAGTGCGGAGGTCCTGCTTTCTGCTCAGCCGCAGAGTCCTAAAATCCCTGTTGGCGAGTTGCTTCCTACGTGCCTCTCTGCCCTCCCTCCTTTTGGCCAGTGGGAGCAAGAGAATACCCATCTCGCTGGACTCTACGGAGGAGTCTGAGATTGTGAAGCACGATATACATTAGGGAATTAGACCTTTAAATATTTCAATTGGCCTCTTCAAACCAATTTGAATAATGGAATAATTTTTTAAAATGCTGCTCCATAAGCAAGACTTAGTAATAGCTCTCTAACTGGCATCCGCTAGCACAAAGTTATTTTGGACCGGTGATCTCATTCTGTGAATTCAGGACCATATTTCAGAACCTGGGCGCAGTTTTATTTTGGTAGATGGGTAGGCTTTTTTTCTTCCGAAATGGTGTGAAGCTGGAGGAGGGTCTTGTCAGGTGCAGGGGCAAGGGAGAGGGCTCTTTCTCAGGTTTTGGCAGTACAGCGTGTGCTGTGGGATGCCTCATCTTTGTTCTAAAATAGAGTGATTTGAATGGCAAGAAGAGCTCCATATCTGCAAAGCTTTCCTCTCTGGATTCTTGCAAAGACTGCTTCAAACGCACCAACAACTTTAAACACTTAACCAAACTTTGGAACATTTCGCTGAGGAAATGCCCTTCAGAGACTGTCTTTCTGGGGAAAGACCCATAGATGTAGGGATGGCCATGGGTTTTACTGGAACTGAAATGGAATAGAATAACTAGAAGTTTATTTTCAAACCCCTTGCCAGGAACTGAGAGATTTTTCTTCCTACTTACTCCTTTCATTCAAACTGCACAAGGGCCCGAAGCTACGTGCAACCAACTACAAGCTAGCTCCAAAGGCCAGCCCTAGTGACATGAAAGCCAGTATTAAGCAGAGGGCGATCTGTCTTGTTCCAGACCTGGTTGTTGCCATTCTTTGTGATGATGCATAGGCCTGTATGGCAGCAGTTTTCCAGAAATTTGAAGCAGCGACGGCTGTGCCGTTTATCCACAGGTAGGATTGAGGTTCTAGCCTTGAATTGGAGCCCAGCTGGACTGCAGGAGAGCCCTGCCGAATGGAGTTAAACAGCTGGGACTGGTGTCCAAAGTGATAAAATCCCAGGCCCGTGTGGACGACTGTGCTGCAGTCAGGGAGGAAGATGGGGATGGCTGGGAGGTTTGTGTGCTGGTAGGAGCTGCAAGGCCAAAGCAGAGGAGAGGCTGAGGGGTTCAAATGGTGGGGGCTCTTCAGAGTTCAGACTGTGGCTAAGACATGGGGACAGAGTGAAAGTCATGAGGTGGGTGGTGGGTGCAAAGGATGTGGCCAATAGTGGGAGGATGCCATTTTTCCTGCTGTGTCCATTGGAAGCATTGCCTTCATAGCGTGCAAAGAGAGAGCTTCCATCTTTTTGGCAGAATCAGGTGTCAGATGCTTACCTTTCTGGATGCTGCTCTTAGCCCTGGCAGCCAAGGAACCACTCAAGTCCAGACCCCAGGTTCAGCTTGGAGTGATATTCAGAAATCTCAGCAGGGCTGTTTTTTGGAGTTTGAACAAGGCGGTAGCGCTTTTCTAGCCAAGGGGCTTAGAAACCAGACCAGTGGTCTTGGCGTGACATAAGTCATCACAAATTCATATCTGGGTTTATGGCTTCAGCCAGTCTCTTAGGGCTCAGAAATCTTTTGGCAGCTTGGCTCAGAGGAATTTGAAGGGAGCTGCAATGCAGATTCCCTCATTCTCTGCTACTGGCAAATACTAGCCAGTCACTCTTCTCCATAATGCATGGACACGTAGGCCGAGCTGAAAGGAACCCAGGAGCAGGAGAAGAAAGGAGGAAACCATCTTTGTCAAACTCACAGTGATGAAGGACTAGGACCTCGGGTTCATTGGCAGGTGCTCCCCCAGCAAGGAGGAGACAACAATTATGCCAAAAAGGGAAGGCAGAAGGATAGTAAATCCTTCACTCTAATAAGAAAAAAATCCAATAAAGAGTGTAGTCAAGTAATTCCTTTATATTTGAAGTTGTAAAATTGTCAGTGGATGAGAGGCACTGGAGTTTTACATCAGACCAGTCAGGTTTTATACCACAGTAATGAAAGCAGAGGGATGAAGACAGAGGAGCGGTTTGCAAGCTCTGTGATGGGTCCAGATCAGCACTAGGGGTACTGCTAGCAGTATGAATAGGGACGCATGCAGATGAGGCTGGAAGAAAGGGGCAGCTGGGGGCAGAGAGCTAGAAATGCAAATGCCTCTGGATGACTCTTTCCACAAAGTGTCAATTCATATTCCCCCAGGAAGCCTGAAGTGGGAAGACTTTGTGATCCCTCTCGCTGTGTGAAGGGCGGGCAGGTCTTATTTAAGAGCCTGGATAATTTATGCTATTATCAAATTAGCACTAGTAACTTTCCTTTTTTCTTTTAATTGAACCCAATGTGGCGTGAATGTATCGCCTAATTGGGAAGAGTTTATTCTGTCATCTCACTGCAGTGGGAAACCCAAAAACCACAGCGGAGGCGAGCGAGCACCTGTGCTCCTCTGCACCGCGGTTTGTCCGGTGCTCCTCCCCTTCATTTGGACAGCATGGCGGATGCCTGGTGCTCAAAGCCTCAGGCACCTTCCGGGTACGAGCGGCACAGCCACGTCCATCCTGCAGATGAGGAGACTGCCCCGTGCCTGTGTGGGGAAGGAGGGCTCCTCTCTTTCAGTTTGAAAGAAAACAGGTTCCCCTTTAAAGACTGTCTGTGCTGATCCTGTGCATGCGTTTCACGCCCACTCTCGCTTGGAGAAGTTATGAGTCCCTTGTCTGAGTGCTGTTTTCTCTCTCTCTCTCGTTTAGTTTTTCTCACTCCTGATTTTCTCTTCTTTTTTTTCTTTTTTTTTGTTTTTGTTTTTAAATCCTCTAAATCCCCCCCAACCTCCTCCTCTCCCACCCTCTTTTCCTCTCCCTTGGTCCTCTCCTGTCAGCATGGTGAAGTCTGTGGTGTAGATGACCTGTGTTGTCTGAAGACCTGTAGAAGGGATGCCATTCTCCAGCGTGCTCCCCGCTATTCTCGGCTCCTTATCTCATTGCGGCAGCGGTGCCTGAGCAGCAGCTCTGTGCTGTGGGGAAAGGGCATATGACTGCTATGTTTCTCTAGCATCTTTCCTTCAGAAGGACCCCAGACTGATTCCAAGTTGCAAATTTACAATCTCCTCTAGGGTGGAGGTAACAGCCAGTTGCACCCAAGAGAGGAGGGGAAGGGGAGATTCCTACTCTTGTGACAAGTGTCTCATGGGAACTTGAGCGTCCGTGCAAGAGACCTCGACTTAAAAGAAAGATAAAACCATGTAGATCATTCACTTCATAATCTCAGAAGGATGAGGGGTTGAGCAAACCTGGCTAGGATTGGACCTGCGGGCTCTAGGATGTCTAGACAGCGTCCAACCTGATGCTAAGCTGTTTCTGAAGTTCTCTGTACATCTGGTGCAAGAGAAGAGGGGCAGGTAATGCGTGTGTTGTGGAGAGACCTTTCTCTGAGACCTCGTACAGTGCACCCTAGAGTCTTACTGGCTCTTCTCCTTTGTCTTGCCACTCTGGGGTAAAAGATCAGCAGCACTTCCCTAGGCTTCCTCCCCCC
>NW_005841952.1:3392197-3402783 GCF_000455745.1 Alligator sinensis
AAGTTTGAAGAGTAAGAGGGAGATTCTTTGTTGGACGGGGCTAGAGGACCTGGTCCGGTAGCTTTTCCATGCTACAAGTATTGGAGACTTGTTTCAGCTTCCCCCAAGGAGGAATGGTGGGGCATGCAACCTTTGTAACTCTTCTCTTCTAGGTATTTCCCTTCCCTTTGTCAGGTGCTGGCTACCCTGTGAGGTCCCTCAATCGCTTTGAGGTGTCTTCAATAACTTTTGGTCCATACGATTCTGGTCCTTGCTCATTTGGAGGTGCTGTTAAGTTGAAGACTCAAAGAATTAATCCATTGGTCCTCCTGACCCAAACCTGATGCTTTATAGTGTTTCCAGGGAAGTTCACTTCAGAAAGCCACCTGCATTTTTAAAGCTCCCTTTCTTTACTGTGCCATCAGTACTCCGGGGTGACTGAGCACCTCTGCTTCTCTGAACCCATTGGCCATTGGTGTTCATTGTGCTCTTTGTGCATAGGCAGCTGCTCAAAACACTGTCCTAGGACAGGGTCAGTGGGCAGTGTTTCGTTGGGCTTGGTAACAAATTACAACAGAAACACTGGCATTTGGGGAAGAAAGAAAGGGTGGGTGGAAAGGATGTAATTTTGTTGGTGAGCAGACGTCATGTCCTCCTCTAGCAGCTACTCATTGTCTCTGTGACAGCGATGCATGGGTTTAATGCACCTGCTGCTGGTCCCTGAAAACATGGCTGCAAGTCCTGTTCTAGAGAACAAATGGAAACAAATTGGATGTCTTTGCATCCTGATCTCTAGCGGGTATTTGCCTAATTTCATAACATTGTCACATGTGGTAGTACCTTCCTGCAAGAGGCCCCTGGCTGAAATAACAGGGGCTACTGCAAGTCAAGGCTGAGTGGTATTGGAAAAGCCGCGTGGTAGCAGTTCATGAGCAGGAGTGCTGTGGGTCAGGACGGAGGAGCCTTGGCAGAGCTGCTCAGAGATGCAGGGCACAAAGAGCAGAAACTGGGTTATCGGCCCTGGCAGCGCAGAAGGGCAGACCAGGGCTGGTATAGGAGAAGCTGCTGTTGGTCAGGCCTGACTTAAATTGGCAGCTCGAGCTAGAGAAATTCAGTGTTGGCCCGCATGCAGGTTGTATCCAATGTATCCAAGAATGAAAGTTTAGTAATTGCACTTTTAAAAACGGGGAAAGTGGGGCAGGGGGAGTGGTGGTAGCATGTGTACCCGTTTGGTGCAGAAGATGGCAACCATCAGCGTGGCCTCAGCTAGTAACCCTTCAGTGGCACAACATGAATCACAGGGAAGACTAAAAAGGTAGCGGTTAAGTTTATTTATCCCTCTTTAAAGTCGATAAAGTCGAGCTTTAACTTGGATCCACTACCTTCAATTGGAAAATATTTTTGCTTGACAGAAAGTGCTGTTAAAAGACAGAATTTAACCATAGTCCCTTCCTTCTTACACATCCTAGATCTCGCTAGGAAGATGAAATTCTTAGATGCCTCCAACAAGTAGGAGAAACAGCTCATTTAAAACGGGGCTTTGTCTTCTGCTGAGTGGAAGCCACCTGCTTCCTGGGGAGTTTCAACTCTTCCATCTTAAATGGGATTGAAGATCTTTTTCTCTGAACTTTATTCAAGCCTTGATGCCTGTATGAGTGGTGAACATGAAAGGGGATCTCTTATACCCTATATCTTTTGATTCAATTGCATCTGCTGGGCCCCAGCTGCTTAATCAAATTATTCAGGATGTTCTGTGTACTGCCAGTGCCATTTTCAGAATCAGTAAGCTTTACAAGTTATCGAAGAGTATTTGAAAGCTTTCTAAGCCACTGACCTGTAGTTCTCTGGCTAAGCATGTACTGCAACAGAAGCCCTTAGGGATTCTCTATTTAAAATGTCACCACCCTACTGTGGACTTTGCACCAGTCATTAAAGAGGGACGCTGCCTTGCAATGGGAAGCCCAGGGTCTAAATCTGTTAAAGACTCAGGAAGTTATCTCCCAGCACAAATATTGACTACAGTGAAGTGCTACAAAGTAAAAATTATGAAAGCAAAGAAAGTTCCCACACCTTAACTCTTTTTAACTTTGAAAACTCCAGGTGAGAGGTTTATCTTCCTTTTACAGCTGGGGAAATTGAGCTTAAAGTATTTTGGCTGAGTCCCTACAGTGCCAGAGTAGAAATTACTATCCAAGATTTTTGTCCAATTCCTGCTTTTCTCAATCCTCCCCAGACCACTTTAGCCCTAGACTGATCTGCTTACACCCAGATAGTAGCCTTCAGGGGGTTTGCAAATCCTTGGGCTTTTCTGGGAACCTTGTGGTTTTGAATTCATCTTAAATCCATGGTTAAATTCCAGCCACTTAACCTCAGTGCGAGTCTTGTAGTTATCTTTTTTTTTTCCCCCTTGCTGTCTCTAAAAGAAAAAGCTAAGGCATTTCATCCTCTTGCTGATCTCTTGGGTCAGAGACCAGCGTCTCCATCCGCATCCCAGTTGGAACAGGAAGTTCCCTTTTCATTTGGGACTTCTCTCCGTATCTCTCCAAATGACACAGTGACTGATAGAGACCCCCTTCGGTTTGGGGTCATTGATGATGCAGATGCAGATTCCCTGCGGACTTGTAGGCAAACGTTTTAGGTCCGTCTACATTTTCCCAACAAAAGGCTCCATTTCTGTGAGAAACGTAACGGTCAGCATAACCAGTGTCTTTGTTGGAAGTTTTTATGCTTCTGCTGTTTCAGCCCACCATGTTTATTGTTTCCATCTCTTGTCTGCAGTGGCGTCCTTATTTAGAAAAAAGTAAAGCAACCCCCACTATTTTTTACCATAGATTGCAATGCGGCAGCACATAAAAAAAAAAAAAAAAAATCTCACCTCAGTTTAAGCACAGCTTCTCCCATCAATGCCAAGCTTATCGGTCCCATCTCAGTTTCTGCCAGTGTTGAAGATGGGAGGGAATGGAAATCCCAGAAAGCTGGACTGCTGTTGGATAACCTAAAATGCAAAAAAAACTGTGTGCAGAAGATGAGTTACTCCTTCTACTTGGGTTCAGATGAATGCTTTTAGGGGAACGTTTCTGATTGTGCGCATTATCTGGCAGATAGAGACCCCGTTCCTGCTCTGTGGATTCAGTCCCTGATCCTTTAATCACTTGTGTTGATGGGTGGGAGGCTCAAATGCCAAGTTGCTTGCTGGTATCTAATTCTTTGAAACAACTGCCCAGGGAAGAATTGTGATTCTACTTTTCCTCTTTCTCTTGTAGGTGTCAGTGAAGTTTGGTTACCCTGGTGTGTTTTCCAGGAGATAAGGAACAATTGACTCTTGTTGGATCACAGCCTTTACCCGTAGTTTATCAGGGGGTGAGAAATAGCTGACATTTGACTGGTCCTACCAAGAGCTTAGAAGTTATGAAAACGCTGTTAACCACCCCCTGTAAAAAGGTCTCTTGTGACTGTGTTAGGAGACCAAACAAACATACTCTCCTACTTTAAAAAGTGAAATATTAAGATGGGGAATATATGGGTGGCTCAACAGCTGAGCTCTCAATCGTTTAAGCTCTGGAAACCTGGGTCCAAATATTGGTTTTGTCACAATGAACACTCTTGGGTGGCCATTGGCGTAGTTGTGTAGGGGCACACGTTCACATCACTAAGCGTATTGCACGCATGGACATTAAGCCCAGTAGAGCACAATTCATCAAGGATTGAGAGAGCTGCAGGTCAAAACTGAGGTGTTAGCAGAGCTGCGTGAAGGCTCCGGGAGAGCACTTCACATATGTATCTGGCCTTAGCCATTGATACGCAAAGATCTTTTTACCCTTGTGAGTGCCAGCTTTGCAGTTTTGAGAGAAATGAAAGCAGAGTCGGAAGGAGGAAGGAACAAGAGAGAAAGTAGAATGGGTGAAAGCATTGTGGAAAGCTGATTCATAGTTGCACAGTAATGACTTTGTCCCAGGGGTAGGTTTTCCTAAATGCACAGACCCTTTCTTTCCCCTCCTCAAGTTGTAGTATCCAGTATCTAGACAGGCAAGTAAAAGCTGCCAACCAGTGGAAAGAAAATACTTAGGGCCCGATCCTGTGTCACCTATTTGATCCAATGCCACGCTGCTCATGTCCCTGGGGAAAAAAGCATCAATGAACCTACTATTGTGACATACCACTGGGTTTGCCTTAAGAGAAAGCCACAGAAACAGAAGATAGGGGGCAGATAGGAAGACTTTTGCATGAACTGATTTTTCAGGGTCTGAGGATGGAATAGGATCACACTGGGGAAAGGAAGTCCATGTAGATATTTAATAGTGGGGATAAGTTCTGGCCCTCAACCTCTTATGCTCTTTGGTAAAAGAATAATCCAGTCAGGGAGGAAGTTGGTGAAATGGACTGCTGAAAGCAAATGTTAATGAACCCTTGAAGGAAAATCCTATGTTGGGAAACCACAGATTCTCCAGCCATAGCCCCAGAAATCAGATCTTGTAAATGCTTTAATACCGAAGGCATGGTACATCCTGTCCTATTGAGCAAGGAATTCCAACGTCTAAGGGTTAAGAAACCAGACATATTGTCAGAAGCTCCCGTACTATCGGCTTTCTGTTGTTGTTCATGGCTGTGTCTTCACGGAACAGAGCGCCAGCTCCAGCTGTGTTAGTTTGCAAAGTCTTTGTGGGTCTTTGCTGTACAGTCCCTGTTTTTGCTGAGGGATTGGGGAAGGGAAGGACTTCTGCTTATGTTCTGTTTGTTGGGAGACTGTCACCAGAGCTGGAGTGTGCACCGCTCTGCACATGTGGATGCTGCTGTCCTGCTTCCTTGTGCCTTTTTCTTTCCTTTCATTTAAAGGGATTTGCTATAAATTCCCAGAAGTGCCTTGTCGGACATAGGATCTGCCCCTTACACTCATTTTAATGGTTTTACAGTTACAGAAACAAATGATTTTAAGACGTGAGCCGTGGTGCCGGTTGTTTTTTTAGCATGGCTCTTTGAATTCCTCTGCAGATTGGCTATCAGTAAGCATTTGATTCTGTCCACAGGAGCAGCCAGGGCTGGAGTCTAACACCTCTCTGTAACCTTTGCCTGTTTCTGCCTGAAGTATGCTCATCAAGGGTTTGAGAGGGAGGGCAACAGTTGGGTGGGGGGCGGTGGACTGTAGCTGTCCATGAGACGATGAGTACAATACAAGGGCATTATATTTCCTTCAGCATCGTGTTCCACTTCGGCACATCCAGCTGAACTTGCTTCATCAGCCCAGGGCTTTTCACTTTTTCCTTTTCCATGGCAGAGTTGGCGGAGATTGGCCACCCCCTTCCCTGGGACAGCTCTTTTGGCCAGAGTGTGGCAGAGAGCCATTGATGGCGCATGTCTGCTTTTCCTTTCTAGAAAACGTCCATCTCCATCCCAGAATGCTGCTGCACCTGAGAGGCTCGAAGCTCTGAAATACCAGCGGATAAAGAAGCCCAAAAAGTCATCCAAGGGCTCCTCGAAATCCAAAAAACAATCCAGTGAGTGTGAAGATCTCAGGACTCTCCGCTACACTCCCCATCCTGCTCGTTAGTCTGTACCTGAATGGGAGTTAATTCCAGCGTTTGGTCTCTACCTGAGCTCACGCAGCAAATCTGTTTTATTTCCCTGCTCCGCAATCCCTTTCCAAGGAATCGGGCTCTTTCCATGAGGCTGCTGGGGTTCCCCTGCTTCTTTGGTTTGTCAAAATGAAGACTCGGTCTCCTAGTTTTTGTTGCAATGGTTCCCAGACCTTAACCCAAAAATGGAAAGCAGTAACTTCCCTTATAGCCTGGAGTGGTTAGAGTTGCCCAGCTGGGGAGTCTTGAAATGACCCCTCTCCAGCCCCTTCAGAGGCCTTCTTTGACCTGTAAATTTAAACTCCTGATCCTTGCCTTAATTCTGCTCCCCCCCTTACTTGCATCTCTGCTTTCATTTCTCCCTGCATCCCAACTAGCTTCCTGTGTTCTCCTCCGTTCTCTCCTGACTCTTTCTTCTGTCTTCTCCTCCCCTCTCTCCATGCCCCTTTGCAGTTGGAGCAACCTTTTCTTCAAATCCTTTGAAGGAGTTCCTTCAAAAATCCTCCTTCTTTAGCCGGGCCTCCTTTTTATTAACGCCCTCCCCAGCCAAGTCACCTGGCTGGGATGTTGTCCTAGTTGGGGCGCAAGCTTCTTGGCCCAAACTAGGACTTAATTCCATGCAACTTTTTTGCAAGCTCTTGAAAATGCCATGCCTGCTCGTGGTACCCTGAAGAAATGAAAGTGGCTAATTACTTGTCCATCTCCCTCCTCTTCTTCCCCCTCCCCAGATGGTTCTGCCTCCCAGGTTCAGCAACTTCCCAACTCTCAGGTACTGTGGCCTGATGAAGCTGTCTGCCTCCGCAAGAAGAAGAGACACCCTCGTCAGGACCCTTTCGCCCGCCTCTCAGCGCTGAAGGATGACCTCTGTCATCGGCAGCTTCCTGAAGACCAGACAGCTATTCTCAACAGCGTGGACCATGACGACTCCAGCGGGCATGCCACCTTACTTTAGCGTAGTGCCAGCTCAAGAAGGTTCAAATGGAGGGGGGGAGGGAGCAGAGATCTCAAGAACTACACACACATTAGGGGAAAAGGTTGGGGGGGGCGGGGAGGGAGGAGGTTGAGGGTGTGGAGACGGGATATGATCTCTAGGTCTGGCTCTCATGCCAGTGGGCTGAGCACACTGGATGCACATGTTCTTTGGTATTAACACACAGGAAACCAGCATCCAGTCTCTGCCTACAGGGAGAGACTCCCCATCCTTTCTGGGGAGCTTCTATTTTAGAGTTACTCGAGGAGGGGGCAGGAGGAAGGATATTCGAAACAAGGGGGAAAGTGCTACTCCTCCCTGTCTGCCTCCTCCACAAGGTTTGGCCTCGCTTCAGAGAAGCAGGAAACGGTGAGGCTGGGAAGTGCAATGCTAGGAGTGAAAGGATTTAAAACTTTGGACTGTTGTAAGAATTTGGTGTTCCTCAAATCCACTTTTCTCTGTTACAGCTTCAGTTTTATGATCCCTGGAAGGCGGATGAGATTTTCTCTCTTGGTTTCAATAATTAATGTATTGATTAAGGAAAGCATAGGTGCAAATTAGATTGTATATTTATATGGGGCGTATTGAGGTAGGGAACGTGGAAGCAGACAAATGACCGTGAATGACAGGAATAATTAGGATTACGCAGGATGCAATTCAGTGACATGAAACAAACACGCCAGGTTGGAACTGCTGACCCAGTGAATCTGATGATTTTATAATAAAAGATTAAAGAACCACCACAGAAAATTCTGGTTGTGCAAAATCTTCTTGCCTGTCCACATCTTTTTCTGTGGGGAAGATGGTAACAAAAACACACACGAATTTTTCCTAATCTGCCCCAACATAGACAAACCCTCAAGATAAGCAAATAGGTGGAATTGTGCAAAGCTGAACTTGTACATATGGAACCTGTTAACTTGTACTAACAATAATTGGCAGATGAGCAAGGACAGACATGTTTTTTAAAATCCAAGGATATTTTATTCCAAACTCTACGTTGTTGATTTTGATGAGGGTAGTTTAGATTAGTTTATGATGATGCTTCATATGGTAGTAGTAAATGTCCTGTAGTACAATTTGTAGAATTAATGAAGTCTTGGTAGTAATGAGAGCTTAATACAAGGGTGTTTTGTGTTCTTTAAGCTTAGCTGCAATAAGGGGAGGAGTGAGAACTGACTTTTCTGTCTGCAGAGTGCAAATGAACAACATCTGACTCTGTACCCCCCAAAAAACAGCCTGTATTGGAATTGCTTTCAGTCTGCACTTTCAAACCGTGTCTGATCAATGTAAGCACAGCAGCATCGCAGAGGGCTTCTGGAAAGTGTTTCTGATGCATAGAACGAAATAATCATTTCTAGGGGCAGCTGGTAAAAACAAATCCCATTGTCTTGCATCAGTTCTGAAGTTTCTAAAGCGTTGCTGAGAGTTTCATTGTGTCCCTTCTTTTTTACCTCCGCCATTTTCAGACTGAATGTTGTGTTGGGTTTTAACACTCCCATGGCTCAGTCTTTGTAATTATGACAGTGCCATTCCAAATTCTCACCGGAGTGTATTCTGTTCAAATTGTATTAAGGCAGATTCACCTGTCAGTCAGCTTCCTTCTGGATTGCATAGGCCTGTATAAGAGGGACAATTGCATTCTGCTGGACGGAGTATGAGACTAAGAGTCAGGACACTTGGGTGCTATTTTGTGCTCTGCCACTGACTTGCTGTGTGGCCGTGGGCAAGTCACCTAACCTCTCTGTGCCTCAGTTTCCCTGTCTGTAAAACGGGGGTAAATGGTACTTAAGCACCTTTATCAAAGCACTTTGACATCCACAAACGAGAAGTGCTCTAAAAGTGCTGAGTAGTATTAAAATAGTATCTCTATATTCATAAATACTTAGCCACTTTAAGTAGCGAGATTGAATATTGTATTCCAATCTTTGCACATTTCTTCCCTTGTGGTGGAGTACCAAGATTTTTGCCTGCCTGGGAATAAGTGGTTACATTAGTAAAGAATTTAGCATGGACGTTTTTGTTTTAAGTGGATTGAGGATGTAGAAGATGCCTCAGATGACTCCTAGGAGGACAAGGCTCTTGGCATACGTTCTCCCCTTGCCCTCTGTCCTACCTCTGTCCCAAGTAACATTGCCAAGAAATTGTTCCCAGTCTTCTTGTGCTGGTGATTTGGTTGGTTATTATTCTAGCTAATGGTTGAAGCTGGGAGAAAAATCCAAGAGTCCTGTTAAGCCAGAAAAAAACAGTTTTGATTTAGCCACCTCAACAGGTCAAGTACTTTGGTAAGTTTTGAGATGAAGTGTGCTTTTCATCCAGGCCAGAAATACCCTGAACAGATTCTGGTTTGAGGGAGGATATCCTGAATAATACCTCAAGCATGGATCAAAGCATTTGGGCAAGTGTATAATTGGCATCCCTGACACTATATTATCCACTGGCTGGGCGGGAATCCAGCTTTGCCTGCAGCTCGACTATTTCTTCAGCTTCAGTGCATTTTTAGGGATTGCCATAGACTCCATTAGGACGTGGACTGGATCTAGTATCACTGCACGCTAGGTAGTGACAACTCTGTTTCTATGACGTCAGCTCACAGACTGGTACCAGAAAAACTGGTTTCTGGTCGGATCCGACCGGCCAGTTGCTTTTTAAAATGTCTTGACTGGCAAAGGGGAAGGGAATAGCTGGTAGGTACCGTCTCAAATTTTTCCTGGGAACCTTGGACTTTGGAGGTCCTGTCCCATTTGGCAAACTCCATTCGTGTGTGTGCGTGCACGCAAACGTCACAAGACTGGTTGCATGCCAGTCACGCTGCACAGACGTGGGTTTTATTTTCCTGCTACCGACCTACAGGTGAAATTCAACCCTTTGCGGAGGGGTATGAAAATGTCCTGCTGAGTTTTTGTTGGAAGAGGCGCATCGCTTTTGTACTAGCTTTCCATATAAGACCACTATTTGCAAAGGCCCCTCTTTCTTTTGCTCTTACTTTGTAAAGCTCTGTGCAAGCCGTTTGCCTCCTAAATGCTTTCTGGATTATTTGCAGTAGCCCTTCATATTAATAGGGCACATGTCTTGGAGTGAATGTCTCCTGGATTATATATTTCTAGAGAACTAAGATGTAGGGAAGACTGTCAGAATATGTCAGCTTGCTTAGTCAGTCCTGTACGAGTTTGTTTTCCTTTGCAGGGGTATATTGGTAGCCGTGTTGGTCTGAGACAAAAAGAAAGGCAAAGCTCTAGAGCTCTTGGTTCAGAGATGATACCTTTTATTAGACCAAATAAGAACTTGCAAAAAAAGAAAAAGCTTTTTCTGCAAGCTTTTTACTTGGCAGGCATTTTGAGTAGATGGTCCCTGCTTTCCATGACCTTCAACCTTTAAAGGCTGGAGCTGCAGCTCTCTCCACCTTTCTTTCAGTTGTGTACCGCATATAGGACCCTGGGATGGGGAAATCCAGCCAGTGAGCCTCATGGATCCATCTGAAACAACTTTCTTTATCCTTTTACAGCAGTCTCTTCACCATCTCCTTTACCTTGGCTGTTGTCATAGTTAATGATTTTTTGGGAGGAAAAAGCTGGCCAAGGAAGGAAACATTTTGGCTGTTTTCAACCACAGTGACTACCCTCTGGAGAGGAAATCTTACCAAATCCTGGCCTGTGCTTTGGCAAATAGCCTCTGCTCCTTGACAGCTACGTTCTTGCTTCTCACAACTCTGTCTGGTTTTGATTTGCTCCTGTAGGGCTTTCTCTTCCCCTCATGGACCCAGAACATATTTGAATTGTGTCAAACGATGCCAAATATTTCCCGTTTCATCCCAGTTTTGAAACTCCTTTTGGTTATCTGCAAACACAGCTGCTTATTTATGTGGCAAAGAATATGCCTGGGGCCAAATTCTTTTACTTTGCTAATCTGTCCAAAGTGGAAAGGTTACTGTTTATCATTAACACTGTAGTTCCTCCTTTGCAAGCATGGCGGTTTTTCTAAGTCGCCTGAAAGAAAAAAAAAAAAAGACAGAGAATCCCAAGCAATGGTGAAAAATTGTTTCCCAGGGACTGTGAGGCATCACCGGC
>NW_005841952.1:3402793-3413819 GCF_000455745.1 Alligator sinensis
CTTTCATTTGCCTCTGCAGGGCACTCCTGCTTTATGAGGAATGTAACGCAATGCTATTAAAACATCAAACCCCTCCAATCTGATACTGTCAGGGAGTTGTATTCCCTGCCAAGCTGGGATGACATTTCTGTCTAAGAATTCTTCCCCACCATAACCTTTCAATGCTTTTTCCTGATTTTCAGTCCCCAGATTTTGATGTGGCAGCTTTTCCTGTTGCAATAGCTTGTAGTAGTCATACAGACAGGAATATTTGGGGGGAAGAGAGGAGCAGAACAAGAAGGGTCAGTGTGACCATTTTGCTGCAGAGAGAATTTGAGAGAGCGCCATGCAGGAAAAAGAACCAGTTGACAGAAGCAGGAAAAGTTTTTGATCATAACTATACCGTTTGTGAATAATCACAATATTTAGGAATCTGACAATGCAGTAGAAATGCATTTCAAATGAGGTGCCCTCTTGTAAAAGTATTTTTGTTTTTTGCAAAGGGCTTCTTGCACTATGAGGGCAATAGTGGCATTGATTTTAAACTGCAGTGTGAAAGGACGGTATATTGTCTCACCATCCAGGATGGAAGCTATGCATATCGTTCCAGCCAGCTCTGCTGATAATAACTTTAAGCCAAATTCTTCAAGGCAGTGCAAAGTACTTTTTCTTTTTTTCTACTTTTATGTTTTTGAACATAAAATTGCACTGAGTTGGGCGAGGAGATTTGAGAGCCTGGTTCTGGTGCATGCATCTCCATTTAAGTGCACAGATGGGCACTTGGAAGAAGAATGGCTTTTGAAGTTGATGTTGTACTGGGATCAGAGACCTGCATTCTGTTTTCAGCACAGTGACATATTTCCTCTGTGATCTTGAATGATTCATCTAATTTTTGCATCTCAGTTGCCTATAAAATCAGGCAGGAGTTTTATCCCAGTCTCAAAGCCGGGTTTATGAGGCTTAGTCATGAATGGTATGTAGTGTGATGCTTAAAGGGAAAGAAACCAGGATTGCATGCATGTGGCATCCAGCTACCGTGGTGTTGGGTACATTAAAAGTGTGTAGGATATCGGTGCAAAATACTTATTATGGCATACTTACATAGCCTTTGTTTGTTCAAGTACCAGATAAGCTCCATTCCCATAATAAATATGCATAATAATAAATGCATATTCCCATAATGCATTTGATTTCGTTTGACCCCAGTACTCTTTCCTGCCACGGCAGGGGGTCGGACTTGATGATCTCTCGGGTCCCTTCTGACCCGACCAACTATGAAACTATAATAAATGCATAAATGGTCAGCCCGTCCTTTTGTTTCCAAAATTGACTTTTCCGGCTTTTCACTAATGCGGAAAGTCCTATTTGTGGGAATAGGTGATGAGTTTTGTGGTATGAGGAATTGTCTGCCTGAACAGAAGATGGGGTACCTCCTTGGGTACTTTTCTTCCTGTTTCTGAGCTCACGGCTGTCCTCAGTGTGTCGAAGGCACTGCGACTGTTTCTGACGTCTCAGTTTGTCTCCACAATAATGGGCTATGTTGTGAGCCATACTTTCAGGGAAGATTGGAGATAATCCTGTTTTTGGTTGAGGGTAGAGGGAAAGCTCAGTCAGCTGCTACCCAAACAAATTGCAGGAAATAATTTGATGACAGCTATTTAACCACATATCACTGGTATTTGAGAAGTGAAGTTATCACATTGCTTGCAGCTGAGTGGTCTGGTTTGAACATAAGGCTGGGAGCTGGGAATCCAAATTCAGTTTCCCATGTCTGCCAGCGGCTCCCTTTTGAGGCTGGGTAAGTCACTTGACCTCTCTGCCTCAGTTTCCTCATCTGTAAAATGGGGATAATAACATTGGTTTTTGCCTACCTCATGGGGGTGTTGTGAGAGGGTTGATTAGTGACTGTTTGTGAAGCCCTTTGACGATGAAAAGCACTATCGATGCTATGTATCAGTCTTCTGTTTGAGCGTCTGTTCTGAACATTTACCTTTTGATTTCCTCCCTGATAGACCTCTGTACAGAGATACTAGTTTAGCAAGATGGTGTAACTGAGCTGGCCCATGATTCTTAGTACAGTGGCAGGCAAAGGTGCTGTTTCCTGCTCCTTGCTTGCTGGTTTTTTTCTTCCTTTTATTAGCAATTTCAGATCCGTGTTCTAAGTGAAAAGCCAGCTGTTTGGTTGAGAACTGAAACGTTGGGTTTAATCAGCTAAATGAAATCAAATGTGTTGTTCTGGAAGAGTTAGCTAAGCCTTGCATACATGAGCAAGTGGGAGACATAGGAATTGCCTCTGAGTTTAACTTCTGGAAGGGCTTGTCTGCGTAAGTAATTTTTGCACCATTGTCATTCAAATTGGGTTTTTAAACTGACTGGCAGCATGACCTTTAGTTTGGGGTAAGGCTTATTTTCATTTAGTTAAATGCTTTCCTTATAGGTTGAAATGACAGTAATAAGCTTGTCCAATTCGTGGAATGCCAGTGTTGAAGCAGCCTTTTGTACCCCACCCCAGGTTAAGTTTTCACCTTGAGATATACCAGTGCAGATGTCTCCTGTACCCTGTCTCAGGGCACTGTTAAAGCAAACGAGTACCCGAACCACAGGGTGTGTTCCCTTAACAAAATCCATTGGTTCAATGTCTTTACGCAGACAAGACCCTACACTTCACACGTGCATTTCTTTGCAACCTCTTACAAGGTGGTAAGGAAATGCAAGACTCGGTGGCTGGCAGTGGGAAAGCATTTTTCAGCGGTATCAGCATGGATGGGAGATTCTTGAAGAAAGCTGCTTTCCCTAATGGGTCAGATTTTGTTCTCAGTTGCACTGGTATACATTTGAAATCGCTCTATTGATTTCAGTCAAAAGTATGATTTAAGAACAGGATGGTCGTATGGAAACTCCTTTTGTCGGGGGACTGGCATCAGGTTAAATGCAAAAGACCCATCTGTGCTGAGTGAGAGCTAATGACTGTTTCATTAGATCTCTCTGTTAAGCAGCAAATACATTTCAGTAAAAACTTTCGAAGAGTTAGCTGATTGGTATCGAATGCATATGCATTGCACATCTTAAGTGCATTAAATCTGAGCTGTGCTGAGCTACAGCGTGGTAGCTGCTCGGGTGTTATAGTGTAAGGGATTAGTGAGACTGTATCTGGGGAATCAGCGTTCTTGCAAGGGTGTTCCCCGAAGTGAATGCCTCTGTGGAAGTCCAGCTCATCTGTAACTCCGCTGCAGCCACGCTGTTACCCCACAGATAGACCCAGCCTGTTCCTTACTCTCAGGGGGTGATTTTGATTTTGTCCTCTAGTTGCTGGTTATTTGGGGAGATACCATTTTGGAAATACTTAATTGCTATCAAGGGAGGGAAATGCAGCAAATCCCCACCCAACCTTGGGGTCAGAGAGTCTGTGGAGAGGGGCGCAGAGAGGAGGTGGGATGGAGATATTTAGGTTTCTCGAGCAGAGACTTGTGCTCATCTAATGGCCTCTGCATGTAGTGACCTCATTTTAGTGCTTTAACTGCTGCTGTTCAATCCCTCTCAGGACAAAATTGGCCTTTTTGTTTTGTTTTGAGTTTTAACTTCGGGTTTAAGTTAAACTGATTGGACTGTGAGCTTCTGCAAACATTGTCTTGTCTCAGCGAGCGGGTTGAGGTTTGCTGGGTCCTTGTTAGGTGTCCCTGGATCAGAAGTGGGACCTTCACTGGCGAGACGTGGCTTCTACTCCACACAAGTTGCAATTGGAGATGCTCCATGATGGTTTTCTGATATTACTATGATATATTTTGGGGGGCCTTGTGGGGCCATTTTGGGGTTTTTTTGTTTCTCCTCACTTGTTTGTTCCTTTTTCTCTGCAGACTAAGGAAAATTTGTGAGTAGTGAAGGGGCCAGGCTAGTGATCTCATTTACGATGATTAATCACTGAGTTAATTCTGTATTGGCAGATCCCATTCTCCAGACCCGAGAATCACTGTTGTAGAAATTGAACTCCTCTGGCCTTTCATGTTCAGAGGAGAGAAGCGAATAGTAGTAAAAGCTCCTGCCTCTTGTTTAACAAATGCCCTCTGCAGCTGCATGCTTTTCTTCCTGTTATTGAAACGTTTGGAAGCTATTCAATTTTGTGTTGGATTTTAAGGTTCAAAGATACCTTTTTCCTTTTTAATTTCTGGCACGTGTCAGTAATCCCAGCCCTGGTCAACAGCTGTTCGTGGTTCTCCGACAGCACTTGCTAGTCTGATCGTACAAAGTGCAGAGGAGGAGACGGAAGATGTGGGTGACATGTCCCTTTTTGTTCATGAGAGATAGTCTAGGTCCACTTCTGGAGTTCAAATACTCCTGAACTCTGAGCAGTTCAGGTACAAATCCAAGTCTGACTCCTGCTTTGGAGGCTGTAGTGCTTGGACCAAGTAGCCGTGGTGTCTTCTGTTTCTTGCACTTCCTCTGAACCTCTCGGCACGGGCTCTCTGAGGGCTGGCGGTGTCCGATCATTTACAGAGAGGAGAATTTTTGTGGAACTGGGGAAAAATGTACATAAGAGACGTATAAATCTGTAGAGAAAAGTAGGGGAAGAGGTAGACGTATACAAAGGAATCTGAAATATTTGCATGTACAGGGGATGTTTTGACTGTCACATGGAAAATGTGAAGGGTGGATAGGGGCTGGGGTGGGAGAAAGCAAGGGAGGGATGGGCAGCGTCGGGGAGGGAAGGGGATAGAAGCAGCGAGAGCCTGGGCAGGGTGTGGGAACAGACAGGCGTGGAGCATCGCCCTGGGCTCCTCCACGTTCCCAAGGCTTGACCTTTCTGTGTATATTCCATCCCTGGGCACGCACCTGCTCTTGGTCATACGTTTTTGTTGTTGAACCAAAAAGGGTCAAAATGAATCTCCCTGCTGAGGCCAGTGCTGGGTGCTACGAGATGAAGCAGAGTCCCACCCAGCTCTGGCCTGTCTGCGCTGGAATCTCTGTCTCTGCATAGCTCATACCCCTGGATTTCCAGGTACGGTACATTCGTCTGGACAGACTAGGGAACTGCTTGGAAGAGGTTAGGAAGGGTTGGAAGCTAGGCAGGGAGGAGGGTCCCTTTCTCTGGAGCTGTCCTAGGTCCCGTGACACCCAGGGTCCTGGTAGGAACACACAGACCTGCAGCTCCTCCCATGCCTTGGGTTCATTTGCTTTGGCATATTTAGAGGGCCACTGAAAAATGTGGGGTGAATACAGCAAGACTACTCAGCTGGTGTTTGGGTTTCCTCACCGGAAGATGGTGAATGTATTGAGGTCTAGTAAGTGATCTCAGCCAGGCCTGACATGAAGGCTGGGATGGGTTTTGCTATTTTGCTGTCTAGCAACCTACTCGTAGGCTGCGATGGTTTTTGCTATTTTGCTGTCTAGCAACCTACTCGTGGTAGATTTGAAGCTTACAGCATCCACAGCCGTGATTGTGCTGTTCCAAGAGATTTCACGACTGGTCCAGGAACTCTGCGTGCATATTACCGGTAGCTTAGTATGTGCTTCTCTAAGTGGCCTTGCTAGTGCATTTTTCTCATTTGTTAATGCAAGTTGGCAACTTCTTTCATTATCTTAGTAGGTCTTACAGAGGAGAAGGAGGACACCTAGTTTTCTGCGAGTGGGCAAGGCTTGTGGGTCATTGCTGGTAGCCAAGTCAATGGACCAGGAGGTATCAGGATTTCTTTGAAAGCAGCCAGTATTGCTCTGTGAGTGCATGTACACATATGCATGCATTGTGTACAGTCAAGTCAGGACCTCTGTGCACAGGAGTGTATGAGAACAAGTGTGCATCTATATTACTAACCCCCAAATATGCACATGGAGGTGTGTGCAGGTGATGTTTATGGGTTCAGACAGATATATGTCTAATAGGAGGAGAGTCTGGTCTCTCTTGTTGGTGTGTTAGGACCCGCATTTGCTTCAGGATAAGTGCTTTGGATTTGTTTGTCAGAAAGAATGATTTAGTCAGGGATGATCCTGTCCTGAGCAGGAGGCTGGACTATATGACCTCATGAGGTCCCTCCCAATCCTATTTTCCTGTGATTTGTAACTCCATTATTCTGACGAAAATGAGGAATCACACCACCGTTCTTGCCCTTGAAATGGGAACCAAAGGCCTGGTTCTGGACTTGTTCTGAAACTAATCCAGCGTAATTCCATTGGCTTGGGTGGAGTTAGTCCAGATCTGCATCACTGTATTGAAGAGGCAAACCGGTAATTTGGTGCATCTCCCTTTGACTTCAGTGAAGTTATACTTGCTTATGTTAGGTCTACATTTCCATGCATCTGCTAATTTGATCTCTTGTCTATCTTGCTTCCTTCAGTAGATGGCCTGTGTCTGAGCAGCATTCAAAGAGGACTTTTAAAATTCCTGGATATAAGTAATACCATGGGCAAGAAGCCTACAGACATGGAGAGGGGCAAAAAGTGCATGCATGTAAAAGCCCTGTCTGTAACAAATGCTTTCCTACGGTGTTCATTGGCACCGTATTTTTTCCTTTTGAGTTCTTAGAACATTTTTTTTAAAGCAAACGCACAGGCTCCGTAATCAAAACCTCCTGTGGACTTCACTCTCTTGTTACTTATTCTGCAGAGACAAACTACTCCTGCATCTGTTCTTTCTTGGAGCGTCTTGGCTCAGAGGAAAAAAGGGAAGGCTTTTTTTTCTTTCATCCCTTGATTTTGAAAATGTGGCATTTGCCATGTCAGATTTCCTCCTGTGGTGGCTTATGCTAGAAATTTCAGGGAAGCATGAAAACCCCAGTAAGACCTGTTGTCTTATTGCTGGCTCTTGCTGGGTTTTTAGATTGATTTGCTGGTTTGTAGAGTCTGGAACGCTCAAGACTCCCACCCCCAACACAACCAAGGGCTGTAACCTGAAAGCTGACGTCTAACAAACGTGTCATGCTGTAACTTTTCCACCACTGCAATGCACCATGCCATGCTGGTGTGATGTCATAACATTTGGGCGCTGTTGTATCAGTGGCAAGGCCATTTCTGTCACACTCCAGCCATCCTGTCATCCTAGTTTGTGAACTGGCTCCCCTTTTACCTCTTTGGAAGGGGAATAGCAAGTATAACATTCACCGGCGTGTCTGAAAGTATAAATATCGCTAAAGCAAACCTGCATCGCCACCTGCACAGTGAGGTTTGCATTGTGTGCCAGGCCAAGATTTTTGAGCGTCTCTTGATAGATCCAGAATACCTCGCCTGACTTTGTTAGTTATGCAGGATTTACACCT
Source organism: Alligator sinensis (assembly GCF_000455745.1). NCBI lineage: Eukaryota > Metazoa > Chordata > Crocodylia > Alligatoridae > Alligator > Alligator sinensis. The sequence continues at coordinate 3,410,017 of NW_005841952.1, forward strand.
GTGTAGTTAAGAACAGAACTGAGTTATTGGTAAGTGTGTTCGCCAAGATCCAAAACCCAGTGGTTTTAAGGGACTGCCAATTTGAACACTATATTGTCCTGTGGAGTTGTGCCTGCTAGGGTTACAAGTAGTCACGAAGACGACTCATAACCGAGAAGTTATTTGACCATGCTTTGTAGATGCCCACAGTTGCTGTCCTTTTGGTGGTCTGTTGTTGCATGCCCTGTCTGCAAGGTGCACACTCTTCTCCAGGCTCTGCCAGAAGGAGAGCAGCAGGTGGACTTGTGCATAAGGAGAAAGGGAGTGGTGAGGAGGTGGATAGCCACAATCCCTGAGTCGGGATACCTGGGTTCTGTTTTCATTTCTTCCATTGACTTGCTTGTATTACTTTGCATGTGTCTCTACCTCTTTGCCTCTCTAGGTATGCTTCCTCGCATGCAAGGTGATGCAGTGGAATACTTTAATGTCTTCACGTGAAAGAGAAGCCTGGTGTGCTGAAGGACCTTTACCAGCTGGCGAAGCCGTGATGGCATTGCCGTGTAAGATGCATGCGAGAGGCATGTGTAAATTGGAGAGATCCATTTAATTGCAACTAGCTTATAGACACACGCTGTTGACAAGAATCTCCCATAAAGCCTTGTCCTGCTTTCTGGAAAAAGGCTTGAAGGCAGCTAGACCCTTCATGTGATGTGGATGAGAGAGGGAAAGCAAAGAGGGGAGCTCATTTCTCCTTTGCCCTTTACTTCTTGTGCACAGCACTTTTGCTAGCTCTCTTTCCATCAGCAAATCCTTTCAAAGCAGTTTCTTTTCCTCCCATGTGTTTTTTGGCTTGCCCAGTTTTTCACTGTCTGAGTCTGTTCCTGGTTTTTGTTTGATTGATATGCACCTCGCCCAGTTAAGCTGGGTAACCTCAGGACATATGCAACAGAGAGGTCATCCCCACCACAATCCCGAGGGCTCTGGGTGGTTGGATACATGCATGGATTTAGAACTATATATAGGGAGAGGGTGGGGAAAGAAAGGGGAGGAAGGTTGGGTTGGTCTGGGTTCGGGGGCTTCAGATGTTGCAAGCATGCTTTATAGTGACGTGTAAGGATTTTAAAGTAAATAAAAATGGGGCGTGATGGGGTGGGGGGTTCTGGTAACTCCCAAATAACGGGGGGGGGCAAACTGCCAGCTGTTTACTTCAGGACAGAGTCCCTGAGCCGTGGCAAGCTCTGACTTCCAGGGAAGTCAGGCAGCCATCAGCTCGTGAGATTTGGTCCCTCTGCTGCCAGTGCTTGGCACAGGGCAATAAAATACCTCCAGAATACCTGGGAGCTCTTGAGAGGCCTGGAGACAAGGGATGGGATCGTGGCCCATATGAGACCGTGCAGACAAGCTTGTTTGTGCCAAGGAGCTGGGTAACAACTTGACCTTCTGCTCCACAGTAGACCCAGGAATTTCCTTTGCAAGATTTGGGACGGCCTCCCCAGCACGCCCAGATTACTCACTTGGCCTCTGCAGGTATAACCAAGAAGGGAGCTTGGCCCAAGATTTCTTCCCGGAGGATTAAACATACCTGCAGAGACAGTTAGTCTCCATGGGAGGGAGTGGATCCTAGGGTATAAAATGACAAGTGTGTCCTCTCTTGTTTCTGAAGCACCAGACACCAATAAAAAAATTGGTGATAGGTGGGCCCCGGCATCTGTACAAACCCATACAGACATGAGCTTTGTGTATTTAAAGCTGCATTGTAAATAAAATAAATATATATTTACGTTCTATTTTAAAGGGGTGGGGGGATAAATACAAAGTATTTAAAAGAAAATATCTTAGTAATATGTGTCTGAAACTTCCACGAGGCTCGAGAGAGGCTGTCAGAGGTGGAGAGAATCTAAACAGCAGGATTAGAGAGCGGTTAGAGTTCTCCACTTCTTCATCCGAATATAAAGAGACAAATTATATATATAAATAAATAAATAAATAAATAATAAAAAAATATATATATATATAAAAGTCATATAGTTTGCTTTATATTTGTACCCATGCTTAGAGCTATTTTGAGCAATACTGTATCTTTGGGTGAGTTGTGGATTTGCACCGCAGCAAATCTTCTGTGGAGTCCAAACAAATGGTCACAACTGAATGCAGTCTTTGATTCAGCAGAGTCTGTTGTGAATTGTTGTGATCTTTTATCTTCGCTGGACTTTGGGCAACACAGCTGGTCTGATTTGCGTACTGTGTGCACTGAGTCTGTCTGCTGAGTGTTAGCGTATTGCAGGTCCTGCCTATTCTGCAGCTTATCTGGTCTGTGAAACACAGCTAAGTTGTTGCTGGTGTATGCTATCACTTCTGTTAGAAATTGAAGTGGGAGGGAGTGGGAATGGGAGGGGGATATTTAAAATAACAAATAAACTAGAGGAGGTAGAAGGGTAATGCAGAGATTCGCCATATCGTTCTAGGCTGGGCTGGGGCTTGCAGTCCGCGTTGCAGTATTCGTGCACAGCAAAACCGAATTCTGTCTTCCTGAACTGATAGGCCAGCTTGGGGGTATCTCTTTTAAGAGAAGAGTGCCCTGTTTTGAGAAGGAAAGAGGAATGAGGGGCTGTTAGCATGAATTAGGATCAGTAGCTATGAGACGAGGGTGCCTATCACTGTAGGTATAGTGTTAGGCTGCATTCACGTTCGGTTTTAGACACAGGAATGGTACTTAAAGTTTAAAAAAAAAAAAGCATGCTTTTATTAAGAAATAAATGTAAAGTTTTGTTCACTTGATTTGTAACTTTAGAAGATCCAGGTCCACAATGGCCCTGCCATTACTGTGAAGGTTGTTTCCAGTGCCCCAAAGGACAACCTCTGCACTGGAACATCTGGGTCTGGAAAGGCACAAAGGGAGAGGATATGTTTGGCACTGTGACATGGCTCTGCTGATCTGGTTTGGGCTGCTCCTGACCTTTGCCAAATGCCATTCCCCCTCCATGGATTCCACTGGTTACAAAGCCGCCTAGTCCTTCTGTCTTTATGAATCCTTGTTGCCTTTGCCAGACCTTCAGAGGACAGGGTCTTTAATAACAGGGTGGATGGAAGTTGGGGACTTGCAGCTGTAATTCAAGAGTCTAGTTCTTTCAGAAACCTCCAAGGGAAAAGGTGGCAACAGTTACTGGTTTTGTGCCCTTTGGGGCTCCGTTTCTCAGGGGATCCAACATGAAAACAAGGCTTAAAGTGGATTGTCATTAGCTTTCAGAGGTTGGGGAAGGGCCTGACCTCTGGCTAGCCTCGGTTGCACGTGCGTTGTCTGTAGGTTTCGTATAGAATCGGGGAATTGGGTTGCATGTTATACTAAAGCTGCATCTATCTAGGCATTTATGAATATATATACCTCTCCTAAAAGGACTGCTGACTTTGAAGCCTTAGAAGGGTCTTCTGGGGCTGCCGTTGCTTGTCTCTTTCGACAGTTAGCCAGAGCTGGGGTCATGTCTTTGGTAAAGGCACGCATACAGTGTAGGTATAGTCTTGGTCTTCCCAAATCCATCCTGCCCCACAGGGTGAATTCAATCCAATAATACAACTTCTGCTGGGAAAGAAACCAGCTCCTTTCTTGGAGGAGTTTCAAGGGACAAGACTGATACAGTTCTGCAGTGAGTGTAATTGAAATGATGCCTGAGGTTTTTCTTTTTTTCTTCAAAGCAATATTAAGCAAAACCATGACTCCTCAGGACTTGGTAGAGATGGTGTCAAAGGCGAAGGGGACATTGGGATGGCTTGTAAGACTCTTCACAGTTAAAGAAAAAAACCAATCCCTGGGGATCCTCTGTCTGAAT
>NW_005841952.1:3413850-3419144 GCF_000455745.1 Alligator sinensis
TTCTGCAGACAGGTTTTGCAGGTGGAGGGTCTGAGCTCTCTCATGTATATCAGGTAAGAGTGTTTCACAGTGCTCGGGGGCTGTTGGCGTGATGGGTGGGTTCTTAGCAAGCAGACACGTACCCTCCAAACTGAGTCTAAAGGACCAGTCTGTGGTTGAAGCCATAGGAAAAAACTCCTGTAGACTTTGCTGAGACCAAGAATCAGCCTAGATTCCCTCAAGACCTAAAGCAATGTATGCTTTACCTGCAGGAATGAATGCACAAGGATTCTCCATTGTAGTCTCAGCTCTGGCACGAATTTACCAACGCAGTCTTGGGCTTGTACAATGGGAATGATCCTTACCTGTCACTTCACAATGGCGGGGACTAATGAGTGATGTTTGTTTGTACAGTTCTTCAAGGCTGAGAGGCCTTGTGCAAGTCCCAAGGAGTATTACTATTGACTAGAAGTTACTAACTCCTGGTCTACTCTACCTCTGATACTTTATATTATAGGGGTCTGCTTCTACACCCCTGAAGTCCATAGGTGTTTTACCATGGACTTAATGGGAGCAAGGAGAGTCCCTAAATGAGTAGTGAGGGTGCATTTGCTACTGCTTCCAGTGTGCCATAAAGTCAGGAGCTTGGTCAGAAACTCCCAAAGGTCCTTGAGATGGTCTCAGTTTGAGAAAGGGAGTGCAGGTGGTGGTGGGCTTTGGGTCAAAGGCTCCTGCCACTCGCTTGAGACAGGGAGGCACAGCTCAGAAATGATCACGTGACAGAAATGGTGCCTGCCTAGAGTAGCTTCTGTCTGTGCACCTCCCATGCTGCCCTGCAGACCTGATCATCACTCCAGCACTGAAGGGAAGAGTATGAGCTCCCTTCGCAGTGAGGGACCATAGGATTCCCCAGCCTGCTTCTTTGTGAGCTGTGAAGTTTTGGTCTCTTTCCACTGGATTTGTCCAGTGCGTGCTGCCTACTGGGGTGACTGGCTTCCCAGAAACCAGGCCAGTCATGAGCGTGCAAGCCTGATCTGAAACCCGAACGAAGGCACGTAAACTATTGCCCTCCTGCCTCTCGCGTGCTAGTCTCTACTCAGCCATCGAGACAGCCAAAGGCAGCAAAACTCTTCATGTCCTTCCAGACGAGGTGGCTGTGCGGTCAGAGGTCACGTTTGTCACTGATCTTTGCTCACACAGGTGACGGGGGCAGCCCTCACTGCTTCATTTGCCCTTCCTGGGCTATTCTGGGCTGTGGCATTTAAAGCCCAGCCAGCTGCAGTAGCCTGGCTAACCTGACAAGCAATAAATTGCTGTTAGAGGAGCCTCTTGTGTCCTCCCCACCCCAGAAACATCCTTGACTTCTGAGGAATATTAGAGTGGGCATCAGCAAGGGAGAAGGACTCGAGAAAAACAATTTCCTTTCCTACTTCTCCAATCTGTTTTAGACCTCAGCAACCTTTTTGACCTGTAACTTTCCCTAGCTAGGGAAGGGAAAGCTGGTGGTGTGGTGGGAAGAGTGATGACCCCGAATTCCTGTCATCCCTTCCTGCGCTGTAACGGCAAACAAGTAAACGTTATGGAGCAAAGGCTGGAGGTGGCCAGAGGACCGTCTCCACCTACAAAAGGCTCCAGTTGCTCTTTCAAGAGCTTACATTGGAAAGTTTCTTTGGTCCCCAAAGAAGTGCTGGGGTGGAGTGAACTAGCTGGTTAGCTGTCCTCTGCTGCTGTTGTTAACCCTCCCCGAATCCACCCCCACACCCAGCTTTCTGTACCAGGGCAAATCTAACCAGCTAAAACATGAATGTAACCTGTTAAGTAGAGGTAGGGGGTGCTAGGAGCCCGTACCCTTCTTAACGGCACAGCTTCTTTCTTCGGTTTGACCCATGCTGTTTTGTGGTTCTTTTTTTTTTTTTTTTTTAACCTTAAGAAGATTTGTTTCTAATTTCATGCTGAGATTTGTTCAGCACCAGTTGTTGAGATGAAAGCATATTTGAGAGAACCTTTAATTTGGGGTGATGGGAACTAAATACATAAGGACTGAAAGAGATAGAAAGAGGGGGGAGATGTAGCAAGAGGTGAAAGGGATTTCAGCATCTCTTGCATTCAGTCTCCGTGGCTGAGCCCACCCTGAGCTTGGGGCGCTCCCGTGTTGGTTGTGTGGGGTTGTTCGTTGAGTTGGTGCGGTGTTGGCATCTTTCTTGCTTCCCCGTCCACCTTTTATCCCTAGGCTCACAGAAAAGGGGAGGGTGGAGAAAAGGATGTTTATAAAGCACACTTTCTACAGTAATATTAACCCTCTGGGTGCCAGTTGCAAGTGAGCAGCCACTCATTTCCCCTCTGACATTGTCGGGGACGGGGACAGTCTTGGAGACAGCGGGTCTCTGCTTGGTCATTTTTGCCTGCAGCCCCTGGTCTCTGTCTTGTGCTTGTGTTTTGTTTCAGTTCTTCCAGGATGAAACATTAAGGGGATTTGCTTTGAATGGATATTCTGGTAATTAAGGGATATCTTGATGGATTCCACTGACAAGAGAGCAAAGTGCTCTTGTTACAAAGGCCTTCCGGCCATGCTTCAAGCCTCTAGTGTGCCCCGTCACCCTAAATATTAGCCTGTGTAAAATCAGAGAGGAGAGGGGCAGATTGTCTTGAGCCCTCCTTTCATTTTGCTGTACCACGGGGCTGTGTATTGAGACCTCCATCCTTTCTGTGCCCTCCCCATCCCAGGTGCGCTTGAAGGTCAACCTTGTTTTTTCAGGTCGCTTCATGAAACAGGTCAACCTCTGATGCTTCCCAGTGCTTCACCGAGGCTGGTAGGTGGCATGAGGTGCACTGGCAGCAAGGTGACGCGGGATGGACTCATCTTGGGCATTGTTTTGCCTTTAGTTCATATACAGACACCCCCACCCCGCTCCCCTGTGGTCTGTGACTATACGCTTCTTGTAGAACAATCATGTTTCGGGGCAAAAACAAAGTGATTAGCACTCTTGGTCCCAGCATTTGAAATAAAGATAACTTGGGACCTTCTGTACAACTGTGGGGGCTCTCTGCATTTCCCTCGTGGGAAAAGCCTGTAGAAGTGTAAGAGCCCATGATCACCATTTTTCTATAGGGTCCTTGGGCCATCATCTGGGGTTTCATAGAGAATTTAGCCCTGCTTATAGAATTTTGTAAGCCGATTTCCAAACGCCGATTAAAAAGCGTCTCATTTTCTTGCGAACATAGTTTGCTAGGTTTGTAGAATCTATGAAACCCTATGACTTTTCCATCAATCCATATTGGTTTGGTTTCTTGTTAAACCTATAGGACTTTTCCCATGAAGTGGGATCTTCCCTAGAACTCCAGCTGATCCTCTTTTTGTGTCGGATAGGTTTTCCTTTTTTTAAAGAGCCTCTTGTCTATCGATTTAAAGAACCCCTTCGACCCTCAAAGAACATTCAACCTCGTTTCTGTTTCTTGAATGTTGAGTATTACAATGTATAACACACGTTAGGGTGCTCTTTGGTGCTGTTTCAACAGTAGCCGGTGGAACTGACTTTTTTAACAATAACAATAAAGGAAACATTAGTTCCACTGGTTCCTCAATGTTTGTCGTCGTGATTTTTTGTTCTTAGGGTTTCTTTCTTTTTGGGTTTGGGGTTTGTTTGGTTTTTTTCTATATATATATAATGAAGTTTCGTAGTGATCAACTACTGAATTTCTGTGGTATTGATTACTGACTCGTGCAATTCAAACTCTCAGCCGCTCCGGGGCACAGCAGCGTGGTGGCTACGGCAAAGGGGAGTTGGCTGTGTAACACTTTACCGGTAGGTTGGTTTTGACTTGTTGTGTTTTTAAATTGCACAGATGCACACAGCAAAAATCATTCGTGTGAGCCTGAATGGCAACTAGAGGGTTAATTTTTTGAACTTCAGGTATGCTACTCAAAAGAAGAAAATAAAAAAAATTAAAAAAAAGAAAAGAAAAACAAAACACTATTTTTTCAGTAAGCTTTTTTTTTTTTTTTTCTGTAAACGATTTAGAAATAAATCTGAGACATGATGGTGCTGTACCAAAGCCTTATAAGAAACTTACTCTGCGCTCTATATAATCTCTCTATATCTGTATTGTTGCTCTCAGCCTCTGTTTTTGTGAAGACCTGTAAAATACCAGCAGGGGCAGTAAAGACTGGAATTCGTACTCGGTCACGGGGGAGCCCCGGGGAAGGCCTCGCCCTGCTCTGGGCTCCCTGTTACGTGGAGGGCATTTGGGGCTGGGGAGGAGGCACGGCCCACATTTGTCTACAGTCCCTAATTTTGTAGCAAGAAGAGCGAATGGGGGCACCCTCGCCCCACCAGTCGGGTGCTAATTTGTTCTTGGCAAGTGACTGTAACCTCCCAGGGAACGTGAACAACTCCTTGCTCTCCTCCCCTCCCGGGAAGCCAACTGGGCAGAGAGCAGCCAGGGAGCTGGCGGTGTCTCCTGAAGAGTGTTAGCTGTCATGGGAAAACACCCAGCTGAGATTTGTCCGATCCGCCCTTCAAGGACTGGCTGAAAATCTTCCAACTGAGCCAAATTGCTTGGCCAGTGCAAAGCCAGACCTTGCCCGACTCGCTCTGTCCAGCCGTGTCTCGGCCCCTCCGCCTCTATCCAAAACATAGAGCGAACCCGATGGGCGTTCACTGGAGGCAACTCCTAGCCACGTCTGGTTTGGTGGCTCTAAGCAATAAACCCGCTCTGTCTGCCAAGGATGTTGGCCCCTTAGGCACTTGGGCTGTTGCCAGTTGAAAACCATACACGAACATAAATTGGAGGAAAATTTAATTTGAAACCCTGCCTTAATTGGGAGTGTTTTGTCCCTAGACCTTTGCCTGCTGGTATTTTATGGGCTGCTGAGTACTAAACAACTCATTGCCAGTAACATTGCATGTTCATAGATGAAAATTTTTCAAAAAACAGTTTAAAAAAAAATGTACCCAGTTAAGAAATTATGGCAGTGTTGCAATGTTACGTAAAACTAGCCATTCTGTAGGAGAATGATGGATTTTGGAACTGATTAAAGTTTAACAACATTTAATTGCTCCTCATGTAACATTACTCTGCTTCAGAAATGTTTTGTATTTTGATATAAATAAACATTTGTTAAAAAAGACACCGGAGGCGTATGCGGCATTTGTTTTACTTTCTGGCTGTCGTGACTCGTGTTATGGACACTGGTGAAGTCTTGCCCTTCGAGGTCCGATGTTCTTGTGAAATCCCACCAGTATCCTTGTCTGGGACTCCTGGGATAGCCCATCACTGTGCCTGGAGGACTAAGGGCTTCAGGATGGAGAATTCCT
>NW_005841952.1:3419175-3421014 GCF_000455745.1 Alligator sinensis
ATAGGTTCCCCCTCACTGAGTAGCCACACCAGTGGAGGAGGTCGGGCTGGTGAGCTATTCCCCTTTTAACTGCGGCACATTGCCAACACCATGCCATTGTTACTTTGCCGGTGGTTGATTCATGTTTGAGCTATGTGATGCTGGGTGAAGACGAGTTTGGCAGGTCTTCAAACAGCAACGGTCCTATCTTGCTGACTTGCACGTGCTTCCACACCAGGCTTGGAGTGGTGCTGGGGCCGTCTGAAAACCTGCCTGTCCTCCAGGTGGCCGGGGCTGTGCAGAACTTGGCTCCTTTGAAAGTCGCTCTTCGCGTGGCTGCTGAAGATGAAATAAGTCAGCCACACCACCGCTGGGCCTAATAGCAGTCCCAGTGCCAGCCTCAGTTGTGTTAGGACAGCAGCAGTTGCTTCTTGCTTGTGTCTCAAATACAGCTTTTAAAAAAAAGATGCTGGAATTTTAGAGTTGAGCAGTTTTTAATCTGCAAATACCACCTGTGTCAATGGTTATGAAAGAAGAGATCGTTTCCTTTAATTGCCCCTAGAATTTAGAGGACTGCCTAATTTGCAGTTAGCCTGGCAGCCTGAGGAGCTTTCCAAACTCTACTGCAATGACTTTACCTCTCAGGTGGCCCACGGCAGCTGGCTAGCAATGCCCAGCTATCCTGCACAATGCTTTAGGACGGGAAGTGAAAAATCCCATAGAAACCCCAGCAAAGATTTGGAGGAGGCGAGTGCAGTGACACAGTACAGGGGAGCTCAGAAACGTGCCAGCTAGGCTGAAACTGGAAACTGAGAAAGAAAATGATATTGTGTATAGTATGGCAGTTCTTATGAAACAGAGCCCCTGGCTATTGAGCTTAGAGTAAAGACAGCATCTCTCGCAGCCCATGGCTCCCACTGCAACTCAGGAGGAAGCGGACCAAGCACACGCGGGCAAGATGACACTTGCTGCAGTCCACCCTGCAGCAGTGCCACTGACTGGGAGGAGCACCAAAATACAGGTTCTCCCAGGGCACCATTTTCCCTACAGCCGGCTTTGTGCACGGGAACCCCGGGCTGAGCTACAAGTGAAATACAGGGAACGTGCATGCTCAGGGGGCGTTTCACGTAGGGGTGTGCGAAGCGGGCCCCATTCGATTCGGATTTGGCCCAAATCGGGGACAGTGATTCGATTCATTGATTCAGATCGCCGTCCCTGATTCCATTCAGCCAAACCTGAAGATTTGATGCCGATTCGGAGAATCAGCGATTCGGACATAGACACCGCTTGAAAAGTTTTTTCTATAAACTTTCATGATATCAAAGCTATGCAATGAGAACCAGGAGACCTGCGTTCAGTCCCTAGCCGGTCAGCGAGTGCCGCGGGCCCTTGGGCTGTCACGTTCCACTTCCACAATGAAAGGGGTTGCCAAATGGGGGATAACGCTTCCAACCTTGCCAGACTGGATGGGTTTTCCAAGCAGGTGCCCCGTGTGCCAGTGAAATTCAGTTTGGGCTCAGGATCCTTTGAATACCAGGTTGGTGCTCCAATGCTATGGTGGTTTCCATGTCCCCTAGGCACAGGCTGATGAGTGATGGGCTTAAATTGTAATGAGGGAGATTCAGGTTAGACATCGGGGAAATATTTCTATCAACAACGAAACAGGTGACCTAGGGGAGCTGCAGAGTATCCATCACAGGAGATTATTTTAACAATAATTTATAGAAGTGCCAGGAATGGTTTAGAAAGGGTTGCTCCTTTCTTGGGGGATGGACTAGGTGACCTCTCAAGATCCCTCCCAAGAGTCATCACAGGGAGGGGCACATCCAGGAAAAGGCCCAGTCATTCCCAACTCCAGAA
>NW_005841952.1:3421045-3425151 GCF_000455745.1 Alligator sinensis
CTGTGAACACGCGGGTTCCCCTTCCCTGCCTGGTCATGCCAGTGGAGGAGACGGGCTGGTGAGGTATTTTGTGCCATTGTTACTTCATCGGCGGTTGCTGCGGGTTGGAGCCACGTGATGCAATAAAGCTGCTCTGACATCAGAGTTCTTACTGCAGTGGCCACCGGGGTCCCACGGGAGAGGTGGCCTGAGGGAGGGTTCGCCTCCCGGGGGAAGGTGCGCTAGGATGATTATTTCCTTGTGGACCACATATATCATGGCCCGTAAAGTAGCTGGCTTCCCGCTCCCAGCCTGCAAGACTCAGGTAAAAGTGGGGAGGAGTATAGTCTGGCTGTGTTGCAGGGCCCTGGTGGGGAATACCAGGGGTAAAAGCCAGACTCACCCCATCTTGCTCGTCTCAGGATACTGAAGTGATGGAGATGGAGACGGTGTCTGTGCTGGAGCACTGGCTGAGGAAGGTGAGGAGAGCCTGCCCATCTCTGAGTGAGCGCCTCAGCAAGGTGACCCAGGCAGGGTACAACATCTGCAGTGAGGTTGCCAAAGCCCATGAAAGCTGTCCATCGCCTGGATGCTGAATCGGGGACAGACCTTTAATGCTCAGATACCAGGACAGTCGCAGAGGGGAGCCTGTTACAACGTTTGAGTGCCAAAAAGCTGAGCAGGAGAAACCCCTCTGTGTGGTGCTTGGGCCCTTAGATGCTAATGTTGGGGGAGGGTGGAATGAGACCAAGATTTAGCAGGCATTTATCAGAGGGGCCCTGGGGCGAAGGCTTGAGCCTGACCTGTTCATTAGAAGGGAAGGTAACTGGATGTAATGCCAAGGTGCCTGGTGGGCACTGAGGTTGTAAGGCCCGGGCACTTGGACAACAACGGGAAAGTGTAACCATCTGGCTCAGCATCACGTTGCTAACTACCCTTTACTATGCGAAAGACGGTTGTGGCAGAATAATGCCCCATCCTGGGCTAGTGCAGTGCAAGGGCCGGGACTGCAGCCTTTAATGCAATGAAGGGTCAAACCCTCCAGGGCAACCAGCTGAATGGTAGCCAGGAAAGGCTTGTGTATGGTCCTGATCCGGCAAGTCGCGCTGCTTTATGGTACCAAGCTAGGATGGTACCTGGCAGTAAGCAGGGGGCTCCAATTCCAGTCTCAGGCTCTGGGGGTGCAATAGCCATGGAGGTCTCTCACCTACACGGTGGGAGTGTGTGCGTGTGTAGTTATGTGTTGCTAAACTTAATGTGCCTTTGTTTAAGGTACATTAAGGCCATTTAGGTGCACGTCTATGCATAGACACACTAGTGCGCATTAAGGGACATTACATTTAGACTCGCGTAGCTAAGTCACATTAGCCCATGTGTAGCCACGCTAATGCACATGAATGCAGTGTGCGTTCATTGACGCACACGGTGTTAATGCACATTAACCATCTACATATGGGTTAATGCGATTTAGTTAATCGCGCCTAAATGAGGTACTTGTATCAAATTTAGGTGGGATTAACCTAAAATCACCATTTTTAAGGTGCATTCAGGGCGCACCCGTTTGGATATGCTCCCTGAATGTGCCTTAAAAATGGCGATTTGGGGCTAATCCCGCTCTGAAAAGGCTACGTGTAGCCAAGCCCAGTGTGCTCTAGGCTCTGATCCCCTTGGTGAGTTGCGGGCCGAGCTGCCCAAAAAGGGTATGGCTGGTTTTGCTTCCCTTTCAGATCGAAGAAGAAGCTTCCAAGCTCTTTAAGCAGAAATTGGAAGGCAAAGCAGAAACCAGGTCAGAAACCAGATCAGAAAACGGGACAGAAAACAGGATGGGCCCTGCTGATACAGGAATGACCAGGTCACAGGTATTTCCATTCTGGGATGAATATAAGGGCCAGATCTTCACAAGTGTCCCCTTTGCACCCCCCTCCCCAGCTACTCTCAGAAGGATGCTTGTGGGCTGGAAACCTGGCCCTTGGCAGTCGGCTTGGACCCGTCTAAGGGGCTAAGCAGTCATCCTTCTACAAGGGGACAGGCTGATCTGACTGGGCCAGGAAGGACTAGCCTCTCTGCCTGGGCAGCTTTACCTCAAAGTCGCTGGTTGTATTCTGTTTCCCTACCTTCTTCTGAAGCATCCCGTAGCAGGATGCCTGTCGCAAGTGAAGCGAAAGGCTCCCATTGACTTCAGGCCCATAGAGACACAAGAGGCAAAGAAATGGCTTTTCTTGCACATAAAGCACCAGTGGCTTTACATTCCCATGTGTAATATCAGGCAGTTGGAGCAGAGGTTTGGCATATCCTGTGCTCCAGAGCATGATCCATGCAGTCTTGGCAAGCAGCTTCTGAGTAGTGGGACTGTGAAAGCAGCACACGAGGGTGCAGCGAGCCTCCTGTGAAAGTAGGCTGTAAAGCAGGCTGTCTATCTGGTGAAGACTTGAGCTTCATCCCAGTTCCCATCAGGCTGAGATGCTGCTGGCAGTAATTGGCTTTGCTTTACCCTCTTGCTCTTAGATGGTTCAAGTCTCTAACAGCAGACTGCCGGAGTTGGCGGCATCTAACCATTCTCTTTCGGACGGGAGAACAAAGGTCCAGTTCATACGATGGAGGTAAAGTCCTTGTACTCATCCTCGTGGAAACTCTTTGGCCTGGCTCATGAGGTGCTGTGCTGGAGTCAAGCTCCCCCAGGGAAGTGAGGGAGGGCAAAGAGAAGGTAATGAGTTTCATTGGGAGCTGAATGGGCTTGGGACTGGACCAAAGGACTTGCTCCTCCCAGGGTGCATATCAGCACCACAAGCTTGATGGGGCTGTGCTGATTTCCACTGGTCAAAGATCATGCCCAGTGCAGGCAGTGGCTCATCACAGAGCTCAGGAGCTTAACTTCTTCCTTATAAAGCAGTGTATTAGGACAGAGAGAGGGAGAAGCCAGGACCTTCCACAGCATGAAGCGACCATGCCCACTCAGTCATTACACAGCAACTCAGACCTCCTGGGCTCTAGTAGGACTTCCATCAGGCTTTAACATGATGGTGAGGAGCCTGCTTATTTTGGAGGTCACAGACTGACTCTTGGGTCATTCCTAGGTTAGTTCCTTGTCCTGCCATTGGGGCGGTACCTCGGTTATAGACTGAAGGGTTCATGTAAGGACTGGGAATCTTCCCAGTGCTGGTCTGGAGTGGAATGGTTGGCCGCTTCTTGGCAATCGAGCAACAGTTGTCAAGAAGTGTGTCCGACTAGACGCCCGCTGTCCTTGCAGCCGCACCCAGGTCTATCGTGTCCAGAGTGACATGAGAGAGGAAGCCATGCAAGAGAGGCTGGATCAAATCCGGAACAGGTGAGCTGCTTCCAACAGGGCCCTGCAATGCCTACCAGGTTCAAGAGGGGAAAGGCTGATGTGTTTTGATTCAACTGAGGTCAAGTCCCAAAGGGGCTGGTTCTGGATACCACCGTGGGGAGTCCTCATCCCTGCCCCAAAGAGCTCATGGTCTTAGCACGGAGCACCCTGCCCTTAACCTGTTGTTAGGGTGAACAGCCCCACTGTGTTCTGGCCAAGCCAAAAGGCTGGAGCTCTACAATAACAAGGCAGAGACTCCAGGTAGGATCCAGCAAAGGCAGTACCTTAGCAGGGGCATAACCTGGGTGCTTTTGCTACTTCCAGCTGTGCCTGTGCTTGGAAATGTAATCTGAGGCCCCTAACTGGGTGATTTTCCAGTGGAAGAGAGATCCCAGTGCCTTAGCTAACCAGTCTTCACTGGCTAGGGATGAGCCCAACCAAGATCAACCCTCTGCTAGCTCAGGTGTTCTCCCAGCTGGGTGTTCAACCTGCCTTCCCCGTGGCACATCACAAGAACAAGGGCGCTGTCAGTGGAAGGGGACAGAGTCAAACCTGAGCAAAGGAAACGCTTTGTTCATGCGGTAGGTGCAGGTCATTAGACCATCAAACTCATTGCCACAGGAAGTCATCGAAGGCAGAGTTTCCAGGAGTGACTATTTACATGGACTGGAAGGTTATTCAGGCTTATAACAACTAATGTAAAACAGCAAGTTTTTGGGGGAAGGCTAAAAATCTCCTCTTCCAGGCATTCAACCTGATCTCTAGCCGTTAGGATGAACCTTTGTGAGGACACATTTCCCTA
>NW_005841952.1:3425182-3518557 GCF_000455745.1 Alligator sinensis
TCTGAAGCACCTGGAGTTGGCGGCTGTCAGACAGACAAGTGGGCCGGGTGGACCTGGGGTCGCATCCGCTGTGTCCATTTCCAGATTCCTCCGCATGCCTTGTTAGAGTCCAGTGGTTCTCAACCCGTGGGCTGTGACCCAAAAGTGGGTTGCAAGAATATACGAAAGGGCTACGAACAAATTTAAAAAACAGATCAAACTTTAAAAACGTATTCTCCTTTAAAGAAGAAAAAATGTTGCTTTTCCCTTGTAGACTGTGAGGGGTCCAGCCTGCCAGGGGTTACTTGGGGCCCCACATGCCCCACACACTAGGGCCTGGGGGCAGCAGGTTCAGAGTGAGGGTCACTGGGTCAGGACAGGTTTGCAAATGGGTCCTGGTACCAAAAAAGTTGGGAACCAGCTCACATCCGTTGTCATCACTTCATCATCCATTGATTCACTTTCAGCATCAGTTTTCTTGGTGCTTTACCCATTAGGGGTTGAACCACAGATTCCCCTAAGTAATCTCCACTACAGGACAATTATGTCACGATGCCAGGCCACTGCCTGGATGCTGCAGTGAAGCAGCAGTGTGCCCACAGCTCTTGGCAGCGTTCTCACTCTGCAGTGGTGGGCCAAGCCCTGTGATTTCCCCAGTGCAGTGGTGGACCCAGGTAGCTGTTTTCCCCAGTGCAGTACTAAGCAGATCCCCTCCATAACTCCTTGTTCCTCCAGTGTATCCCAGCTCATGATCCAAGCTATGCATGACAACTTGTCAAACACTGACATCCGGGCCACTCTTTCAAGCTGAAGACAGCAGGTGAGGCAGCGGGCCAGGTAAAACGGTTGAGACAAGGAGTCCAGCTCCTTCCTAGAAAGGCAGGTCGTTCTGGCTTCTCCAAGCCCGCCATGCCCCTTGGCAAGCCTGGCCTGTCCGGCAGCCCAGCAGCAGGAGCTCTGGCTCTACTAGGGCTTGCAGAAGACCTCGTTCTGCATTTTTATGCAGCCCTGGGTTTTCTCTCCATCACTGCTTCCACCTGGGCCCCTCCAGTTCGTCCCAGTGGGCTCCCCCACTCCTGGTCCTGAGCTGGGGATATGCCTGGGCCCAGTATGAGGGGGCAATATTTGGTGTGAGACTTTCAGCTCCAAGAAGGTATCAACATCCAAGCCAGTTTTAGGGGGAGAAACCAGAGGCCAATTCTGGGCTCCACGAGGCTGAATTACCCCAAGTCACCCAATGAGCGGATGGGAGGGGGAGAGGGCCCTTTGCCCAAATCCCCACTTGTCTAACATCATTTCTGGGTAAGCAGGAGTTTTCCACTGAGTGCACTGAGGAAAGATACTCCTATGTCCTTGCTGCTCAGGGTCCTGCCATGGCTCAGCGCTGAACTAACGCTCCTCTTGTCCTGTAGCAAAGGTTCCTCCGGCCAATTCAGAGCAGATCGGCTGGAAGCACGGCTGGGGTGATAGTTATCTTCTGATTCCCAAACCTGATAAATAAATAAAGACAGTTGTTTAAGACGTCCTAGAGCCCTGCTGCTTCTCAAGCAGGCTCGGCCCCGTGTCCGTGCAGCTGTCTGAGCTGCTTGGCAAGGCCTTTCCAGCAGATGGGAGTGTTTGCTTGCAGGATGGCAGTGTGCAGAGAGGGAGGAGAGGAATGAAGGTGGCGTGAGAAACTGTGGGAAGCTGGAAGAATAAGAGAACATGCCTGCCTGCCAGGGGACTTACCCTGCCCAGCACCAGCTGTCCCTCAGTCTCTACTTAACCTGCTGGTTTTTATCCTGGCACCTGAGATGCTTCCCAGCCTTTCCAGAAGGGATGGATGCTCCCTGCCCCAGTGCTGGCTGTTTTACCGTGGGCAAAGTTTGAGCGATTCTTGATCCAAGTCCTGTCCATGCCTTGAAGGTTGGGGGGCAGCACTGGCAGACGAGGTTCTTTGGGTAGATGTGATATTTTGTATTAGACCAACTCAATAGTTGGAAAAATTGTTCTTTGCAAGCTTTTGTGCACAAACACCTTCAGGCATAGAGAGAGTTGGTGGAGACTTGCAGATTTGCTGAGGGGATTATGGATAGCAACAATCCCCTACCTGCCCTCTCCTTCACAGAGGTCATTCATTGCTGTGGTTTTGAGACCGCCCTTGTGAGACTGCATTTCCCATCTCATAGAATCATAGATCCGGTGAATCTCATAGATCCAGTATAGCCTGTAATGCACGTGCAAGTTTCTCTCCAGAGATTTTGCCTTCATATTCCTCTGTGCATTTGTTGTTTGTGTTGTGGCAATGGCCAGAGGCCTTCCTTATTCCAGGAGCAGGGCTTTGCTGTGCCTTGGGCCGTGCAGGACCGTGGGAAGACACAGGCCCAGCCCTGAAGAGTTGTCCACCTCAAAGAGCAAGCTGGAGCTGAGGGCTCAGGCTGCTGCTGGCCCGCGGCAAGTTAGCCGTGCATCTATATACCAGTATTTTCCTTCACAAGGTTGCTTGTATTCTGAATGCTGGGAAAAGGGGCTCTGGGAGTCTTCAGGGAAGAAACGGGAGTGAGAAGAGAATCACTGGATTGAGAGATGAGTGTCAAGTCCAAAGTGGGCACGGAGGAGGGCGCTCTTACCCCTACACCTATATCATGTGGTTCCTGGCTGTCCTGGCCATCAGGCCCTGTTGTGAGAGCGGCACTGGAAGAAACACAGAAAGGTCTTGTTATGGAAAGGGCCAGCCCTGATCCCATGCTCCTGTTGCTTGTTAAGCAACAACGGTAAACACAGAGCAAAGGAGAAGAAGAGGGCAAAGCCATTACCATTGTTATTACAGGCTCAGCGTCTCCAAGACATTGGCAGAAACAAAGTCATTAAATGGCTCGAATGGAGCTTTGTTCCATGCATGATTAAGCCACTTGGAAGGGGAGGGGGGCTTGGAAGCAATCCGCCAGCTGCACCTGTAGTACAGGGGGCACCTATTCACGCTGAATTAAAGCGAAATGAGTGGCAAATTTGAGGTCGTTCAGCCATGACCAAGGCATTTGTGTAGCTAAATGGGGCTGAAAGAGCTAATCAAGGTGTTTGGGATCATGGATTTCGCAGGGGCACAGGCCTGTGTGGCCGGGAGCAGGGGGATGCTGAAGGGCCCATGGGCAGCCTCATCTGCGTGCTGTGCAGGGGCAAACCCTCAGGCCTGGGGTGGTCAGGGCACCATGATGTTATTTGGGCACCCGTGAAGCTCAGCAAGGGGCCTGGGTGCAGGCACAGACCAGTGGGGTCCACTGGGACTGAGGCCTAGCGAAGGCCTGTGCGCAGCCTCCCTATATATGATAAATGACACTGAGGCATGGCAGGTGAGACAGGAAGGCGCCCTGGGGTGGAACAGGGCACAGTTGCGGAGCCACCAAGGGCATCTCAGCCACTCCTGGGACTCAGATGTGTTGCATACTGCCAGAGCGGGGTCTGCTGGGCTTCACCAGTCTCAGCCCATCATGCCAAGCTGCCAATGGGTCTATGAGCCGGATCTGCCAAGTGCTGCAGAGGAACCAGAACAGGCCCCAGTCCTTGCAGTGACTGAACAGCCCCAGGGCCCAATTGCTGAGTGCCAGAGGCCTGTGGGAAGGCTGTCAGTAGCTCTGTCGCTTCTTCCCAGGCACAGCTGGCAGGGAAATGAGAAGCTGTGGCAGGTAGCCCAGCCCATGGCCTGCAGCTCATTGCCTGGACCTAAGGCCAGGTGGGAATGTTTCTAAGAGAAGCCCCAGTGGCTGCCACAGGCAGACACCGTGGCCAGAGGTACAGTTGCAGTACAGTGAATTATTGATCGGAGTTAACGCTATGGTTCTGACAACACCATTACCAGCTTGGACTTCATGTTTAAATCATCACTCCGGTGGCTTGGAAACACGCGATCTTTTATTGAATGCATGCTCAGCGGCTCTTCCTGGTCCCATCCCTCTGTTCGTTCCCTGTGGCGGTGCTGGGGGGCAGGTGGAGAGCAGAGATGATGATTCTGGAGCTGTGTGGATGAGGGTCTCAGGCCTGGGCCAGGTGGCTGGAGAGGGCTTGCAGTACACGACTTGGGGCTTGCCCACCTTGCAGCAGGTAGGGCAGTGGGTTTGACATGAACATAATAACAGGGCAGAGATTTTGCTGGGGAGAAACAAATCTCATGGCCAACAGGTGAGTGCAGTTGGAGCTGGGTGTGGATAGCAGTGTGCAGCATACACATGTGCATCTTTACTGCAGCCCTGACCAGGACCGAAACGTCAGCTCAGTCTGAAAGGTTCAGCATTTCGTGTCTAAGGCACGGAGCCCTCCAGTCTCCCACCAACCCGCTTACTATGAGCTCTGATTGTGGGGACACTTGCAAGGTGTGCTGAGACCCAGCAAACTAGTTTCATACCTAGGAAAATAGTTACTAGTGTACTGTTTCCTGGCTGCTGGCTGGGCTGTTTAGCAGAGAACTGTACTGCAATATGAACAGGACCATTTCAGTTATATTCCCAGCTCTGCCACAGACTTACTGTGTGAGCTTGGTGCTTTCTCACTCTGCCTCAGTTTCCCTAGTTGTACAATGCAACCCAGCCAGGGAAGCGATTCCACCCTGCGCGGTATCAATTCTGACGCCACCCTGCACCCTCCACCCCTTCATATCTTGGCACCTCCCGCAGCTGTGAGGCGCACTGTAATTATTCTCAGTTCCATTCTCTTGTCCCATGGGGGTGGTGCCTGGGCAGCGGGGTGTTTTTGCAAGGGGATATTTTGCTTTTCAGTCTGTCCATGCTGCTTTGTGCTTAGGTTGAGGCTGAGGAAGTGGTCCTGGCACCTGGAGCAAAATTGGCAAGGTTTGTGAGGGGCCCTGGATCTTGGCGGTGTCTGCTCCATGGTATGGCACCAGCTCCTGGTGCTCCATCATCTCCTTCCCAGAGGCTCTTGGCCCCCAAGCTGAACAGCTTTGCCGGGCCTGAGAAGCAGAGCTGCTGGCTGCAATAGATATTCCTGAGCTATCAGCCCTCTTGGATCCTCCCTGCAGCCTTGGAGATCCTGCAGAGCCTTTGACCTCTGGAGGCCAGCGTGGGGAGCAGGGCAGTGTGACCTGCCTCTGCAGCCTATGTTGCTGAGACCTGTGCGAGGTTTGGAGACCTGCTCCTCCTTTGGTGTCCCTTTGGCTGCCAGATGGCGCTGCTGGCCCAGCTCCGAGAGGCTTCTGCATCCCTGGCCTTTCCACTCGCAGCTCCCATCCCAAGCCCTCGGCCTGATGCCTCAGGCTTTTCTCCCTGCACAGACACTGCTAACCTACAGGAACCTGGCTTGGAGACCCTGCCAGCCTGCAGCCCTGGAACAGCTCTCTGGGACCCTGCATGAGCTGTCAGCCCCCTGCATGCAGGGGAAGGGTTTGGGAGGGCAGGACTGAGTGCTGGGGCCCTGAAGAGACTGGCCTCATGCACTCCAGCAGACTGGACCTCCTCAGCATCTGGAGGAGCTGCTGCAAGCTGGTCCTCGAGCATGAGGGAAACAAGGGAGCTTCAAGTGTTTGGTATCCAGGAACTGGGGCAACAGGAGGCAGGGGTAGACCCACCTGCCCTGTAGCTCCTTACTAATGTGCCCGCTCTGTGTAATGGGGGCTGCCCCAGCCAAGAGGGGAGAGTCCTGGGCAGAAAGGGTCCTTGTTGGGGGCAGTATTTTGCTTAACAGATTGGGGCCAGGACATGAGCTCCATCTCCAGCCCTGCTCCTGGGATCTCTTTTCCTCTGCACCTTGCTTTGCTGTAACACAGGGGAAGAGGGGGTGTTGTGCCAAGCTTGCATCATTCATGGCCCAGGGGCACAGAGCAGTGGGCTTCATCTGCCCACTCCCCCTCCTTGCAGCCAGGCCCCATCCTGTCTTCTCCCCTTGAATGTGGAGCTGCCCGTGTCTTGTTCCTTCTCTGCTAGCACGGAGGGATCTTTCCCCACTTGCTCCTCTGACAGAAACAAAGATCATGGGAGATGTCAAGTGTAATTATAATCCCTGCCATGGCAAGCAGTGCCCCCTCTCCCCGCCCTCCCAGCCACGACACTGGAGCTGGGTGGCATCTCCTGCTGCACTGCGCACAGCCCGGGGGAGCTGCCTGTCAGAGGAATCGCGCTCGGCCTCCGTGGAGAGAGGGAGAAAATAAACTTTCGTCTTTCATGCTTAAGATCAGATGCAAGATTAAAGGCAATCGGGAAAGGCAAATGCGCTAATCTGGTGGAGCAGGGGCTGCAGAGGCAGGCGTCCTCGTATCACTCATCACACTGACCCCTGTTCACTCCAGCCCCACTGCCCTCCAGAGGCCTGTGCCTTGCCATGGCCACGCAGGTGCTCAACTCTGCCCCTAGTGTGGCCTTGCTGCCTGTGCCATGCCCAGCCTGGCTGGGAACACCTGCCAGTGCCTCCCCTCCATACGTGGACCCCCTGCCAGTGCGTGACCCTGCCTTCCCTTTACCCATGACCTCTCAGCCAGACACTCCCATCTGTCCATGACCCCATGTCATACAAGCCCCTTGCCAACCCTGTGGCTGACACATCCCCTCTGCCTCTGACGCTCACTCCTCTCTGCTCCGTGTCCAGTGCTTACCTTAGCCTTGTGTTAGATACCTGCCCTGTTTCCCCTTCACCCCTGACCCCACCTTCATCCCATTTGGCCCTGTCCCTACATCTCCCCTCCATTCAACCCCACACCCTGGGACAGAGCTCACTGCCTATCTCCCGGAGCAAGCGCAGGTGGCCCTCGGGCTGGGTGGATTGGCACCCTCTCTTTTTTTCTTCAGTAATTACCAGCTCTGGGGTCACTCTTCCAGGCGTGCTGTTTATACTTATTATCCAGCAACAAAAGTCCTTTTCAGGGAAGGGCCAGGCAAACACAAAGCGGCTCTTAGCAGCTCCCCCGTTCCAGCCTCTTTCCCCCTCCTGTGCTGTATCTTCTTGACAAATCCTGTTGTCAAAACTGTAACCCAGAGCAGGGCAGGATCTCCCTTGACCTCCCTTTTCTGTGACTGGGAGTCAATGCCGGCAAACCAAACACCTGACAAAGGCGCTGACTGGGAGCGCCCCGCCTGCAGCATCCTCAGCTGGAGAGCTCAGTGCCCTTTGAGTGCTGAAGTGCCAGCCCTCTCTGGCCGCCTGCGCAGCTCAGAGGTTATTGTTATGCTTGGAGAGGGCTGCAAATCTGAGTGATGAGTTTTGTGGTTCTGGCCCAGTTGCCTGAATGGAGCGTGCATCCATTGCTCACTGTGGAGCTGCGTGCATCTGTCAGGTGCTGTGTGGCAGTGCGGTGTGGTACCGTGGGCCCAGGTCAGGGCTGAGGGGCACTGACAGGTATCATGCAGAGGCCACGGGTGCAGGAACGAGCATGGTGACAGCACCGGAGTCCCTTTCAGGATAGCTGGGGTCTGAGACAGGCTCATCTGAACTGTGCCCAGCTGTGGTTTTGCTGCCCTGGGGGACTTCTGGGCCATTTAATAATGTTGATAAGGGCCTGGAGATGTGTGTAGCTGCTGCCCCTTCAGAAAGGGAGCAGGAGCTCTCTCATGCAGGTGTTTGTGGCACAGGCCTGGTGGAGTGGCAGCTGACGGCCTG
Organism: Alligator sinensis; assembly: GCF_000455745.1. Classification (NCBI taxonomy): domain Eukaryota; kingdom Metazoa; phylum Chordata; order Crocodylia; family Alligatoridae; genus Alligator; species Alligator sinensis. The sequence continues at coordinate 3,432,737 of NW_005841952.1, forward strand.
GGGCAGGGCCAGCGGGACACCGATGCCCTCTGCATGCTCACACCAGCCACTGTCGATACAGTCCTCCTTGCGTTTTTATCAGCATTACCATCCAATATTCCCTGGCCGCTTTGTCTTTGCTTTGCATTTTATCAATATGACTGGCTCATCCTCCAGTCCCCCTGCATGGGTTTATTAATATTGCCCTCTGATCTGTGGGTAGCAGCTGCTCTTTATATTCCAGCCCCATCCCCAGCTCCCCCAAGCCCAGTCGCCATGTTTAATTAGATTTTCCCCTTGGCTCAAGCAAACACAAATTGAGCTCCTGGTATCTCTCTCCTGTGCTGAAGCTAGTGCCTGGCCAATGCAGACCGCTCCCTCCTTGATATTAATATTCCATCATGGTCCTGTATTCGTCTCCTGGTGAAAAAGTCCAGGGAGAGCTCTCATATCACAAGTGTTTGCTTGAATAGCAGGGAGCTGATTTATACAGTGAACCTCTTTATGTAGGAACAGGGCGCAACCCAGGACCAGACAAGGACATACTGTGCCCATCTTTGGGAGTCAGAATACTCGGGTTCAAGTGTGTTATGTAATGATTAGACATGAAGGATTTGAATCGGGATGTCTGGGTTCTGGTCCTGGCTTGGGACGCTCGAGTGTCTAGTGCTTAAACCACCAGATCAGGAGCCAGGGGTCTTGTGTAACAGATGGTTAAATGGTCTTCAGATCAAGTATTCAGTTGACGTTGCTCTTTGGTTAATAAAATATCTGGTATCAAACAAATTGTTTGCATTTTTGGTAGTTGACTGACTCTGGCCTGAGATTCTGTTTTTGGACCTGGGTCTGTTTTTGGACCTTGGCAATGCGTCTAGTGACCTGAAGGTGGGTGTAAACGTGTCAAGGCTCCTGGGGTCTAGCCCCATATTTGTAGTTGGAGCAGGGCTCTCAAAGTTAGGATGGCTGGGTCACTTGCCGGGGGACCTTGCATGGACTCATGGGTCCTGATCCTGAAATCAGACTCTAGCAAGCTGTCTGCTTGCCTGAATCAGGGCCTGGTTTCTGTGGGTTGAGCCTGCAGCATCAGATGCTTTTAAGCTCTGGGCCTGGCAGCTGCCTTCATCAGGATGGCCTGAATGGCAGGCACCCCTTTCACCAGCAGCGAGAGGAGCATTGCTCAGGGAGATCACAGTGTGGGACGTCCTGTAGGACTATGAAGCACCCCCAACAAACCAGGGGGCTGGGGAGAGCTGGCGGTGGATGTCAGGGGTGCCTCTGACCAATGGTCGGGAACCTTTCCACGTCAAAGGGAAGGAAAATTGTTTATGCAAAGTTTGTCGGCTCCTTCAGGCATGACGGGAGCTAATGATTGTTCTCTCTGTATCTCGCATCTTTTGCCAATTTTGAAGATTAAAAACCATCCCTGCATGTTGGGGGAAGTGTCTGGCGTCCTTTTTTACGAGGGAGACGTGTCTTGTTTCTGCTGCTGCCCCTATGGGCTTCTGTGGGCTCTGGGTTTTGTCTGCTCTGGTTTCCTGTCCCGTTCTTTCAAGCTCTGTCTGTTATTCTAGGTCCGCAGGAGTCTGCACCGCTATTTGCAACAGAGACTTATGATTCTGGATGCCTTGGTTTTGGGGGGAAGCGTTCCCGGAGGGCTCTTAAAGAGGTCTTCTCTTCACCCACTGCCTGTGTGCACCCTCCACTTGCCCCTCCAAATCTTGGCTCCTTTAAGATGTCTCAAGGTGGTCGCTGAAAATCATTCCTCGCTTGTGGTGGTCTTGGTCTTAACCCAGAGCTCTCCTGCTGCTGCCTTCCCTGCCAGCTGGGACCAGGGTAGGACATTTCCACGGTGGGAGGAGGGTTTGGAGACTTTGAGGTTGGGTTTCATCGTGCCCGTCTGCTGGGTAGCTGGGCAGGGGGCTGGCAGCACCCAGCACTGGTCCAGGCACCCAGGTTGAGTTCAATCATAAGCACTGTGCTCCTTTCGCAGCAAAGTGAAGGCAAGCCCCTCGAGTGGGATGAGTGACTCATCTAAATCAACTTCCCGGAGGTGAAAGACTCTCTCTCCAACCTAATCAACAGAAGGTGCTTTAATTAGAGGCTGATGGTTCCTCAAGGACAAGTGTCACTTCACAGCAGGAAAATGGACGCGGGTCTTAAAATAGTCCACTTCTCCAGGCAGGAGGCAGAGCCCCCTGTCGTCTCCAGCTCAGGACCAGTCGCTAAGGCTGGAGGCTGTGGAGAGGGGCAACTGTGCAGGGTACTGCTCTGTGAAGGGACAGTATCACCAGCCCTAGCAGAGACAAGTGACTCAACGCCCCCCATGGTCATGTGCTAAGTTAAATGTTGGAGCCTATAGTAGAACCCAGTGCTCCCAGTTTCCAGTCCAGTGCTCTGCCTACTGGATGCCTAGCACCTCCCAGTAGTCTTGCAGTCGAAGGTAAGGAGTGAGTGGGTACATATGAAGGACGCTTGGATAAAGCCGAAGTGTTCCCCCTTTCACATGTTGGAAGCCCAGTTCCCAGCCACAGCCGCTGGGAACTCTCCAGCTTCAACTCAGCAAGGCCTGAGGAGCTTGTTGCAGGTCATTTTACACAGCTGCTCCTGCTGCTGCTGATTGTCACACCTAACAGTCTTTAAATTAGCCCCAGCTGGGCTGGCAGGGATGCTCGGTGTGCTCCACCGAGCCAGGAGCTGGCTGCATCAGAGTTCCCAACCGGCCTGGTGCTGGGGCTGCAGCCGTGGAGAGCAGGGAATGACTTCTGGGTCCTTACATTCAGATTTGCTTCCCCCAGTTGGGATAAATGGGAAGAAAAGGAGCTGGCTGCTGTGCTGTGCTGTGCAGTGCCGGGGAGAGCAGATGTTGTAAGGAGAGGCTAGGTAAGTCTGCTTGTCTCTGATAAATATGTGCCTCGGTAGAGGGGACAGCTTCTGTGTTAGGGCAGCCTAGCATAAGCATAGTCATTTGTTTTACCATCTTATCTGGGGGCCTGGGTCCCATTGTGCCAGGCACAAACACCAGCTGAGAGACAGCCCGATGCCCCTGAGTTTACAGTGAGGATTATTAACCCATTTTACAGAGCAGGCACTGAGGTCTACAGGGGTGAGTTGACTTGCCCGAGGCTGTATAATGAGTCAGTGGCAGAGGTGAAGCTGGAACATTGATCTCTTGAGTCCTAATCCTTCCTAGCTGCAGGACTGTACCCTCTTCCGGAGGCAAGTGGGAGAGGGAAGAGCCAAAGGGAAACAAGCCGGAGCAGAGTGAGACAGGACATGCTTTTAAATTTCCTGGGAGCCCCAGTAATTTCCTTCCCACCCCAACCTGAGAAGACAAGTAGGAGGGGAGCATTGCCACTTAGCTGGTTCGGTGACCAGTTTACAGTTTCTGTGACTCGCTCCCGTTAACTTTCCTACCTACTGTGGGATTAAAATCCAGTTGTAATGCTTGAGCATCACTGCCTTGAAGAGCATCATCACTTCCAGCCGGAAAATTACATGTCATCCTCTCTGAGAGTCTTGAGGTTGCTTCCAGTTTTGATTTAGTGGTGGAAGAGGGAGGCTGCCTTTCAACACCCATGTGTGTGGTGATGATGAGGGACTGTTCAGTCCAAATGTGGCGCCTCCTTCCTCATGACTTTGATCTACCTTCATGTGAGTCATTTGCAGCTTAAGGTAAATTAGTAAATGAGTTTCCAAGTGATGAAATACTTTCCCAACTGAAATGTTACTAATATTATGGGAGCACCTAGTTCTAAAGCCAAGAGCAGGGCCCTTTGACACAGCCACTGTTCAAATGTGACAATGGGAAGCCTCTGGCTCAAATGGCTTGCGAGCCAGTTAGGCCAGGCTGAGGACAGGGAATTACTCTTACCCCCATTTTATAGGTGAGGAATTGAAGCACAGAGTCAAGTGGCTTGCCCCAAATCCCAAAGGAAACGGGAATCGAACCAAGGCCACTGGAGTCCTGGATCAAGAAGTTATACTTGCTGGGTCCTTTCCTGGCCACAGAGCTTCAGTAAGGCAAGCCGGGTTGTGGTCTGGCACGTGCGTGTGCGAGAGAGACCAAGAAAGAACGCAGCTTGCCTTTTGCACATGAGGCAGAGTTGCACAGATAGTTAGAAAGCTTTCTCTTTTACGGGCTCCAGCAAGATTTATTGTTATTGCTCTGGCAGCTGAGACAATAAGTAGAGAACCCTGAAGAGTCATTTTTATGAAGTTTCATGAAAGGGCACAGAGAAGTGGGCTGGGAAAGGGTGGGGGAATTTGGAATAAATCTTGATTTGAGTCCCTGTGGCTTACTGAATGGGTAATAGGAACATATATAACCTCCATCCAGCTTATCCTTCTAATGTTGATTTGGGGCCTTGGAACAGTTCAGGATGCAGCAACCAGCTGCAATGGCTGTTTCCAGTCCGAGTGGACCAGCGGCCTGGTTCTGCATCATACGGTACTAGTCTAACTCATTATCAGCCCCTGGATCTCTGTTCTAGAGAGGATTTGGGTCTGGGTTTCAAGCCTAAACTGTGGAGACTGTGGCAGTAGTTTGCCTTTAGGCATGAGAGTCACCCCTGGGTTGCAGTGGAATGACTCCTGACATAGTCCCCTGTGGATCTGGGACTATACGTTGCCAGAGTCTCCAGATAAATGTGATATCGGCAGTGATCATCACCAAAATGTGCTTGGTGCTGCCTATCCAATGCACGCAACGCACCTTGCTTTTGACCATATGAGGACAGTCCTAGATTTCCCCTCCCACCCCTCATGAAAGGGTTCATCTACATTAGAAATGAAGAAGTAAAGTGGTTGTCCCCAATTTATTGTGGGGACAGTTATAGCGGTATAACGTGCTTTTTATATTTGTATGGCTATCCTCGTATGGAAGGGACTAAATGATTCTGATATAAGGCACCTTTCTATAGCTGCCCGGCCTAGGCATTGAGTTGGTATAATTATTGTATGGGTCAAAGGAAACATCCCAGTGCAGACTGAAACATTCAGTAGTATAAAAGCCTCATCATATCTTAATGCTGGCCTGTCCAGAGGAGCACTGCTCTGTTTGCTGTTTTGCTCTGGCGAAGTGAGTTAAGTCTCCCAACTCTGTGCGTGCTGGGTTGGCTTTGCTTACTTTCTCAGACCCTGACTCTTTAACTAAGCAGCCTGCACTCTAACTTTAAATTGACTTTTCTTTTCTAAGCCCTGGGAGGCTTTTCCAAGGCGTAAAGTCTATTCTTTGGGGCTTCTATAAGCCTTTAGTGGCTTAAGACAAAACTAAGTTTGCCCTAATCTCTCATAAAAACATGTAGGATTTTGCCCTTCGATTCCCTCAAGGTCTTAACCCAAGGTTTTTCCTTCGCTGTTGTGTTTGTCTCTAAGATTGAAAGGAAATGCCTCTAAAATCCTCCTTTTTAACAACCCCAGTCCTCGGATAAAGCAGACATTGGTTAGGGTGGGCACAGGAGGGCTGTCTTTATGTGGGACCCGAATTCCCTGTCCCACATTGGCAACAGGAAGAGAAATTGGAGAAAAGGGTGCTTGAAGGCATCTCTGCTCCAAGCACCAGCTGGTTTCCCAAGAGCTTGTTTACATGCCATCCAACCTGGAGCATTGGGACCCTGCTGTGCTTGGTGCTGTACAAGCATAGGAAAGACTGTCCCCAGCCTGAAGGATTTGCAACCTAACCAAAGAGTTGGGGGTGGAGAGGGAACAGCCCACAAGCAAAACAGTCGGAGGATGGGGCAGGGCTGGGAAGGGGGTGCAATAGGCATGGTAGAGGTAAAGGGAGAATGGGGGCTGTGATGTGGGGAAGGAGGCTGGGATGTGGAGGGTAAAAGATGTGAGCAACCGTGTAGGAGGAAGCTGGAAGGGCTGATCAAGACCAGTGCTTGCACCTTGCAAAGTCTTTAGGGTCAGCAGCTCCAGGCCCCAAAGTGGGGGAGGCCCCTCCAGCAGCGGGGCTTCGTGGAAGCGGCCTGCCCCTCTCGGCAGTGACGGCTGCTGCAGGGGCCCCTCCAATAGTCTTCCAAGCTAGCCCCAGAGCAGCTGAAGGGGTCCTGGTGCCTGGGCTCTGCCAGGGGGCTGCCAAGAGGGAGGACGGTGGCATTGTGCTCCCTACTCGGAGGAGGAGACTGTGACAGTCCCCAAAGAAATAAAATGCAGTTGTGGCCCGTGTTCAGCAGAGCTCTTAAGTGTTTGCTTAAATGTGCCGGGGTGCAAGCTCACACTGAGGCGTGTTGCTGAGGCAGGATCTGTGTTTATAGGTCCTGCAGTGTCCCGAGGCTCTTGCACCCCTCACTGATTTGAATGGAAGCCAGTTGCATATTTTAGGGAGTGACCTCTTCGTGTGCAAGAAACCCCCTGTGCCCGGGTCTGAAATGCAGCCCCCTCTGGAGTAGCATGTATTAATGCTGATGCTACCTCCCGGTCTAGAAAAGCAAGAGTGAATGGCCTGGCGACAGTAACCGCGATGAGAACTGATGCTGCCACGCGCATGCTTGCAAGTCGCAGAGTCCAGGCTCGGCTAGGTGGGAAGCAAACAAAGAAGACCGAAAGGCAAGTTTTATTAATGAGGGCTGGGGGATCGCGGAAGAGATTCTAATTATAGTGAATTGCGTCTGATCTGATTATGGTAATAGGCTGTTATGCTTTGTAAGTGGTAACAGTGGACTCTGTTGATGGGTGAAGTGGGATGTTGGAAATCTAGTGAGGCCCTTTCATGCTGCCTTGCATCTAAAGGCAGTTGGTTTAATGATCAATCATTTATATAGCCGCTGTGAATGCTCCTCAGAGCATCACAGAACATGACACGAGCCCAGCCCCAGAGAGCTCGCAGCCAAGCCCCTCTGCCCAGCGTATGTGGAGATAGCGAGGAACAGCACCAGACCTGTATCTGAGCCTCCCGTGCAACCCTGCCAGGTGATCCCCAGCCCCTTGTGAGACGGGCGTAGCCTAAATTCCTCTCGGCTCCACAGCCTGTCCCCGGCCTGCCCTGCCAATCCTCTTCATGCCAGGCTCCCAGGCTACCATCTTGAGCCCACCCTGCTTGGCTTGGGCAAAGATGGCCTTGTCAGCCGCAGGGGAGAAGGAAGGGAGAAAAGGGGGAAACTGCATTATTAAAGCTGGGATGACTCCAAGTCTGGCTTGGCTATATGGGAGAGACCTTCCTGGTCGCCCCACCATGTGCCTTGGTGGTTTTTCATAGATGGTAGATTCATAGATGTTCGGGTCGGAAGGGACCTCAACAGATCATCAAGTCCGACCCCTGCCTTCTCTCTTAATGGGCAGCCTGTCTCCGTTCGGTTGTAATCCCCGGTGTTAATGAGCAGTCACTTGTCCATGGAGTACTGGCATGCTGAAGTCCTCATTTCCTTTCTTTCACTGTCTTGTCCTACTGTCCTTGTAGAAAACCCTTGCAGGAGCTAGCAGCAAGCTGTGAGAGGAAGGGCATGACTGGGCAGCCAGGGCTGGATGTGGGGAAGCTGACCACAGGATGAAGGCTCTGCCCCTGCTGTTAGCTCCATGTGGGTCCCTGCACCCATGCAAACCTAGGGGAGTCACTAGGCTCTGCCCAGGCATGGTGCCTGCATGGAGCAACTCGCCAGTCTGGGACCTGTAACCATAAGCAGTGTATTTGTTCAGAGCCAGAATGGGACTCTGAACCTGATTGAGGCCATTCTCTCAGGTGCTGGTGGTGTAATCATCCATATGGGGGATTTACAACGGCAGCAACAAGAAACCACACCATCTCCATCAGGTTGCTGCTCACTCAGTACAGCACTGATGGCTGTAGATGCTCAGGACCCGTGGATGGGGTTTGGCACCTGATGCTGAACGATGTATGGGCTGGATGCACAGACAGGGTCGTATAGGGTTGGGCTCCCACCTCTGGGGTGTCACGACTGGGTCTACGAACCCCCTTTGAACTGTGGCAGGGATTAGTTCCTTTGGACACCAGTGGAGGCTTTGAGCAGGTTGGGGATGGTGGTGACATCGCTCTGAAGAGCTTTAAGGTGTTGTTAGCTTGGGACAACTGGACGTGGGCCATTGTGGTGGTGCCTGGGCACAGACTGCAGGACCGGGGAGCCACGACTGGCGCTGAGCCCTGCAGTCGGGGGATCTCTTACAGGGAATCGCCAGCCGTGGGGAGTATAAGCCGGCATTTTATCCTGCCTGGCAGGCCGTGGAGAAAGGACTGTTTTCTAAGCTAGTCCACTAGTGGCTTTAAGGATCCCAACCAAGAGTTCAGGGCGCACTGGAGCCTGTGAGGAGACGATGACTATAGCCAAGTGCTGGTGGGATGGGTTGTTTGCTGAAAAATTGTTCGTGTGGGTTTTGTTCCCAGTTTCCTGCAGGCTGTCTGTAGGAGTCCCTGCACACCTCAGTTTCCCCATCCCCTAGAGACTCATTGGAAACTACCAGACCAAAAACATATTACAGAGGGCTAAGAGTTATTGTTTCATTTGCTTAAGATGAGGAGAAGAAAGGAAGAAGTGGAAATGTTCAGAATCCAGCCCGACAATCGGTGCTGTGGCTAGCAAGGGAGTATTTAGCCGGCTGTACTTTAAATGTAGTTTGTGCAGCCAGCACATCAGCTGCTGCAAACACTGGGTTTCCTGTCACTTCCAGACTTTGCAGGAGACTAAGATTTGCGTGCGTTTGCTCTCGGAGAGGAGAGGAAGCTTGGAAGTGGCGCAGGGGAGGGGAATGTATTTATATGTTTGCCGAAAAACGGAGGCGGTGGCAGTTAAGTCGAAGCTATAGTTCAAAGCCACCAGAGCAGAACGTACAAACAAGTCCATCGCCTGAACGACATCTTTGTACCCGCGCCTCGTGTATAATTCATGAGGGGGGGAGCGCTGCGTAATTCGCAATTAAGGCTCAGCCAACTAGCTCCGTGTTTCCTGTTGTGCGCGCTCAACTTTGTGGTTCCTAGCGAGGAGTGAGACAAGCCTGTCTGGGACAGCCTGTTGGGAGCTGCCGGATTTGCATATTACTAGAGAGCCTATGAATTATGCAGCCACTGGGGCACGGCCAGAGGAATCTGCTGCAAGCAGCCAGCTCCAGAAAGTGTATTTTTCTTTGGGTTTGATCGATATAGATAACTTTTTTTTTTTTTTTTTTTTCTTAAATCTCCCCTCCACCCCCTTCTTAAAACGCATGATCCAGCTGCATCTGAAGAGGGAAAACAACCCACAGATTTTTGTAGGCTTCTTGAGTCAATCTCTTTCTCTCCCTACCAGCTAATCCCTTCAGATTTGCCACAGCTCTAAAGTGAAGTCGCGTGGCAACCACTTTGAAACAACCCAAGTCCTCTGAATATTTTTGACAGTGGCTTTGGGAGAATGACATTTTTGGGGAGCTTTTGCTGGAAATAGTTGGTGCTAAAGTTTCTTGATGGCTGCAAAGAGGCTTGTAATAAGGGAATGGGGCGGGGGGTGCGGGGTGTGTGTCTAGTTCAGATTCCTTGCTAGGCTGAGGTACTTGGGGATTGTCAAATTGCTCTTCAGTCATCTGGCTGCGAGTTCTCTCTCCATCTGCTTATCCACTCATTGCTATTAATTATTTTATCATCATTCTTTGCATTGCGATCGCAGCTCGGAGTCTGAGTCCAGGACCCCGTGGTGCGGGGACTGTAAGGACGCAGAACAAAAGGCGATCCCTGGCCCAAAGAACTCGGTCGCCAAGTTTATCTATCTGTCCAGGTGCCTGTCTATTGTTTTGGCGGGGCGGTTCCCTGCTGTCTTGGGGTAGATCAAGGGAGTTGGCACTTGTGCCTTCTGTGGATGGGATCCAGAGTAAATGGAGGCAATGGGAAGACTCCCTCCCAGTAACATCACATGGTTTGGGAGCAAACACTGCATTTCTTAGCTCTGCTGAGTCTCACCGAATTCATTCCAAAGCAAGTCTCAGAAGAACCGCGCAGGGCCTGGATTGTTCTTGTGTCGCTGCACAGCCTCCTGGACCCTCAGACTGCCCCCAAAGGCAGGGGACCGGAGCCCGAAGCCATCAGCTCTCTCACCTCTGCTACAGGAGAGACGCTCGAGGGAGGCGACGTAGCAGGCTGCTGCTGGAACAGCTGCTCCAGGTCACTGTTGCATGTCCGTACATGTGGAACGGGTGCGTGACAACGTGTCATCACGTCCGTCCTCTTCTGGGGAGAAGAGCAGCCATGCGTTCCCCCATCCACCCCCTGTCTCTTGGTCCATCTATTTCTCCTTTCCATTCATTAACTCAACCATCTGCTCCTTCATTTATCCTCTCTTCCAGTCACTAAATCAGTCCCTGTCTCTCTGTGGACAGGCTCTCCTCCCCTCACCCATCTTCTCCCTGCCCATAGATGCGCCTCTGCTTTCGGAGCAGCTGCATTTCCTCAGCCAAGGCTGGTGTCAGTGTACTTTCCTGCGGGCCCAAGGACACTGCGGTCTGATGCCAGCAGGGCTTTCACTTCTTAGACCACTGGATGTTGTTGCAAGAAGAAGGATTGCTAGGTAGAGATGGGATCCACCTGACACAGGCAAGGAAGAGCATCTATGCAGACAGGCTTGCCAGCCTAGCAAGGAGGGCTTTAAACTAAGTTTACCGGGGGATGGAGACCAAAGCCCTGAGGGAAGTGGGTGACTTGGAGAAAACGCAAGCAGGAGAGGGTAACGGGGGAGGTGTCCTCATTCTCCCTGACAAAGTAGGGCAGTCATCCAGTTACCCCAGGGTCTGTACACGAATACACCGAGCCTGGGAAACAAGCAGGAAGAACTGGAAGTCCTTGCACCGTCATGAAACAATGACATTATTGGAATAAGAGACTTGGTGGGGGCTCACATGACTGCAGTCCTGTCATGGATGGGTACAAACTGTTCAGGAAGGACAGGCAGGGGAGAAGAGGAGGAGGAGTTGCACTTTATGTAAAAGCTGTGTGATTGCTCGGAGCTCCGGTATGAAGCTGGAGACAGGGCTGTTGCAGTCTCTGGGTTAGGGGTAGAGAAGAGAGGAACAAGTGGAAAGTTATGGTGGGTGTCTGTTATAGACCACCAGATGAAGATGAGGTGGATGGGGCTTTCTTCAAACAGCTAGCGGAGGTTTCCCAGTCGCAGGCCCTAGTTCTCATGGGGGACTTCAATCACCCTGACAACTGCTGGGAGGGCAATACAGCAGTGCTCAGGCAATCCAGGAAGATTTTGGAGAGTGTTGGGAACGACTTCTTGGCGCAAGTGCTGAAGCAGCCAACTAGGGGCTGTGTTGTTTTTGACCTGCTGCTCACAAACAGGGATGAATTGGTGGGGGATGTAGTAGTAGGTGGCAACTTGGGCATCGGTGACCACGAGATGACTGAGTTCAGGATCCTGAGGAAAGGAAGGGTGAAGAGCAGCAGAGTAAGGACCCTGGGCTTCAGAAAAGTGGACTTCAACTTGCTCAGGGAACTGATGGGCAGGATCCCCTGGGAGGCCAGTCTGAAGGGGAGAGGAGTCCAGGAAAGCTGCCTGTACTTTAAAGACGCCTTACAGAGGGTACAGGAATGAACCGTCCTGATGTGCAGGAAGACTAGCAAGTATAGCAGAAGACCAGCTGGGCTTAGCAGGGAACTCTTCCGTCAACTAAATCACAAAAAGGAAGCTTACCAGAAGTGGAAGTGGACAGATGACTAGGGAGGAGCATAAGAGTATTGCTTGTGCATGCAGGGATGAAATCAGGAAAGCCAAAGTGTAATTGGAGTTGCAGCCAGTAAGGGACATGAAGGGTTTCCACGAGTATGTCAGCAACAAGAGGAAGACCAGGGAAAGTGTAGATCCTTTACTGAATCTGGCTGGTAGCCTAGTGACAGATGATGTGAACGGCTGAAGAACTTAATGCCTTTTTTAACCTCTGTCTTCATGGGCAAGGTCAGCTCCTAAACTACTGCACCTGGCAGCATGGTTTGGGGAGGAGGTGAGCAGCCAACAGTGGTTAGAAAATGGATTAGGGACGATTTAGGCAAGTTGGCCATTATCTTTGGAAACTCTTGGTGATTGGGAGAGGTCCCAGATGACTGGAAAAAAGCAAATATAGGACTCATCTTTAAGAAAAGGGAGAAGGTGGATCTAGGGAACTACAGATCAGGCAGCCTTGCCTTATTCCCTGGAAAAATTGAGGAGCAGATCCCCAGTGAATCCATTTCTAAGCACTTGGAGGAGAGAGTGATTTAGGAAGAGTCAGCATGGATTATTCATCAAGGGAAAGTCATGCCTGACCATCCTGATTGCCTTCTAGGATGAGATGACTGGGCTCTGTGGATGTGGGGAGAGCAGTGGATATGATATACTTTGATTTTAGCATGGCTATTGATATAGCCTCCCACAACATTCTTGCAAGTTAAGGAAGTACGGGCTGGATGAGTGGACTGTAAGGTGGACAGAAAAATAGCTGGACCATCGTCAGGCTCAGAGGGTAGTAATCAACGGCTCAATGTCTACGTGGCAGCTGGTATCAAGTGGAGTGCCCCAGGGATCAGTCCTGGGGCTGGTTTTGTTCAATGTCTCCATCACCGACCTGGATGATGGCACAGAGTGCACCCTAAGCAAGTTTGAGAAGACACCAAGCTTGGGGAGGGGGGAGTAGTAGATGATAGGCTAGAGTGTGGGGCTAGGATTCAGAGAGACCTAGACAAATGGAAGGATTGGACCCAAAAAAAATCTCATGAGGCTTAACAAGGACAAGTGCAAAGTCCTGCACTTAGGGCAGAACACTCCCATGCACCCGATACAGGCTGGGCAGCAGCTCTGCAGAAAAGGACCTGGGGGCTACACTGGACAATAAGCTGAATATGAACCAACAGTGTGTCCTTGTTGCAAAGAAGGTTAATGGCATCCTGGGCTGCATTGGTATGAGTGTTGCCAGTGAATCAAGGGAAGTGATTCTTCCCCTCTGTTCAGCACTGGTGAGGCCATACCTGGAGTACTGTTTCCAGTTTTAGGGCCCCCACTACCCAAAGGATGTGGACAAATTAGAGAGAGCCAGGGGTGGGCAACAAAAATCGTTAGGGGGCTGGGGCACATGACTGATAAGGAGAGGCTGAGGGACCTGGGTTTATTTAGTCTGCAGAAGAGAAGACCGCAGCGGGATTGAATAGCAGCCTTCAACTCCTTGAAGGGGGTTCCAGAGAGGATGGAGCTGGACTGTTCGCAGCAGGGGTAGATGACAGAACAAGGAGCAAGTCTCAAGTTGCTGCAAGGGAAATCTCGGTTGGATATTAGGAGAAAAATTCACATGAGAAGGGTAGTAAAGCATTAGAACAGGTTACCCAGAGAGGTTGTGGATTCTCCATCCTTGGAGGTTTTTATGACCTGGCTTGACAAACCTTGGCTGGGATGGTCTAGCTGGGGAAGGCCCAACTTTGAGTAAGGGGTTGGACTAGATGACCTCCCAAGGTCCCTTCCAGCCCTAATTTTCTATGACTTTATGACTCCACCTCTTGTTCATCCTACGCAACTCCAGTTGTGCCCTGTGAGACAGGGTAACAGAAGAGGAATCAACTACATGGCCCTGTTAGAAAGGCACGTCCCTCTCATTCCAGCTCTGCAGGAGTGAACTTAGCTGTGGTCTCGGAAGGCGCTGGCCATGAGTGATGATACTGGCCTTATCTTGTTGCTCCACCTCCAGCCAGAGCAGCCTCCTTGGAGCTGCCCCAGCACCTGCCTTGTGCTGCCTTTGTGCAGAGAAATGTCTGGAGGTCCACATAGAGGTGGCATCAGTGCCCTTTCTGATGAGAAACCTCCATCCACAAACCATGCTGCACCTGGAGGCACAGCCAATCCCCCTCTTTAAAATATGTAAGGCCTGATCCTCAGAAAATGGGTCTGTTTTGTCCCCTCTAGAGCACTTGGTCCTTTAGCTCCCACTAGAGAGGTTCATACTCTGGCCCCTGGATGTTCATGCATAGCTGGCCAAACTGTTGCTCAGTGCAAGTGCTCAGAAGCATGCAGTGATTTCAGGCCCAGATGACCTCGTGCAAAGCCATCTCCACTGCCCCCTCCACCAGCCCTTTCCAGGTGCATGGTGGAAAATGGTTGATAGGGCTGAGAAGCAAAGGAGCACAGGTCTCCATCAGAGGTGTAGTTCATAGTTCCTCCTCTCTTTCAACATCCTTCCTGGGGCATTTGCCTTGCAGGTTTCTCTCCAAAGCTTCCAAAGCAAACTTGCTCACTTGACAAGGCAGCAGATGCCTTTCCTAGCTGTCGACTCTGAAGGTCCCACATGGGATCCAGAAATCCAGCTGTGCTCCTTCTCGCATCCCAACTTTGGGCTGGAATGACACCTGCAGATGTGCATGCCTGTGGTTCTGAGCAGTGACTCAAACTCCTGGAATAAAGGTCGTGTGTCAGGAGCCCGTATGGTACGGTAGCTTGACCCTGCCTTGGGGGCATGGATAGACAGGTGCATACCCCGGTGTTGGTTACCAGGGTTTCATGCTGGTGTGAATTGCTCTGGGAGTGGGAAGGGGCAGATGTGGGGCTCCCCTGGGGTAGCTGACAAAGTAGGGGGCTATTGCTGGGCCTTGGCACCGGGTGTTGAGGGAACAGACAATAGCTTGTTGGGCTTTAGCAAATGATTACTTAAGATGCATGTGGACAGACAACACCTACACTGATGTCACTGCCACCAGTGACGCTTTAATCCTCATTGTTTCACAGGCAGATCCCCAGAGGACTGGGCAAAGTGACCCTGGTTGAAGGGCTTGTGTTTATCCACCACTACATCTTGCATCAGTGTGATGCCAGTTGCTCCCATATAAATGTGCCGTCTATCCAGACACGTGAGGAGTGGATGAACTTCTACACTCAGGATGCTCCATGTTGCAGCCAGAACGGATAAGCCAACACCTGACTACCGTGGCTGGGGCTCACTTTCTTACCCTCTCCACCTCCTGATGTACATCTGAATTCATTTCTGTGGGTTCAGTACTGGCTGCAGAGCCCAGGCGTGAGCATGTTTGCTGTGGGCTGGACTAGATGACGCAGCGCTCCCTTGGAACTGGCCCGAGTTGGAAAGTGGGTCAGTTAAATTTGGTTCTGGATAAGGGCTGTGCCCAGGGGGCTGATGAGTGCTCTGTGCCTAGCTTCTGTCTGGCTATAGAAACTCCCCATCCTCTTCCCGCCCCCCCTTTTTTTTAAAAAGGAAAATGTCAAAGGAAAGGGCTTCAAATGGAACCGGCCCTCGAGTTAGCCTTTAAAAATCCTGCTGCTTCAAGGTAATATTATCTCTTTCTGCTCTGGAAAGGCCCCTGAAGGCCCAGTTTCCTTGGTCTCTGGTCCTGGCTTTATTCCCTCCAACTCACTTCACCCTAGGCTTTCTCTGCCAGGGTGACCTCCCTCCTCTTGCCAAGCCCTGCGGGTCTGCTGTGCTGCACTTCCCCAGTTGCCTTCCTTTCAGTGGGAAGGCTGGGGCATGGACGCACATGCCCCACTGCTCCTTCCCACATCCCAGCTCGTGCATCATTCCCTGTGACCATCCCCAGTAGCTCACTTTGGCTTCCCCACTACTCTTGCACTCCTAGCTACTTGGAGTGAGCAGGGATCAACTAGAAAGGACCTCAGGAGCTGCAGACCTCCTTGCTGGGCTCACTTTGTCTCCTGACAGCCACTCTCCACCAGCAGAGCCTGGCTCTAGCCCCAGCACCTGCCTGGGGATGCAGCAGGCAGTGAGATGGACACAGCACGAGGAAGCCTCTGCTTCACCAAGCTGAGGTCCCTGGCCTGCCTGCACCTGCTCCCTCCTTCCCAGAGTGTGCACTGATGAGAGCCAAGCCTGGCTCCCAGTAGGAGTCGCTGGACTCTGTCCAACTTCTCCCAGGCATCTGGGAGCCGTCATCCTAGCCGGTGTCCACTGCAGCTGGGAAGCAGGGGCTCAGTGTTGCACTGTGGCGTTCAGGGCCAGGCACCTCCCCTTGCCCTGCGAATCCCTGGTACAAATCCTGCAGCGCTGACCCCCTTGGGTCCTGCATGGGCACCACGTGTGTTTCCCAGAAGTGTGGGGGGCTGCAGCTTGGGCATCCTGTTGTATGTGAACAGCAGCTTGGGGCAGCTCAGTGCTGTTCTGGAGAAGTGGCCTGGCTGGTACCAGAAATGCCCAGCCCATGTCCCTTCTCATCAGTGGGGCTTGGAGAGATGATGGGCAGGACTGTCCGCCAGATAGAAGCCCTGCTTTTTTATTAGGGGAGCAGACATGGCAGACCTATGCTCTCTTGGCTCTAGTTCTTCAGCCTTCTCTGAACTCTTTTCTCTTATTCCTGGTGAAATGGCTATGCCTAAGCCTGCCCTTGTCCCAGATGTTGCAACGCATCCTCCGTGAGGGAGCATAGTTCTGGGTCACTGAGCTCCTGGCAGCAGGGGGTTTGGGCAGCAAGCACTGAGGCTTCAGGAGTTGGGAGATTAGTGTTCAAGTCCCCACCTTTAGAAGTTTGATTTCCTCAAACACAGTAGCTCCTCAGACAGCTGTGTCTGTGCAGGCCTTTTCATTTTACTACTTTGAGATCTTGATTTGCAAAGGGGCATCCTGAGGTCCCTCTGTCCTAGGCAGTTGAGAACAACTGGGCAGTGAGGCCAAAGCACTTCCCACTGGCCCCTCTCCCCAGGGCAGAGCAGGGAGTCCTGTCCTGGCCCATCCCATCCAGGTGCCCCTAAATGCATGAATCATGCCTTGATCTCTTGCTCACATCTACACTGGGATAGCCTGGGGGAGTCTGTCCAAACTCCTTTCCTGTAGGTCTCCACGTAACGGGTCCACTGTTGCAGTCTCCTGCCTGGATCTGAACCAGCAGCATGGAGGCGAAAGGCTCCGTAACCCAATACCAAGCCAGCCTCCTCCTCACTGCACCATTGAAATGACCAGCTGGGTTGGTGACAAACCTGCTCTGTGGCTGTCACTACACATCGCGTCGCACTGGCAGCAGGAGAGGAACTCAGACCCTCCTGCTCCAGCAGCTAGGGATGGGAGCTCGTGGAGAGTTGCCTTTAGTGCCATGCCCCCAGGCCTAAAGCACAGCTCTGACCCCATCTAACAGAGGGCAACAGTGCACGCAGACACTAGCATCCCATTCATTAGCCAAGGGCCAAGCATCTTAGCTCTCCCAGTGTCCTTCAAACCCATTCAGAGACTGGAAATACCCATGCTATTGATTCCCCCCCAGCCAAGCTGTTTGTCTCGGCTGCTTATCTAGGCTCCCTCTTGCAAAGATTTTTCTCTCTCTTCCTCAACAGTCTACAATTGGATGCAACTAGTCGCTGGGAATGGGCCCCTCTCACACTCTAGTCCCATACAAAATAGCCGCTTAGCCTCCCTGCTTACCCGCCGGCCTCCTGTCTCTTCTAAATGCACCTCTTCAGAAATGTTGAAAGCAAACCCAGACTGAAGCAAGACTTAATTCCAACCCAGCTCTTTGGACAGACACGCCAGCCTCCGGTTCCCTCGCTCCAGCTTGCAAAGGGCTCCAAGCTGATTAAAATCTGGGGGAGGAAATTGGAACCTGCCTGTTCCTTAGCTGCAGTGCGGAGAATGGCGAGCACAGCGAACACCCAAATTTCACCTGCTTCCCCGTTATCCTCTGCTGGCCGAGTCACGGGGCCTTGCCCTTCCCTGCCTTAACTTTTTCCCAGTCGAAGGAAAGGTTAGCTGAGATCACACAGCCAGCCGGAAGCCCAGATTCCAAGTCCCTGGGGCTAATTATGGAACAACATTAGATAAAAGTCAACATATGTTGTAAAAGGCACTATGTATCACTGCCTGACAGCTCTTAACAATATGCTCATGTAACAGCTGTCAGACTGCAATGCTAGAAAATGAGTAATATGTTGATTTATGTATATCAGATCTGCCCTTACATTCCCCAACAGCAACACAAAGCTCCTGTACTATCAGCTTTGCAGGGGTTGGAGAAGAAGTTGTTTCTTGAAGGTGCTTTTGGAGATGGCCTTGGTTCACCTCTCTTCTGTTAGCTGTTTGGCTAGGGTTTTCAACAAGTCCAGGTGTGAGTGAGAGCAGGAACTGACAGATCCAGACCAACTGCATGGGAGCAAATAGACTTGCCCTGGGGATGCTCGTGAGAATTATAGAGATTATGGGAGCAGTAGCCACTAAGGTTCAAATTCCATCCTCAGATGTACCCACCTCCAAGCACTAAGCTGTGGGCTCTGGTCTCGGCATCATAGGATCCCAGAAAATGAGGGCTGGATGGGACCTCAGGAGGTCAACTAGTCCAGCCCTCTGCTCGGAGCAGTGCCATCCCCAACTACATCATCCCAACCAAGGTGTTGTCTATCCTGGTTTTAAAAACCTCCAAGGATGGAGATTCTACCACCTCTCTGGGTAACCTGTTCCAGTGCTTTACTACCCACCTAACAAGAGATGTTTTCCTAATATTTAACCTAAACTTCCCTTGCTGCAACTTGAAACCATTGCTCCTTGTTCTGTTATCTGCCACCGCTGAGAACAGTCCAGCTCCATCTTCTTCAGAGCCACCCTGCAGGGAGTTGAAGGCTGCTATTAAATTCCCAGGGACCTCGGTTTTCTCTTCTCTAGTCCAAATAAGCCCAGTTCCCGCAGTCTCTCCACATCATGCATGTGCCCCAGCCCCCTCACCATTTTCATTGCTGGACCTTTTCCAATTTGCCTACATCTTTTCTATAGTAGGGAATCCAAAACTGGACACTACTCCAGAGGTGGCCCCCTCAGAGCCAAATAGAGGGGAGAATCACTTCCCTTGATCTGCTGGCAATGCTCCTAATAATGCAGCCCAGTATGGTGTCAGCTGCCTTTGCAGCAATACAGTTGTCTTGTCCCTGTTCAAGTCAATGGCAGAACTCTGGTGTGGAGCAGACTAGGGTCCACATTGCTCTGTGTGAATCTGATCATTGCTTTGAGGGCTGGTGCTTTCCACTAACCTCTAAAAAGCAGCATTGCCTTTGGGGTGTATTGTCAGCCTGCAGGATTTGCACTGCAAATACAAGCTCAGTTATGATGCTACAGGGCTGTCATCACCCCAGCTGCCTTCTGCCATGTACTCTGCATCTGCTGAGACCCAGCTGGTGGGGCTGCCATGATTGCTCCTGACAGTAGCGGGGAAGAAGCAGGGTAAACTGTTGGTAAGATTGCGGTGGGGCTGGTCAGGCTTCCTTATTGGCTTTTGTGCTCTATGAAAGAGGGAACACATGCCTTGTCCAGCACGGCCTTTACAACCTTGAACTCCCATTCCCCTTGTTGGCTTCCACCTCCATGTGGAGGAAGACTCCTGGCTGCCACAGGACCACGTCCTGTTGTTGTGCTGAAACTCTGGACAACTTCGCTCTGTCTCTCAGCTTTGCCATGGTCAGAACATTATTTCCTCCAGTGTAAAGCTGAGGACTTGTTTGTACCCTCATCAGAGGGGACAATAACCTATTTTACTGGGATGTCCCATAAGATTAATGACCAGGGTTTTGACTCTTCTGTGGAAAAATCCTCTTCTGTCAGAGGCCCTGGTGGAGAGCTATGAGCAGCCTTTAACCACCACTACTGATAGCACAGCTCCTAAATTATTCTCTCTCTTCATGTACCAGGATGCTACCCCCAGAATACGCAGGTATCCTCTTTCCTTCCCACTGCCTCTGCCAGAGACTTGAATGCTGAGTGAGGAAAGTTGGGCTTGATGTGCTGGAAGAAGAAAACCCAGCTTCTCTGCAGGTTTCTCCATTCCAGGTCAGGCAGGGGACACGTGTTTCCATTTCACAGGAATTTCCTACGTTCAAAATGATTCTAGTCTGAAACGGATCAAAGCCCAAATATCTGAGAATTCCCACAAAACAAAATTCTGAAGGAGAAGAAAAGATTCCTTCTGGGTCAATGAAGGAAAATACCATTAAAATTAAAATGAGTCTTTCTGATTCTTTTTTTAAAGCATTAAAACGGCATAATATAAAATAACAGAAGCGATTGTTTGGAAAGAGAATGGAGCGTGTTGAGTTTCTGACCTTAAAAGAATCCTGTTTTCAATTATTTTATCTAAAAGAAATGTTCATTGAAACTGGGACGTTCTCAGACAGGTGTAATAATTGTATCAGTATCATTTGATACCACTAGAACATAAATGTTATAGCTGCAGTAAATGTAGGAAAACCATGGCAACTTTTAATGCTGTTTCGTTTAGGGTCAAAGTTAGAGGGAGTTAGCCAAGTCGTATCACTATGGGGTGGCTCAGATGTAACAGTGGGGTCCCAATAGTGGACTCTCGAGTGGCAGCTCCTCCTTACAGCCAATAAATGGACATCTGTTTGTAGCATCGCAAAGTGTTTTGCTTCCTGCAATGAAGCATTTGTGGATGGCCAAAAGGTAGTGAGCTGGAGCACAGCTGAGCAGAAGTCTCCCATGCCACCGGGTAGGGTGCAGAGAAGTCTGGGGGCAGCCGTTAAACCCGGGAGTTGTCCAAAGAGCCCAAGGGGGAGCACATTTCCTAATGGGATTCAGGGTAGGCAAGTGTTTAAGTGCTGCTGAAACCCCCACTTTGTCAGCTGGTGTCTCGTGTGCAGCCTGTGACTGGCAGTTGGAAAGGCTCGGGCTGTGATTAAGCTCAGAGCCAGAACTGCGTTGGACCCCTGCCAGGTGAGGAGCAGCGGGGAACCTTTGCCACCGGCTGTCAGCAACGGGGCCTGTTCCTAGCAGACACCGGGCCTCCGAGCATCTGCCCGCCTGCGCTTCTTCCCATGTTGTGTGCACCCAAGTGCCCTCCTGAGCGTTTCTGGGAGCCCGGCTCCACTCCTAGCCTAATGTGCACAAGCCTTGTTTGCTCTGCTGGAGCTGACAGGTCTTTCTAAGCATTTGGAGCTGACTTCTCCTTTTGCACTGGGCTGGCCCGGGGATGTGGCACTTGCCTTTGTTCATCTCTCACTGAATTAATTACTGCTCTGTCTGCTTATTAAGCCATTTAATGGAGCAAACTGGTGGCCATGCGCTACTCTCAGCCTTGTTCCTCTAGCTTGGGGGGAGATCCTGCATGCAGCCGGCGGTCGGAACTAGCTACGGTTTAATGACAGCTCGGGGGAAAGCCTTGATGCTGATGGAGGCTCTGAGCAGCAAACTGGGTTTGGGAACATAAGGCCCAGTAAATCCACCTCCAGCTTGAAGCCAGTGCTTGGTTCAAACACTGAGCCGAGGAATCCAGTGCTTGTTCACAGCAGCATCTCGCCCTTTGGAAACGCTTCCTCCTGACCCTGCCAAGCCAGATGCTGATGCCTCGAAGCACAAGGGCTCCTCTCGTGGTCTGTACATGTATTTTTAATCCTTCTTATCATCACTCTAGGTGATCTCGTGCTCCAGACTGAGCAAGGAGATGGTCTCTAGCAGAAAGACATGCTTGAAATGGCCTGAGTTGACCTCAGGACTTGGTTCAAGACACGGCTCATATCTTGCTTGTGATAGTCCTTCTGGGGATCTTCTTCTCTCCTCTTCCACCTCCACTATCCTGGACAGCCCAATCCTTCCCATCTATTAACTGTATGGCCATCAGATTCATTATAAAAAAAAAATATATATATATATCACTAATCAGACCTCAACAATGCTGAGGTATTGGCCTGAAAGTCATATGGGTTTGTTTCTTTTTTTTTGTTTCTTTTTTTTTTTTTTTTTAATTAAAGATTTGTGGTTGTTTCCCTTATTTATTTTTGAGCATTTTAAGGTTCATTTGAGCAGTGTTTATTTCAAGCTTTCTTTTTAAGCTTCTTGAATACTTACAGTGGTTTTGCATGTGTGGGTGGATCCCTCCCAGTCGCACGACTCCGGGGCCAGAGAAAAGCACCAAGTACCTTGCGATCTGCAATAAACTTATGAGCGTTCACAAAACTGTTTTCACGATGCACCGCAACTTAGGAGTCGGTGCTTTTAAATGGCTGAGCGCTCGCGTTGCCTGGAGGTCGTGGAGGCAGGAAGGGTCTGGATCTACAGCTGAACGCCCTACTTTGATATTTCTCAGTGTCTTTTGCCTGCCAGATTTAAGACGCGGCCTCGTCTCTCTCCTTTTTCTTAAGATTCTCTTTCAAACAGTTGTATTGCAAGTACCGGCTTCAATTATTAAAGCTCCCAAGAAAGAGCGTCTAGTTCTACTTTTAACCACTTTGTGTTTTGACTGTCCAGTTGTGTTTGGAGCATCAAAACAGACAAGCTCATTTCACTTCCTCCCTCCATCCATTTTGGTTCCTGGCTCTCCCCGGAGCACAGGTTTTCCCAGGCCGAAGCGAAAGAAGCAACTTCTAATGGACCTGTTTATCTCCATAAAATTCAAAACAAGCTGGAAACAGTTGCGTCATGTGGTAAAATAAACACCCCCCCGCACCTCACAACACGTTAATGTTGCAGCACTACAAAACCATAATGGCAAACTCCATTTGCTGAGCTGATGAGTGGTTTTGGAGCTAAGCATTCAGAAAAACCTCACACAAAACTAAACAAACCAAGGCTCCACTGTAATTTGCTTTTTACAGAGTGATATTTAGCAGCCTCGGCATATCCTCTGCTTCCTAAGTGAATATATTTTATTTTTCTAATACATATTCATTATTCACTACCTTGTTTCCATACTCAGATTTCAGCTGCTTTGTCTGATTTCTCTTGGGGATTCTTTTAATATGTAGATTCTGTATAAATATATATATGCATATGGCTACATAATTATCCAGCGCTATTGTATTTAATTCTAAATATAACTTTTAAATTCCCCAAACAAGGACTCTATTTCAGGGTTTGTGTTTATGGATTTAGGTTTTGTTTTTCCTCCTTGTGGGAGCCTGTTTTATCTGGCATCGTTTCAATGTGAACTCTTGCTGGACATCTCCCAATCAGGGTTGCTATATCCCTTTTGGTTCGGTAGGAGTTTGAATTCAGTTTCGTCCGCTTTCCAAAGGCTGTAGCCCCGGGCCAGTCGCTTAGGCACTGACCTGCAGTAGTAATAGCCTTTTTTATATTCCACAGAATAAGTGAGCCAGAAAACTGTCTTCCAAACTCCATTGGAGACGTTTACTCAGGAAGGGCCCAGGTAAATCTCTGACTCGGCTTCCACAGGGATGGTGTCAGGGTCAGGGGGATGGAGAGAAACACCCCGACGATTAGATTAAGAGCAAGTCCTCATCTGTTGCCTTGAGGAAGCAGCTACCTTGTGATACGCTGTGGACAGACCATGCCTACTCTGGTGTAATTTTATGTCTAATCATTTTGGGGTAATTCTCCCCCAGATTACGTGATGCAAACTATCATCTGTCTGCTACATTTCCACAGAGGTCTGCCTGTCCCATGGACAGGTTTGCTGTTCCTGAAGTGGCCAGGAGGAAATGCAGTGATGGCCATTGAAGGGCCAAAAGTTTTTATTTTATTTTATTTTTTTGAGCTGGGGGTTTGCCAAACCTGGAAATGAAGTGAACAATGAAGGGTGCTGGAAGCAGACTCGGGGGTTCATCATGGGGGTTTTGTACGGCCCTGTTGCTTGTAAAGCAAGTCATTGCTTCTGGGAGATAGTTAGGGTTAAGATATCAATTCCCTGATAACCATGGCAGTCGAGTGAGAAATCAATAAAACAAAGGTCTAATTTAATTTGTTTGTATTGTCCCACTGCTGGAAGACTTGGGAAGGTTTTTGTCAGAAGTAAGCGGGAGATGGTCCCCCTCAGCCAGACTATCCTCGGGGTTGTCAGGTGGAGGTGACAGCAACAACAGGTTAGGATTTTTGGTCACTCAGCACCGTCCCTTTAAGCTTCCTGCAGTTTTGGGGCTGTGGGGGAAGAGAAATGAGGGAAAATTGACCAGAGGAGAATGTCTGACCAACAAGTAGCTATTAGTTTGTGGCTCCTTCAGCACAGCAGGAGCGGATGCCCAGGGCAGGCAAAGGATAAGTAATTGCAAATGTGCAGCTGGAAATCTAGCTGGAGCTGATCCACGTGCTTAATCCACCAAATTTCTTTCTGCATCCATATCATCTGCTCAGCTCTTACCCTTTTGCAGGTGGTGGTAGCTGCCACGCTGCCTCTGTACGTACAGCGGGAATGCCGCTGTCCATGAAAGGTAGCCCAGATGTCTTGAAGTGCATAAAAGTTGAGATTCCTCTGTGGTCGCTTGCCTTCATCTACGTGTAGTGTTGGACCTGCCATTTTACCTTAATGCGGCTGTCTCTTAGTGCTGTGCAGCACCTGGCACCCAGCCTCCGTGCTGGTTTCTGCCCATTGAACAAGGATGGCAAATTGAGAGTGTGGAAAATGACAAATGACTTTTGGTGTTCAGCTTTTAACACCTGTTTGTTTTTGTTGTTTTTTTAAAATTTTTAGGTGTTGGGTTTTTTTGTTGGTTTTTTTTTGTCAGCTGGTGCCTGATTTTGCAGTCATGTACTTTCACTTCTGAAATTGAAACTTCTTTTACGGCATCTCCAGGTGGCCACCCAGACTGAGGAACTGCTTTAAAAAGTTGCAGATTTTTTTCCCCCCTGCTATTGGGACTGTGTTCTCTGTCTAAGTCCCACAAATCGGTGCTAACATCTTGCAAAATGCAGTGTTTATGGCTTACAAGTTCCCAGGGTAGAAGAGTGAAACCAAACTAACCGATCAATTTCCCATTGTATTTCTTGTCACTTTCATGTTTTTTGTGCAGTGGTACAAATATTACATATTTTTTTAGGTTCAAGGTTGCCAATCCACCAGAACATCCCACCCCACTCCACTCCTGCTGCCTGCAATGCTATTTTCATTTTAACCATACTAATCATAAATCAAGAGGTATAGCATAGTCATCAACTACGTCATAGTGCTGCAAGCTCCCTCCATGCTTTGTCCTCACGGGATGCCCTTGTAAAATCTGACTGTAGTGGCAAGATCCACCTGTAACAATTTAAGTACTACTTACCACTGCTGTATGAAGGCTGAACAGTGTTATGTTGAACAACAAACAAACAAAAAATCTATACCATTGCAACGGACAAGTACTTAGTCTCGTTGGCTAAGTAGTATATAATAAGGGTTGTGTTGCATCTGTCACAAGGGCTGCTTTGTGTGTTGAATGAAAGGTGGAGACTTCTGTTTGTGGGATCAGGGCCTGTCCTTAGAGACCGTGTCAGTAGCAAACGCTTTTTTGCATGCTTAACTTACGTAGGTAAAGAACACCATTAATTTTGATGAGTACCTCCTATGGAGCAGATTCCCATGGGACAACTCAGGTCAGACCCTTAAAGTATCTGTGCGTAGGAGCAGGAACAGAGATGCGTCCAATATTTTGTTATGGATGATGGATTCCCATAGACCATGAGGCATTTTTTTATGTTAAGTAGAGATAAACTAGTTATTGTACCACCAGTGTGCCTATATTGTCAGCAAGAATTGGTCACATACCAGGAGGTCTGACAGAGAATTTGGAATCTGATTTGCACATGGATGGGAGGAAAAGGGGTAGTTGTGTTAAGTTTTTTATGTAGAAGCAAAAACATATCTTGTATGACTGGCCTTTTCTGAGCATTTTCTTATAGTCATGCAAGTCAGAGCTGGCAGAGAGCTACAATATACCATAGTAAAGTGTTCAAAAGTGAGTAAGTAATTTAGGAGCTTAAATTGCACAGGCTTTGAATGAAACTTAGGTTCCAGTGTACCTTATGTCACTCTGAAAAACGGGGCTTGCATTCCTAAATCACAGGGGTAACATTTTTTGACAGTGCCTATGTCATATTATTACCTCTGCAGAATCCTATGCATGTTGGCACTTCTATTCCCTATGGCCACAGTGCGTGGGTTTCTCCCAGTTACCTTTCCAGCTCTCTGGCGGAGGAGAGGAATTAAGCCCCAAAGCGATGAAGTGACTTATGCAAGTTCTCAAAGGAAATGTGTGGCAGAAAGTAGTTTGGACCCCAGATTTTGCAAGCCCCATCTCATCTCCTTAATCACAAAGCTGTGCCATGCTTTGTCCTTCCTCCCTCACTGAGTCCCCTCTCTGAAATAAGCAGCATCTTCCTCTTGCTTCTTTGGAAATGCCAGCAGTGCCAGTGAAGGAAGTCTTCAAGAGGAGACTGGATAGACCCCTTGCTGGGATCATTTGATCTCGGCAGTATTCCTGCCCAGAGCAGGGGGGGTTGGACTTGGGGATCTTTTGAGGTCTCTTCCAGCCCTTAATTTCTATGATCAGCAGACAGAGCAGGGTGCTGGTGGTGTCAGATGTGCAGCAAACATGAAACAGTCAATTTTCAGTGTAAAGAGATGCAGGATCAATATTAAAACCCTGATTACACATCTTGGGGCAGCTGCCAAGAAACAGCACCTCTGGTTCTGCACAGGGCCTGATACTGAGTGCAGTGGGACTGTTCATGGAGGCTCAGGCTACGCTATTTCTGGGCATGACGGAAGAAACAGGCCTTACAACCCTGTGCTACTGGCAGGGAGCCGTATCAGCCACATGATGATGGTGTAGCTACCCTTGTGAATTCAGTGAAGGAGCAGGGCTCAGGTGACAGGCTCCCATGCTTCCTAGCATCCCAGATTGAGGGGTTTCCTGCTCTTGAGTGCTGGGAGGAACAGACCTCTACTCTCTCCTCAGTGGGGATCAGGACAGCCGGGCACTGTGGATGTAAACCTCTTCCATAGCTACATTGTGCAAACCTTACCCCTCGGACAGACTGAAAGCTCAGTGTCCAGAGCCCTGGGCTTCTCCGCTGAGGCACCTGCTGCTTGGGATGATTTTCACTGGAGAAGAGACTGCCCCTGTTTCATACAAACCCCCCAGCAGCTGGTACTAAAAGGCTGGTGGTGCAGCACTAGAATAAGAGTTGTGTGACCTGGGTTTGAGTCCTGACATGGCTACGGCACTCCCTGGGATGGGTCACTTCACCTCTCTCTGCCTCAGCTCCATGATGTTAGGAAGAAGGGAGTGATAGTGTCTCCCTTCTGGCACCTCCTGTTCTCCAGGACCAGGCTTCTCTCTGCTTAAATCCGGACATTGCTTGGGTCAAGCCCTGACCTTGGCTGAGACCTGTAGTTGCTGCTGTCCTTCTAGGTATCCCTATGTTGCCTTTAGCCAGGCTCTAAATGGGTGGTTAGGTCTGGTTCCCCATTCCTGAGCCCCTGTGCCATCTGGCTGACAATTCAGCTGAACCTCACTGAACTGTATTTAAGTGGATGGGGAAGAGGGGGAGCGAGGGAGCTTACCCAATGGAAGTCGTTCTCCCCACTTTATAGAAGGGATATTTGCTTCAATTAGCCAGTACGTGCTAGTATGGCAAGAGCAGCCCTTTCAAGAATTAGTTCTCGGTACTCTGTCAATTATGGTCTGCAAATCTGGCATGGTAATTAAATGCCAGCTGACAGTAAATATCAAACTGCTCGGGAGCTGTTCTGAAATAGAGACAAGTGGATTCCGTGCGCTTGCTTTGGTAATTTGCTTTTTAATCTTTAATACCATTTAAATGCAGGGAGGCAGGAGCCAGCCTGGCATAGCTGAGTGGGGGCATTCGGATGAGATGTGGTAGCATGATTCCCTTTAGATGCTGGGAGGCTCAGCCGAGCTGAAACAGTGGTTTCATGAGTGGGTAGGCCTTAAGGAAAAGTGCTGATGCACCAGCAAGGCTCTGGGGCTGGTAGTGTGAGCTCCACTAAGCCGTTGTCCCCGTGCCAGAGTCTCCGGGTGAGCGAAGATCTTGGCAGCTCTTTGATCCTTCTTCCCTGGCAGCAAAGGCACTGGGACAGGAGGCATGGGAGAACCCCAAATCCCAGGTCCCAAATGTTAAGTCTCACCCACTCCACCTGACGCTTGTCAGGAGTTCTCAGGGCCTTTGCACCAGCTCCTCGTGCCTTTCTCATTATCTGTTTCAGCCCCACCAGGGGCCCAAGCTCTTCCTAGCAGGAGCTAGTCAGTGTAATAGCAGCTCCTCTCCCAACAGCACAGCTGTGACTAATGTGCACACAACTCCTGCACTGGATGCTGTATTTCCAAGGAGCCTCAACATGAGACTTCTGTTACCTTCCAGACACACTTCCTGCACTGGTTCCTGCGTACCTGGGGTCTTTGCATGGCTCTAGCTCCCTTGGGGCATCTGAAGATGTATGTAGAGCCTTTCTAGGTACCAAATTCTCACTCGGGTAGAGTCTGGGTGCTTTGGGGTCTCTCTCACATACACTCTGCTTGTCACTAAGCCTGAGTGGGACTGGAAGAGAAGAGAGAGAAACTGCAACGGCTGAATTATTGGAGGTCTGGGAAGGAATGTGCGTGGAAAAATAACAACATCGACACAAAGTTGTCTAAAACAAATATTTCCATCCCTGTAGGAGGCAGCGGGGCTGACTGGAATGCTAACACTGCTCCCATTTGCATCTTTTAAATAGGAGCCGATAAAAGCAAATACTCCACTACAAATAATTATAATATTTTAATTGCATTTCTTCAGGGCTTTTGTTTTTTGTTTTTTTTTTCCAGGAGACAAAGACTGTTGTAAACTGGCAAAAAAAAAAAGTCCCTGCCAGTCTCATTTCAGTGGAGCTTGCAAATATGCCGGCAGTGCTACTGCTGGGCCCCTTTGATCACTATCATGGTCCCCACAACAGCCCTCCGGCCCAGAGGGTTCAGTGCCAGGCAGCTCCGGTTCTGAGTGACAGCACCGTGTTTTCTGACGTGTCAGAGTGCTGGCAAGCTGATCACAAGTCCTTGAATCGTAACACCTCTTTGCCTCACTTTCTTCTTCTATAAAATGGGGGCATTAGGCTGTACCGCTCTAGAAGATGTTGGTATTCATTAACCCCAGCAAAGTTCCTTGAGTGCTTAGGAAGTAGGTCCAAGGTGTTATCACTGCCTCTGGAAGGTGCCCTAATAAGGTCCAGTAGATTACAAAAGGGCTAGGAGCTGCTGTCCTTGTCCTTCTCTTGGGACTTCTCCAGCGGTCAAGTCTCCTGAGCTGGGACCTGCTCTCAGTGGCAGAAATCCAGCGATGATGAGGGAGATGCATCTTACTGCACCTACACTTGGCCTTCCTGTTCTCTTAGTCTCCTCCCAGCCCCTTCCAGAGGTGCAGTCAGTGATAGGACTAATGGTACTCGCTATTCTCTCTACCCTCTGGCCTGTCTGTCTCTTTTATTCAAGGGAGAAACAATACAAGAGTACTGAAGCTCTGCTCTGCTGCAGGGTCTGTGGGTTTGAAGGCAGTGTCATTAGAAGCATTTTCTGCACATGGACCAGAAGGCTTTGGATTGCGTTTTGGTCCCGAGGGGATTCATTCCCTGACTTCATGCTGGCCCTGCTCAAAGTTGTCTCCTTGGCTGTGCTCAGCAACTTGTGCCCAGATCATGTCCCTCACCCCACAGTCTCAGATGATTGCCTCTATTTCTGAGATCTTGCTATGATCCCCACCACACCTGCAGTCTCCTATATAATATAAATCCCTTTCCTGGATGCTGATTGGAGTCAAGCTTAGCCAAAGTGGCCCGCAGAAGAGAGCAGATTAGCAGCAGCTTCGCCAAGAGAGAGCAAAAGAAAAGTACTCAGTCTAGTGATGGCACAGAGCTGCTGTGTCCTGCAAGGATGCATGAATGAATCTCACATCACCTCTTCCCAGCCATCCTATTTCTTGTGTCACTCTCTTGGAGGGGCTGGGAAAACTCGGCCAAAAGCCAAAAAAGATTAAAGCTGTTCTTCATTGCAAGCGCTGGGAAGGTAAATGGCCCTGACACTCCTCCCCACACCCATTTGGCTTCCTTTTTGCCTTGCAGAGTGAATTCCTAGGCAAGGATGGAAGATTTCCATTTCTCGAAGCAGAACTTGGGTGTTTTGTTCTGGGCAGAGCTACAACTTCACCATCTTGTTTAAGGATCAGAAGCTCTTAATTTGTGACACAAAGGAGTATTCAAACTCTGGCCTGGAAGCTTTTTTCTAGATTGTGGTATTCAAAATTCATGAGGCGGATCCCACCAAAGCAGGAAACTGGCTCAGAAATCATAGGATTTTTGTAAATAATTAATTTGGGGGCATTTTGTCATTTGCCCTCTGAGCCTTTTCAGGCTTTCCCTGTAAATACAATGTCTTGGAACTCCCTTATGGCTAGAGACAGCAACTAAACCAGTTTCAAAATGTAGTATCAGACTTAATTGATTTGGGTCAAACCAGTTTATGAAACATCTGTGCCAGACCCCTACATGGTTCAAGTTGAATCACAGTCCCCAGCATGCTTTCCAGCCCTGAGCTCAGCTATGCTGTCTGCTCCAGCAGAGAAGTATTGGGGGGAGGGGAGACGGGGACTACCCCTCCCCCAGGCAAACCCCTGCTGGGGTCTGGGGCCAGGGAGTGGGGTTAAACTCTCCCCCCCCATTAAACCCCTGTTCCCCTGAGTACAGAGCTGCCTGCCCTACTAAATGTATAGAAACTTACTTCTGGCTGTGGACTACAAATCCCAGAGGCACCTGGAAGCAGGAAGAGGAAGTGATAAGCAAGCCTGCAGAGTCCTGCTGCTCTGACCTTGGTAGCAGCAGGAAGAGGAAGTGAGCACACAGCCCTTGCTGGCTATGTGCCAGAGAGCTGTGTTGTAGAGCCTCCCAGCTTCTGGCCTGAGCCACTGCAGGTATGTGTCTGAATTTCCTGAATCAAAAGTAAATGTCTGTCCATTTGTTTTTCAGTTTAATCTTTGCAGCTTAGACTAATTTGCAAAGACTGAATCAATTCAGCCTTGGGCTTTTTGACTGTTTGCACTTAGCCTAAAAGGTCTGGGACAGACATTGCGGAAACTGGTTTGAGCCAAGTCAGTTAAGTCTGATACTACATTCAACTAGATCCATCTCAAACCAGTCTAGGCCATTTTGAAACTGGTTTATGTGCACTAAATGCCTGTTCTGTTATAGGCTTAAACCAGTTTCTGATAATTTAAACTGGTTTATGTGTAATGTCTGTCCCTAGCCAAAACAAGAGACTAGAAGTGCTCTCTCTTCTCTATTCACTTGAGGCTAGGAGATGAGGCTTCCAGATGCCAAGAAATGCTCAGTAAATGCCTGGGGACAACATTATTTCAGTCTCTACCTGCTTTCACTTTACCTATAGGAGTGACTGGTCTCTGCCAGCAAAGACTTGCATTCATTCAGTTATCCCTGCAGATAGAGACATAGGGCCTGTGCTCTGCACGGGTACATCGTTATCATGGCTGCAAGTGTTCCCAGTAGGGAGGTCCACCAGGACCCTAGGAGGAAGGCTGAAGTGCTGCTGCTTAAGCTGAAAAGGCTAGCACTGTTACTCCAGGCTGTGGCAAGCTTATCAGCTTCTCTATGTGGCATAGCTACTCCCTGAGGAGATCGATCAGTGTGGCACAGTGCATGGGGTACATAGGAGGGTCCAGCACCCAATTACACAGGACTCTGAGCAGAGAGAGGGTCACCTGCAGGGAGCATGTTGTAGGATCATGGTTTTGATTTGCCATCTATGATCCTTAATAGCTCTTCCTCCATTAACTCCCTCCCCACTCTAATTATCCCCACAGGTTATGCAAATAGTCATTACTGCCACTTAATGCAGGAATTCCCACAGGCCTACTAATTGGCTTTAAATGAACCAATACTACATACAGCAAAATGACCACCACTACATTTCCCATCCAGCTGCAGGACAAAGGTCAGAGGTCACCCCACACTCCCAGGTATAAAACCTCCCAGTTTCTGCCTTTGCCTCTGTTACAGGGAGACCTAGTTTGCATGGAGGGGGTTTGGGGGGTGAGTAGCAGCTTCTTGTCTTGCATAATGAACTCCGTGAATGGCAGGAGATGATGCTTATAACCATGTGTATGTTGTTGTGCCCTGCTCTTGCCTTCTCTGGGTCCTGAGGTGCTACCTCTGTAAATGATTTCTTAGGGATTCACTCACCTTGAAGCTAATTTCCAGGTCTGCAAGAGCCATCTTCCATCCTAGCATAGTTCTGCTGTCCAGGATGGGGCTGTTCTCTTACTCCTCTTTCTTCCGCACGAAGGGTGTGTGCATGTGAAGCATATGCTTTGACTTAACAGAGGATCTTCCCCCTTCAAAGCAACTCACTGCCACGTGTGCCTGCAGTGCTGGAGTCTCATGCTTGCCTCAACTCCAGAGCTTTCCTGGCCTCCCAGGTGCATTGCACTGAACAGCCCCGAGGTCCTGTTTTTTGTTTAAGCCATAACTGAAATGGTCCCTCCTTCATTTGGATGCATTTTACCATTCAGAGTCTGTACTGGCAGTAGCTCATGATTGCTATCACCTGCATCTCTGTGCCCTTCCCTAGATATAATATTTAAAGCAAGGGCACATCATCTAATACTGGAGCTCTTAGAGTGCAACTGTATCAGTACCTTTCTAATTGCAGCCTCCTTTGCCTTGTCTACTTGGCTAGAGGCCCCCATTCCTCTAAAAGCCATGTAACCCTTGCCCTTAGCGTTTCCCTGGGGGTTGTTATTAGCAAGCTCAGAGCACTTTACAGAGGTAGGTGACCCCTTTTTGCAGTGAGGTCCAAAGAAGTGGAAGTCAGTAGTAGGAAGCTCACACAGCAGGACACTGGCAGGGCCAGAGTCCAGCCCAGAGCCTCTCATTCTCCATCCTGTATCCTGTCCATTGAACCATGCTACAGCCTACACAGCCCTGAGCTAACAGCTTGGGTCTGGGTCTCCTCCCATGACAATACATAGCAAAAGCCCTGTGGACTCCAGTGTTAACCGACTGACTCCTTAGCCCATTTCTCCACTGCCCTGCACCTCCTGCAGTCAGCAGTACAAATGAGACACCAATAGCACAGTACAAACGAGACACCGATAGCAATGGCTCATGCTTGTCCTCTGCAATGTCATTGTCAGCCTAAGGGCAGGGCAATGGACAGCCAGGTCCAGCATATCTGGAACTGTTGGGGTGAAAGAATAGAGAGAGGCACCTGCGAGGAAAAAGAAGGTCACTTCCCGCTTAAATGAATTACAGGCAGTGTTGGTATCGGGATGCCGGTGTGGAAGAAATAGTATGTACTTGTGTAATTGCTCTTTAGGGCAGCATGAAGCTGCCTCACCATTGCTACGTTCTAGCTTGTGAGAATACCACCTTGTAACCTCAGCACTCTCTTAATGTAGGGCTGTGTGTGTGAATGGCTGGGTATAAAGATTTGTTCTCTTCCTGGCAGACTTTCCCGTGGCCTCCTAAGGCTGTCCTTGGGATGTACCAGCCTCAGCGTGGGGCAGGGAGTCCTTTGGGTAAAAGGGAGAGGTGGGTTCACTTGCACGAGCACATCCTCCTGCTTCTGTACCCCAAGAGGCTGTGCTGACCTTGTTTTGCCCAGGCTGAGAGGGAGGAGGGCATTTCTATGGCCTCGTGCTTGCTGAGGGCCTTGACACATCTTAGCTGGAGAGACTTTCCACATGTATGTCGTGCACTGGATAATGATGTTTTCTCTTGTCCCATGAGTCAGTGTCTCCTCACTGCTACCCTGTCTGTACCTGAGTCTGGTGCCCGTGGACGTGGTTTAATGCCTTAAAACTGCCCATTCTCTGCAATCCCAGAGCTGACCTGCTATACCTTGGACAGTTAAATGCACGGAGAGCTGAGATGGCCCCTGGGCCAGAGGAGAGTGAATCTTATGAAAGGTCAAAGAAAGGAGGGTGGCAGTTAGATCTGTGAGAGATTCTTCCACCAAATAACATTTACTGAAAAATGCAGCATCCAGTCCACTGGGTTATTTGCCAAACTGACTCAAATTCACAAACTACTTCAATAGGGGTAAAATAAAACAGCTTCACTTGAGCCAGGGGAAGTTTTCTGTTATGTTTGGACAGAGAACAAAGCCTTTGCTTCCAGTTAACTCAACACAATGAGGTTTTTGTTCACCCAAACAACACAGCTCTAGGGAAAGCTCGTGGGTGATGACAGGTGGGCTGTGGTGTTGTCCAGAGAGATGACTGTCATTATTTTTTATCTTTCTGACCCTCACCTTGTCCCCTCACCAGCTTTCCCTTTGCTTGGGTGTTCATGAGGGAGAAGTCGGATGCTGTTTTTTAGGGGCCCCGGGGTAAGTTCTCAGCTGGCGCTGGGACGACACTGGAGAAGTGGCATTGAACCACAAGGTTCAAAGGAGGCTCGTGAGCGGTACATCTGTATAGCTCTATTTCTTGCATTTGTCAATAGGATGAAAGGCTTTGGCTCAGCTGTTGCTGGCGAGCCCCAGTCCTGTGGCAACCCTTAATGGGCTGTGCCTCAGCTGTGACCCTCTTATACCATCATTAGGCAGCCGGCCAGAGCGGGCACGGCTTCCGCTCAGCAGAGATTTGAAGCTTGTGCTGAACTGCTTTGCTGAATCGGGGCCTATAGCGAGACATAGCTGAACAGCCACATTCAAAAAGGGGCAACTATAGTAAGAAACAACTATATGGAAGAAGCAACTATAGTAAGTGGTGAGGCTTGAGAGTGACCCATCAGAGGGTGAATGAGGAGATTGTGAGGTCTGGTTCCACTGTTTAGTTGGGGTCGGTCAGCAGCATCTCAGCAGCTAGCAAATGCTCCCCCAAGACTGTCTCGTCCATTGTTCCCAAGCAAAAGGAAACTGCAGAATTTGTCCCAATGTGACTAATTGTGGTTGATATCTCGGTGGCATCTGTGAGTCACAGGTGTAGGCCAACATCCCACAGCGGTAGGAGATGTAAAACCACCAAAAGGTGGTCAGTAAAGAGCTTGGCAGTGGTCACTCTTCACCCAGCTTCTCTGGTGTCCCACGACAGGGGTGGCCTTAGGGTGTTGGGGCCCTGGGCAAGAGAGTCATTTGGGGCCCCTTAGAGGCTTAATTTTGATGATCTATAAGCAAGTTGGACATTTGTTGCAAACATTTGAGGCCCCGTGCAGTTTGCCCTCCCCTATGGCCGCCACTGCCCATGACCAGTGTCTGCTGTTACCATTGATGGGCAGGGAGCAGGGGGCATGTTCGAGTGCTTATTGCTAAGAGTTGGCAAGTACTAGATCTCATTGTATTCCCGGTCCTGATACTGATTCCCCGTGAGACATCGGACAAGTCGCTTCCCAGTCTGGGCCTCTGTATTTCCACCTGCAGAACAGGCATAGAAAGGACATGGGGAAGCAAAACAAAATGGTTTGAGATCTCTGGGCAAACTTTGCCCCGCAAATCTTCATGGCTAAAGAGGTTTTAAAATGGGCAAAGCTGAAGGGAAAGACAAACCAGGCATCCGGCAAAAAATATGGAGACTTTTTTTTTTTCCCCCCCCCCACTATTTAAAACAAAATCAAACCTAATCCGCAAAAAGCTTAGCACGCTTCTCTCACCCGCATAAATTACCCGGGCAGTTAGATGTTTGCAGAATCGGAGTCTAATAATATAAACTGCCAAGCAAAATGAATACATGTTTGGGGGGGGAACCCTAGGAAGATGCAACAGTGTTTGCTTTTCCAATAGACACGCAAACACGCACACACCAATACAAACAGCGGCAGGAGGCGATGGAGATTAAAATGATTTTAAAAACAAAGGATGTAAATCCATACAGGAAGTGGTCTTTCCACTTAATACTGATACAAGTTTCTAAATACTTCCCAGCTGGCTGAAATGTCGCTTTCCCTCCAGCGTGGAATATGTTGACCAAAGTGAAACGGTTTTAATTTTGCATTGCCATTTGCCGCAATGAATTTTGACTTTGTATTAATTACCTCCAAGAAACTGAGCAGGCTTTTGGCTGGAAGATGGCCAAAACTGAAACCTGTTTTTTAATTTAATTTTTTTTTTTTTCCCCAATTAAAACCTGAAAATTTTTTAGGAAAGCAGGCACTTCCCCTGAAAATCTGCATTTTTTGTTGCAAACCCAATATTCCATTGCAGAAAGACATGCACGGGAGGTTTTCTGACTGGCCGTATCCACAGCTGAATTTAAATGAATTATAAGCACAACCCAGCAGCAGTGCGGCAACTTATACGCAGGGGCTGAACTTCTTGCTTTCCTGCTTCGTCGCATCCTTTGGCCTGTTTCAATTGGAAGCTCCTTGGGGCTAGAAAGTTGTCCCTTCCCGGTTGTCTGCAAAGCTCAACGGATGCTCTTAACGGAGCTGAACAAGTTCTGCATGGTGATACTGGACTCTACAGACGGTGCCGCTTACCCGTCCACGATCTATTTGAGAGGATCATGCAATGATCTTCAGGATGGTTTTCAGGATGTTTTGCAATGGTTTTCAGGATGATTTCTGCAGAGGACTCTTGCTCTGCGGATTGTACCGATTAGTTACAACCATGTAAGAGCTGATGCGTGGAGTTTACTTTTGATTGGGCCCCCCGTGTGCTTGGTTTTCAGAAGTGCTGAGCAGATACGACTTCAGTTGAGATCGATGAGGACTGAAGGTGTTCAGCATCTCTGACAGGGAGGCCTATAAATCTCAGGGTGTGTTTCTGTTTGCAGGTTGAGCCTTGAAGTCAGGGGCCTTTCTCCTTGTGTGGCTCTCATTGCCATAGCATAAAAGTGGTGATGCCAGGTTTACCCTGGGTGTACTGTGCTGGAGAGGGAAGCATTATTTTCCCTATTTTTCCAGAGGATTGAGGTACAGAGAGACTGGGCATCTTGCTACAGTCACACAGGGGCTAGGGACAGACATTGCACACAAACTGGCTTAAGTGATCATAAACTGGTTTAAATCTGTAACAGAACAGACATTCAGTGCACATAAACCAGTTACAAAATGGCCAAAACTGGTTTGAGATAAACCTGGTTGAATGCCCACCCCGGGGCTTAGTTGGCTAACATTGTGTTTTCTGCAACCTAGTTGCATTCGCCTTCTCACCCCCATCCCTCTTATGTTAGTCCCTTGCTCGGGTGCTCTGTATTTCCCTACTGCCTTTGCCATCTTTTTGGTTCATGATACTTAACATCCACTAATAAAATTCAATCTGATTTGGCTCAAACCAGTTTATGCAATGTCTGTCCCAGACCAGGGAGACTGAACTGTGGTCTGTGAGGAAGGAGGTTGGCTTTGTGGTTAAGACTCTCAACTGATCCATAGACTCCTTGACTAACGTTGGGCAAGTTGGACCCTGTTTCAGTTCCTTCAGTAGCATGGGAATGAGGGTGCCCTTCTTGGGTCCTGGGAGGAGACATTATTTCACATCTGTTGGGCTGTCAGGGTGGGGAAAAAAGAAACGTTGCACTGTTTTCAGCAATATCGCTAATGCCTGTTTGTTGTTAAAGGAGTCAGAGCTCTGGGCAGAGGTGATATCTTTTATTAAACCAACTAGATATTTGCAAAGAAATTCTTTCATTGCAAGCTTTTGGGCGCACACACCCATCTTCAGGCATAGGAGAATGCAAAGATTGTAAAATTTCTTCTTGGTGGAAATGAAAATTCATATTTCTGGGTGAGTTTGCCCCAAAAGGTTGCAAATAAAGACTTTTTGCAACTATCTAGTTGGTTTAATAAAAGAGATCTCTGCCAGGAGTTCTGATTCCTTTTGTCAGTAGACCAATATGGCTACAACCTGTATCCCTGTTTATTGTTCATGTCCTTTCCTGGAGGTGTCAGGTAGTCACGCTAGAGCTGCATGGGAAATGTGGGCTTTTTTCTGTCCTGGGGAAAAAGTTTTGAGCTTCCGAAATGTTTTACTACGATCAAATTGTGTTGAAAAATTGAAATGTTAGAAAACTTCAGAAGCCAACAATCCCCTTCCCAAAATGTGGCCAGGCCAGTTGAAATGTTTCCTGTTGGCACATTCAACATGTTTTGCTTCCACTTTGATACGTGTAGTTTAACTGTTCGTTTCAACGTCCAAGTTGATTATAGTGAAGTAGGGTTGTTGGGTTTTTTTTTTTTTTTTTCAAACAGAATTGATGTTTCTCATTTAGTAAAATATCATAACAGGACATTTGAACAGTTTTATGACTTTTTTCCCCCCAAGATTTCTTTTGGAATGAGGACTGCAGAAAAGGCAGATTGTATTCTGACAGGGAATGGATCATATGCGATAGGACACATCAGTCCTTCCCGGACTGCGCTGCATGGCCTTATACAATGATTGTGCTGCATGGGTATTGTGTGCATGTCTTATCCTGGGAGAGGAGGGGATAAAAGATGGTACCGTCAGCTGATTAATCAGGGGCAATCAGAGGGGGATAATTACTCCTACAGTTCACATTAACTGATGGGGGAGGGGGCCTTTAGGCACGTGGCCTCCTTGCATTCATCAGTCCATCGCTTAAGTCATTGGCAGCCAAGTGCTTTACCAGCTTCAGCTCATTTAATTTGGGGACGCCCAGCCTGAGAGGGAATTGTTCTTCCCATGTTGCCAATAGAGGAACTGAGACATGGATGTGCCGCCAGTCGGGTAGATCTGGTGGCAGAACCCAGGCGTCCAGTTGACCAGCAATCTGCTCTAATCACTAGGCTCAATTTCCCCGTCTCGAGAACCAGAACCCAGGTGTTGTGACTCCCACCACTGTCACCGCTCAGTAGCCCTGCTCTCATTTTTAAATGGGCCAGGAGGAAGCTTCTTCCCCAGCATGCACATGTCCCCTCCACCCAGAACTGAGCGAGCTGCCTCCCCTGCTTCGGCAGCGGTATGCGAGTCAAGGAAACCTTCAGTGGCTTGGATTAGTTGAGCAGATCCTGCTGTGTCCCCCTTGCCTTCCTCTTCTCCCATTTGCTCCTTGCTTTCGTTCCATGGAGCCTGGTCCTCCACAGCCACCCGTCCCCAGCCCGCTCCAGAAGGCTGGAGTCTGAATTTGAATAATGAATTCTGTTTAAGACTGAAAAGCTCCAAGTTCCATCTGTAACAAGACTCGAAATAATTACAGCTGATGATTGCCTGGTACCTCAGCCAGAAAAAACAGAACAGATTTTGGCCGCCAGCAATTACAAGCGGCACCCGCTTGAGCACAGAGAGAACTTTTAAATGAATACATGAATACATTTCGGCACATCAGAAGGATCCAGCATTTTGGAGTGGGGAGTGGCAAAGGGAGAAGAGAAACCCAGGAACTTCGTTGTGCTCTGCCACTGTCACCCAAAAGCTCACCAGAGAGTCGGCCTCCCACATGGGACATGCCAGGTGGTAGATGCATCTCCGCATTAAAGCGAGGACTTGCCTTGGGTAAGTGGGTTCTGATGCAATTTCTTTGCCTCCATTTTTCTGAGCAGGGACTGGGTCACTCCCACCACCACCACTGGGACCCCCGCAGGTCCCAGGGGAGGCGCACCCAGGCCTCGGGTCAGTGAGGACCTAGTCCAGGAACTTCTGGAGGGACTGGATGTATTTAAATCAGCTGGTCCTGATGACCTCCACCCCAGAGTGCTGAGGGAATTGGCAGAGGTCATTGCGGGACCCCTGGCACGGCTTTACGAGCACTCATGGTGCTCTGGCGAGGTGCCAGAGGACTGGAAAAGGGCCAGTGTGGTTCCCATCTTCAAAAAAGGGAGGAAGGATGACCCAGGAAACTATAGGCCTGTTAATCTTACCTCGGTCCTGGGTAAGCTTTTTGAGAGTGTTATCCTGGCGCATGTCCGCGAGGGGCCGGCAGGGGGGATTATGCTTAGGGGCAACCAACATGGGTTCATTTGAGGCAGGTCCTGTCAGACCAACCTGGTGGCCTTCTATGACCAGGTCACAGAATCCTTAGATGCAGGGGTAGCAGTGGACGTAGTCTTTCTGGACTTCAGGAAGGCCTTCGACACTGTCTCTCGCCCTATTCTCGTTAAAAAACTAAGGGACTGTGGTGTCGACACCTACCCAGTCCAATGGGTCACTAACTGGCTGAAGGGCCGCACCCAGAGAGTGGTGGTGGATGGGTCTTCGACCTGCAGGGATGTGGGCAGTGGGGTCCCCCAGACTCGGTCCTCGGGCGTGCACTGTTCAACAACTTCATTAGTGACTTGAACGAGGGGGTAAAAAGCACCCTGTTCAAATTCGCAGATGACACTAAGATGTGGGGGGATGTGGGCACGCTAGAAGGGAGGAATAGGCTGCAATCGGACCTAGACAGGTTACAGGGGCAGAGGCAGAAAAGGATCTTGGAGTCATTGCTGATGCCAAAATGAACATGGGCCGACAGTGTGGGGACATGGTCAGGAAGGCTGATCGCACATTGTCATGCATCCACAGATGCATCTCGAGCAGGTCCCAGGAGGTGATCCTCCCTCTCTACGCGACACTGGTCAGGCCGCAACTGGAGTACTGCGTCCAGTTCTGGGCGCCGCACTTCAGGAGTGATGTGGCCAGCATTGAAAAGGTCCAGAGGAGGGACACCCGTATGATCGGGGGCAGCAGGGCAGGCCCTACGAGGAGAGGCTACAGGACCTGAACCTGTTCAGCCTTCACAAGAGAAGGCTGAGGGGGACCTGGTGGCCTGTTACAAACTAGTCGGAGGGGACCAGCAGGCTTTGAGGGAGTCCCTGTTCCCCCGAGCACTCCCAGGAGTGACTAGAAATAACGGCACAAGCTGGCAGAGGGTAGATTCAGACTAGACATCAGGAGGCGCTACTTCACAGTCAGGGCGGCTAGGATCTGGAACCAACTTCCAAGAGAAGTGGTGCTGGCTCCTACCCTGGGGGTCTTCAAGAGGAGGCTGGATGAACACCTTGCTGGGGTCGTTTGACCCCAGTACTCTTTCCTGCCATGGCAGGGGGTCGGACTTGTTGATCTGTTCGGGTCCCTTCTGACCCTACCAACTATGAAACTATGATAGGGAAAGGTGCAAGTGTGGGCCTGACAACCTGACTTGAGATGGAGGGATTGAGCCCAGAGGAAGAGGAGCCCTGCCGGAGATCCCAGAGCAGGGCAGAGGTTTCTTTGCATACTGCCAGTGGCCTTGGAGACCTCTGAGGGAGCGGGTATTTGTCTCTGAGAAAGTGAATGCAGGAGCCAGGGAGATGTTTCTAGCTGGACCTTGCATGATGCTCAGAGAAGCTGAGTGCTGCCTTATTCGGGGACATAGATCTATGTAGGGAGATGCTCTTCATGCATGGTGTGGTCTCATGGCCAGTGGCTGAAACAACGTGGGAGGAACGAGGAAGCAGAGGCTCCTTGGCATGGAGCCCGAGTGGGAACTGGTCCATGCAGCCAGTCTCCATACTACATGCACTGACACAGTGCTTGGAGGGCACCCACAGAGTACAGAGACCCCGGCAACAGGATTCATTGGCTCCGACGTGCTGCTGAGAGCATGGGGCTGCTCCTGTGATGCTGCTGTCCCGGTGCCTCTGACCTCTGGTATGAACGCAGCCAAGTGGAGCCTGCTAACGGTGCTTTGTGTGGGTCTCCTTTGTGCTGTTCCTGTCTCCTCTTTCAAGCTAATCGGGGGTTATTTAAGGTCAAAGTCCTGGGTTCACCATGGGACCACTGACTGAAGGACTTGATTCTCATCTGCAGGCTTCAGGATGGGAGCTCCTTGCTCTGTAGAGCAAGAGTCAGGACAAAGTGTTGTCCACGTTGCATTTCAAGAAATCTGGAGTGCAGTCTCCAGTGTGCCATATGGTGGCTAGACTGCTTAGCCAAAGTGAAGAGCTCTGCTAGGCCTTATATACTGGTCTGGACCGGCTTTTCTGCCTGGGATGTGTGTTGTCCATGTTGAAGGTGAAGGCAGCTGTTGTCTGCTGGATTTCATGCACAATGCAATGACCCCAGGCTGCTAGGTAAGCTGCTGACAGGGCTACAGGTGAGCAAAGACTTTGGTGGCTGTGACCTGAAGGTTAGTTTTACTGCACCCAGAGGCAGCCTTTAAGCAAAGTGTAATGTGGCTCAGTCAATAAAATACTGGTTTGAGATGCAGAGATTTGGCCTTTCCTCTTGGCTTTAAAACTAGCTGGCTGTGTAACAGTGGGCAAGGCATTGCCCTTCCTTAAGTCTGTGTCCTCATCTATGAAATGGGGTTATTAATAGACACATGGGAAATGTTTTGTGACCTAGGAATAATAGGAATCAGAGATTACTCTTTCAGTTAATCTTGAAGCACTCTTTTCCCCTCTGTATATAGCATAGAAGGGAGGTGGGTTTGGTGAAACTTTGCAGACAAGTTGGGGGATAAAGTTTCTCTCCTGAGTACTTGCAGTTTGTGTTAGACACAGAGGTTATTTACATCAGTGATTGGCATCTTCTTTTATTCATGCACAG
Organism: Alligator sinensis; assembly: GCF_000455745.1. Classification (NCBI taxonomy): domain Eukaryota; kingdom Metazoa; phylum Chordata; order Crocodylia; family Alligatoridae; genus Alligator; species Alligator sinensis. Next base: position 3,474,775 of record NW_005841952.1, read on the forward strand.
CAGCAAGCACCCAAGCTGCTGGAGATGCCATCAAATATAAAAATGAGAGAGGGAAGCATTAGCCCATTCCATTGCTGCTTTTCTGAGGCTTGAGTCTCTGTGTTTGTGTAAAGTTGCACTTATAAGCTGACCACCTCCATGGTATTGATGGAACAAGATGGTATCCAGGTGTCTGGACAAAGCTTGGCTCATTTTGTCCCATATATATATATATATATATAAATAATGGGGACTATTCTATACATATATACTGAGACGTATACAATTTTTTTATTGAACTTCCTGGTTCTTTTCAAGACTGGAAGTGTCAAAATAAAACCTGAAAGCCTGTTTCTATGGGCTTGCCAGACTCCTGAGGGTTTATTTGGTTTAATTATACTAAGGATAAGTATCTGAGCTTTCAAATAGCAGGGCGATCTCAGGACCAAGCCTGGAGTTGGGAAGTCACAGAATCATAGAAAATGAGGGTTGGATGGGACTTCAGGAGGTCACATCTAGTCCAGTCCCCTGCTCAAAGCAGGACCAGCCCCAACTAGATCATCCCAGCCAAGGCTTTGTCTAGCTGGGTCTTAGAAACCTCCACGGATGGAGAGTCCACAACCTCTGTGGGTCACCTGTTCTTGTGTTTTACTACCCTCCTAGTGAGTTTTTCCCCCCCACCCCCTTTTACTTGGAGGTTTTCCCCCCCCCCCCCCTTAATATCTAACCTCAGCCTCCCTTGATACAACTTGAGCCTATTGCTCCTTGTCCTGTCATCTGCCGCCACCAAGAACAGTCCAGCTCCATCCTCTTTTGAACCCTCCTTCAGGCAGTTGAAGGCTGCTGTTAAATCCCCTCTCAGTCTCCTCTTCTCTAGACTAAATAAACCCAGTCCCCTTGGTCTTTCCGCACAAGTCATATCCCCCAGGCCCTGACCCATTTTTGTCACCTTCCACCGGACTCTCTAATTTGTTCACATCCTTTCTGTAGTGGGGAACCCAAAACTGAACACCGGACTCCAGATGAGTTTTAATCTGATTTTTTGGAAAGGATCTGACACCATAGCACATTTTCATTTCCCCTGACTGGCAGCAATTCTGCAGCTCAGAATTGGTCTGACTGGAGAGTCCAGACAAAGAAGATAGTTTTGATGGAAGGAGCAGCACCATAACTATTCCCCAAGCATCTCTCCAACACTGGACTTCCCAGACGTTCAGCTGAACAGACATAATAAGATGCTGTAATAGCATCGTCTGATGGCTCCCAGCCCATTTACAGGCTGCTGCTGCTGCTCTGGCCCCATGCAGTTCTTCCTGTACTTCTGCTCAATTTGCCCATCTGTAAAAGTGGGATAATATAAGGGGGGGGGGGGAAGTATTGTTTCATTGAGGTGGATGCTTTCTAACTAGGCTCAGCTGCAATATTTTAGTTGACTGCCTTGTTTTAGGGAAGGTGGAAGAGGTCACGAAGATAGTTTAACATTTGCTGTGTGCATTGAGCATGTGTGTTGCTATGTGAGCTGTGTCCCGTTGCAGTCCAAACCCCAAACCTCTCTGAGTTTCCTTGTTGCTAACACACCATGCTTTCTCTCCTGAGAGTGCCTGAGTTTTGACAGTGTTTAGGAGGCTGTTTTCTTTGCCCCCTAGAGTGTGACTGCCTGAGACTGGGTCATGTCTGCTCAGGAAACACGTGGACAGCGCCTGTGGAAATCGCCCGGGGACTGTAAGTACATTACAGTGCATCTTTTCTCCGCGCACCAAAATCCCATGTGCTGTGAATTGTCCTTGTGTAATGTGTCTATATTCATCACTTCTCCCTTATCTTGTTCAGCTCCAATCTACACGAATCTGCTTAGTTCTCCTCTGTACCTTAAATTCTCTTTTATCTCCAAGAGTGTCATCGAGGAGCTTGGAGGCACCGCCTGAGTTTCCATCAGACACAGCGGCTAAAAAGTGCCCAGCGAGGCACGTAGCATGCTGGCGCTCCTTAGTCTGGAGTGCCTGCTTTAGCTGTCCTGTGGCAGAGCTTAGAGAAGAAGGATGACATCCTCTCCTTCATCCCCCCACTTCTGCCGTAGGGCCTGTTGGAGTCGGGTGATCAGGCAATGAGGGCTCTCCATTGCCAGTAGACCCGAATCTGCTGCCCGTTCAGTATTATCACTTCCTCCTCGTGGGGTGGCTCTCAGTTGTCACGTCGAGATGTGCTACTGGTGGGAGGGATCATTTGTGGACTTTGATAGAGCTGGCAGCTAGAGGGCAGGAACCTTATATCAAAGGGAACGGTTCGGAGAAGGAGCCCGGGGTGGTGCAAGACTGCATTTTGTTTTTTCTCCTCTCTGTGTGGGGCTTGGGATCCAGGGCAGCGGGCAGGATGGGATTTCTGCCATGCTGCCCCTCGGAGGAGGAAAGGGATGGGATTTGGTTGTAAATAAATACAAAAAGGTTCTTCATCAAAGCTGCGGGACACAAACGGACTCCAGGGTTTTCTTACAAACTGAGTCTCCTTAAGTCCAGGCTCCTATAATCGGGCATGGTGCTGCTAGGTATTCCACGGTGCTTTTGCGGAGACTTTCCGTCCCGGTAGAGCTGGCAAAGAGGTGCTATATTTTCAGAAGAGTTGCTCACTCCACATTGCACAGGCACCACAACGCTCTCTTTCCGTCCAAAACAGCTTTTTCAAGCCAAAAATCCTGATTCCTTTTTTAAACTGAAAAATGCTCCAAACCAGAAACACTTCTATTAAAAATAACTGTAGAAAACTGCTGCCCGCTTCCCTGCCAATTTACCAAAAGCCCCCTCCCCCCCAGCCCTCCTGCCCCAGAGTAGGATTTGTTATTAATATTTTCAAATTTTTTGGAGAAAAGCTACTTGGCATTTTTGATCGGCTCTTCCCGAAGAACACAAATGACTTGGAGAGAATGGGAGTCATTATCAGAGCGGGCAGATGCTGTTCAGCTGGAGGGAGGGGTGTCAAAGTTGTGTGTTTGTGGATGGATTAATAGCGAGGAGACAACTTGATTGCCTTTCTCTGAGTGTTTCTGTGTGCTCCGCCTTCGACAGTAGCAGCTTCCAAAGCTGTGAAACTTGTGAATCGGCAGCTCCCCTCTCAGTGTGCCGCCGCTAAGCTAACCCCTCTGTTTTGGCTAATTGCCGCTGTGTTTGGGAGGATGGAAGGAAGAGCTGTCTACAGTGGAAAGGGGAATTTTGCTCAGGTCCGAGGGGGAGAGATTTTCACCTGTATCCCGAGTGCTTTCTTTTTCTGTAGGTTTGCATCATTTCATCTGGATGAGGGCGAGCAAGAGATCAGTAATCCATTTGACTCTCTTCACCTTGCTGATGACGAGGCTTTTTGCTACTGCTGTGAGGAATTCTCAGGGCGCAAAGCTTTCATGGCAACCTGGGGTGACTCTTCCTGCGGTTGAATTGATCCTTTCTGTGGGCCTGCTCCCGCTACATAGTCCCTGCAGCTCTTTGCAGAGTAGGTTTCTGCTGAACTGCAAGCAGGGTGGGGGGTCAGTGATTTTCCTGGCTTATTGATCATGTGCCAGTTGTTTGCAGGGGAAGGGGATATCTGCATTACCTGCTAGGACTTTAGGCTTCTTTATTGGGCCCATGTGGTCTCAGGGGCTAGTTCAACAAAGAATCAGTCGGCTCCTGTGGTTTCTTTCCTCAGTCCTAGGCATTCCTTTTCATTTGTTCCATTTGGCTATTAGTGCCAATACCTAGAAAGTGCCGGCCAAGACCTCGAAAGCAATGAATGGCTTGTGGGCACGCAGCTTGAAACCTCTTAAAATGGCCAGTTCTAGCATCTGTGTATCGCTTGCACTCTCTCCGTTGCCCCGTCCCAGTGCATTACTAAACCCAGGCATCAATCCAACAGATTTAAGCTGGTGTTTTTAGTGCTCTCCTCAACAGAGATGCTTTCCTGAATCAGATCCTGGACTTATAGGGTTGTACCATCCTCCTTTCCACACTGAGCGGCCTGCGCAGTATGGACAAAGCAATATCACTTAATCGGAACCCAGATAATGGAGACATCTGGTTAACCTGTCCGAGTGGCTGGGAACCAGTTTGCTGCATATTAAATACCCTTTGATTTCATTTAATTGGGACATCCCTGAGACCCTGAGGTCCCATAATAAGGACAGTGGGAAGCCGATCAGACAGCTTGTTAACACTCAATTAATGTCACTCTGTACTGCACAGCAGTAACTTTTTAAAAATGTATGTGCGCAACAGAGGCGGAATGGGATGGCGACAGCCGGCGTTCGGCGCGCACGAGGTGACTGCGGCGGAGGGCCCCGTGCGCGTGGCACTCTTCCCCGGGCGGGCGTGCGTGCCATTGGAGCGGAATGAGACAATGAACTGCAATTTCTCGAGGTGAATGCCGCCACTTTACACGGTCCAAAATTAGCTCGTTTTTAATTTATACGTGCAATTAAAGTGCGCCAAGAATAAAATGCATAAATCTTTAGCCAGGCGGCTGGTTTTTTGAATGCTCCCTTTGTTCCTCCTGATGCAGATAGTTATAAGGGACCTGTTGTGTTTGAAGTATAATTATTAAGCTGCTCTGCTTTGCACTTAAGATGAGTGGGGGGTTTTTCAGGCTGATCTGATCTCTGCCTGCCCTTGTAACACCTGCACGTTTGCTGGCGCCCGCCAGTATTTACAGGTATAAGGGATTTAAATAACAGGAATATGGGGGAAGCCAGGTGCTGAGGAGTCTAATTGACCTAAACTGCAGCAGCAAAATTATCTCCTCTGCTTCTTGTGCCACCATTTGGCAGGTATAAAACAGAGGGCTAGTTCTGTGGTCTTATCACCTCACGCCCCTTCCCTCCCCTCCCCTCCCCTCCCCTCCCCATGAAGCTGGTAATTCGCATTGCCTTTCCCATTTTACAGCTGAAGTATAGAGAGACTGTGACTTACTCAAGGATGCTGAGAGAGTCGGTGTCCCAGCCTGAATTAGACCTCAAGAGTTTACTGTTTATTGCTCCTTGGCTTGGAGACCTCTAGGCTGCACCTCTCTACTAGGATGTGTATGTGACTGAGTGTTTGGAACAAGGTAAAACCATGGTGTTCAATCTCCAGCTCCATGCTTGTCATTTGGCCCTCTGAGCTCCCCATGCATCTGGAAATTTGGCAGCAAGGGAGTAGTGGGAGCATTAATTGCTGCGGCAGAGCCTAGAGCTGGGGCAGTTAACGCTGCTGCCGCACCCCTGCCACCTTCGGGGAGCCCAGTGACATGGATTGTGCTGTTCCATGGAGCTGGGCCAGTTCATGGGGTCATTCTGCAGCTGGATCTACTTGGTGGGGATGGGTTGACTTAGCAGATTGTACCTGTGTACTGGCACTGCATGTTGGTCCAGCCTGCACACTGGCCCCACATCACTCATCCAGCCCATGAGGGTGGATCAGTTGTACACCACTGAGCTTAATGAATGAAAATGGAGCTTTTAAGGAGTGTTAAAAGGAACTACACTAAGTGGAGAACTCAGTCTCTGAGCTTCTGTCCTCCCTAGTCCCCCAGCTGGATGGGAATGTGCTGTCTCTCCCATGCAGTGCCAAGTGAGGAGCATCCAAGCCTGCTTTCATGGGCTGATGCTCTTCTATGAAGCTATAAATTGGCTTCTCATAGGTGTCACATGCATCCCACAAAGCCCTGCCTTGATCGCAGAGATAGCTTAGACCATGAGATAACCCAAAGCTTAACTACTGGACTGAAAGTCTGATGGTCTTCTGGAGCATAATCAAGGGCTAAGCGTGTCATGCAGCTAAGAGTAGAAATGAAATGTGTGCAAAGGGCTCGAGTGCCTGTGACTCCTTTAGGTTGCCCTGTATCTGAATTGAACCCTGAGGGGTTACCTATCTCTGCAAGGAAGAAGGGGACAGCTTTCTATTTAAAGGCACAGGATGTTGAAACCAGGATTGCAGCATCTCTCTTCCTTTCCATAGTCAAAAATGCATCACTTATTTAGGTTGGAGCAGCCTTGAGGAGAAGTGGAGAGCTTCTCAGTCAGGTGGGCCTTGCCTTCTGCTCTTTGAGAGCTTCCTCGGACGCCTGGGCAGGCCCCACCCAGTGTGTCATGGTCAAAGATTAATTTAATGATTTCTCTTTTCCCTGAGGGGTCCTGGTTTGCTACGGAGACAAGCACTCCTTTACAGACAGGTGCCCCTTACCTCTGCTCTGGGGCTCTGATGGGGGTCTGGGTTATCCAAGCAGCATCTCCTGGTTCCCCAGGCAGAGGGGTAGGGCTCCAACACCAGCAGGTCTGTTGTTCAGCTCCTTTTACCCATATGTCTTTGTCAACTGTGGATTCGTTTAAGGTCCAGGGTAGGTTTTTTTTTTTTTTTTTTTTTTTCCCTTTCTTTTTCCCCCCCACCTTTTTTTTTATTGCATCTGCATGCTCAGTCATGCAAAAAATTACATGATTTCAGAGATTCATCCGACTCTGGACTTGGAACGCAAGGGCTGCTTAGTACTGCCATAACCATTCAATTAAGCCAGGCCCACAAAAGAGATGTACTGGAATAATACAGCCTTTACTTAAAAGCCATTCTGTCCTGTTCTGAGCACCCCACAGAGAGAACGTGGCCCTTCCTGAGTTGTGCTGCACGTCTTGGTAGTTAGCAGACACCGCTCACCTTCTGCAGGGGAAATCCTGTCCTTCGTGTGAACTTGTGGTCATGAGAAGGGGGACCCTAGGCTAGAGTACAAGGATCAGCGTTATCCCTTGACAGTGGCTGTGAACCCTAGTAATTTCCCTTCGTAGCTTGAAATAGCTTTAGTTGTATTGTGGTAAAGGTCAGAGGGTCCCAGTTGGGGATTGGGACCCTCGTATGCTGGCTGCTGTGCCCATGCATGGTAGAGAAGCAGTGCCTACCTGGAGGAGCAGTTGATTTGAGCATGTGATGACAGACAGAAGTGGGGAGAAGGTGAGCAAGCAGGATTATCTCGGTCTGTTTGCCTCCTTTCAAGGGAAATTTTGGAACAGCTGGAGCAAGGGCCGGGGCTCCTTTCCTTGGTCTGCTGTGGTTTTGCTACGTGACATCACGCAAGTCACTTCCCACTCCCTGCTGGCTCAGTTTGCCTGTCTTTGCTCAAACACCTGCCCTTCCAACAGCTTTTCCCCCAGAGGCATAGCGAGCAGCCTGCTCACCTGTTGCCCTGCAGCAGCCGAGCTGAGCTGCTAAACCCAGCTGGATTACGAGCACTCCTGATTCACGGCACAGTCCCAGGCCTGAAATAAGGGACAGCATCACAGGTGCTAAATGTCGCTCCCGCAGTATCATTTACCTGAGTCGCTAAACTCTGCAGAAGGTTTGCAAAGCACCTGTCAGGCTTGCAGTCCAACGCCCTTTATATTTAGGATCGTGATTGTTGAAGTAATACTGTGGTTACAATGTGAAAGGCGGGGGTGGGCAAAGGAAAGTGATTTCTTTTCTTCCCTTGAAGAGAGCGGGATAAAACCCTCCACGCCCAATACCGGTTCTATCAGAAAATCCGACTCCACGCCAGCTTTGCCTGGGAGCCAGTCAGATAAAATATTAAGCACAAAGGCTGGAGTGACACGGATACAGCAGACAGAATCAGATGAGTAGTTAAAGGTCTGGTATCCTTTGGGGACGCAGGTGATTGATCAGCCCCTGCAAAAATAAATAACCCAGCTCTTTAGATCTATGTAGCAATTTTAAATTTTTAATAAATCTGTATGTATGTGAAGGATAAGTCGTCACCCTGTGTGCTGCGCCTGTGATTCTGTGGGTGAATTTATCACCCGCTCCCTTCCAGGGGACTTAAGATCCACCTGATAGACACTGGTGGCGTAATTTAAAATTCTTGTCCCATCATTATCTTGCTGAGGTTGATAGGGAGCCAAGCTAGTTATCAGCCTTTCTGGGGATGCTCTGACTCCAGAAAGGGTGGTGGAGTGGAGGTTGTGGAAGGAGGATTGGAGGTGTTGGACCTTGCACGCAGCATCCATCACAATCCAGGGATGTGCTGAGAGCAAGGAGTCAGTGGGATTGTGCACTCGCAGAAAAGCAGCATCAGGCATTTCTGGTAGTTGGAAGCTTCTTGAATGGCGGGCAGAAAAGCAAAACTGTGCGAGGGGCCTGAATTAGTCTCTCCAGACATCAAGTCTGGAGCTAGGTTTTTGCTTTGGGTTTATCTCTTCTGTATGGCAGGGAAGTGGCACTTGATAAAGGCTTGTTTCTCAGCTGCTGGGCTGCGTGGATTAACAGAAGCAATGCACAGCTGTGCCTCCCAACTGGAAGGGTCCTTTTGCCACTGCGTGGAATAGCAGAGGCTAATCTCACAGCTGTGTAAGGTTCCCCATGCTCCTGTATGGTGGGGCTGTGCTGCCCAGATGTTGCTGGAGAGAGAAAGGAGGCCAGACAGTTGGGCTGCACACAGCTGTAAGCCCCTAGGTGTTATACTGCAGAGAAGAACAAGAGGGACACAGTGGGGTATTGTAGCTAGTAGTTGTGCGCTTGACAACACAACCAACTGCTGGGTCGTTAAGCCAGAGGCCTGCAAGCAGAGTGGGGACAGGTTAGGGGCAGATCTGAAATGTGCACATCCTTAAATTGTTTTGGGAAGGGAAGGTGTGAGCTGAGCAAGGGAAGAGAGAGAACTTGGTCACAGTTCAGCTAGCACTGCGACCTTCAGGGCACCGGGAAATAATGGCACCAGAGGAGCTGCATCTGCAAACTAATTACGGCAACTTCTCCCATTGAGGGCATTGCCAGCCTTTCACCTGAACTTCCCAGCAGATGATACGTCTGGCAGCGGGGGGCGATGGAAGCAGGTGATATTAGCAGCCGCATTTGGACGCGGTACAAAACATTGTTTAATTTGTTTCCTTGGCTGCTTAGAGTGAAATGTGGAGGTTCATTTCAGACTGAGACGTGTGGGGAAACAGGCACGGCCTCTCCAGAGTGAGGGCTACAGATGGGGAGGCTGGATTTTTCCATCCTGTCCTCTCCCTTCTCCAAAACAGGAGCAGGTGGTCTCTTCTCTACACACGTGGGTAGGACAATCAAATAGTTTTTGCTTAGAGGGGGCTAGTGACTTTCTCCACCCACCTCTACTCTTGGAGTCGTTGGCCTGGGCAGACAGTCCAGAGTGGTGGCACTGGAAGGCTGTAGCTTGCTTGAGGTCCAGGAGAAGAGGAAACGTTTTCTTGTCCTACAGGGCAAAGGGTGGGTTGGAAAAAGGAAAAAAAGCCTTTGTCTGGGGAAGAGCCTCTTGCCTGGGTGTTGATGTGCAGTCCTGTATACTAGAGGTTCCCAAAAATTTTCTTATTGCATACCCCCTTCCAGATTTACTGGCTGTCCATGTACCCCTACCAGCATATATTTGCACTTCAATACCAATTATTATTATTATAATGAAAATTAAATCTGCCATTACACAAGTTCTCCCGCATACCCCCCAGAGATGTCTTGAGTACCCCCGGGGGTACAAGTACCACTGGTCGGGCACCCCTGCTGTATACAAATGACCTTTCACCTTCTATTAGTGCAACAAGGGGTTTTTCCTTTGGTAAGAGCCCCAGTACCATACATCTACCCTGGATGAGCAGCTTGCCTACACCAACGCCCACAAGATCTGGGATGGAGATATTGCATGGACAGAACTGGAAGAAGGGAGATTCGAGGGGCATCACACTGTCTTGCTTTACCAGAAGGACAGCTGGTGGGTGGAGGTACTTCATGCCTGTGAGTCAGCAGCTGCGGTGCCTGGGTATCTGTGCAAAGGCTGGGGATTTTCGGAGAGCAAAGCAAGCAATGTGAAATTGCTTTAAATTAATCGGAGCGTTTCCCTTGCTTGCTAAAATTGCAGGTGGAGCTGCTGGTAATGCCTGGAGTTAAAGGTGCCTAATACTTTCCAATCTAAGTCCCAGTTTCTGGCTTTCAGGGTGAAATTGTCTGGGCTTGCTCTCTGCCTCGGGCTGAAGGGATTTCTTTAGAAAATATCAGAAGAAATGCTCTGGCCATTTCTGAGCCCAAGGTTAAGCAAAAATAGATGCTTTCGCCAATGATAACATTTCCCTGTAACTGCTTAAAAAGCTCTAGTGCCTCCGTGCTTTACAGTGTGAATTGGGCAATGTCTGGACAATCGTCCTGAGGTCAGAGAGGTGCCTTTCTCTCTGGAAATCCACCCAGATTTGGCAGTTATAATGCCCAGGTTGTAGTGCCATTTGCATGTGCTTAGTTTTGGCTCCAAGGTCTCCCTGTGCTAAGCAGGTCCTTGCCCTACAGAAATCTTGAAGGTCTCCTGGGAGCCAGAGGCAACCAGGATTCAGCATTTCTGAATGTAAAGGTGTTTTCCTTTGCAACATTATGCTTCTTTTGCTGTAGCTTGTACATGTGCATAATCTGTGTGCATGGAGGTTGATCAATCAGGTGGTCAAGGTGAAACACCACCGGTAGTTGCTGACACTTTGACATGTAAGACCTGGTTTTCACAAGCTGAAGGAGAGGAGCTGGTAATGAAACTCCGGTAGTTTTGGAAGTCTCCTAATGAATCTTCCTAATGCCTAGCTATTGCCTTAGACAGCTGGAACCAGAGGACCATGATGTTTGGAGCACGTGATTTTCTGGCAGGAAGGACTTAGGCGCAGTGTAGATATAGATGTAAGTGCATCTATAATTTTAATAAGATGATGCAGGCAAGTTTCATAGTAATTGGTTATCAGCAGCCAGTTGCTGTCCTGAGGCTCAGTGAAGTCTGTCTTCCTCCAGAGAGCCAATTCTCAAGGTTTCCTTGGGGTAGCATGTTCTCCCTGTCCTTGACTCTGTCCTGTTTGAGGGTTTGATAGCTACTTGGACAGCGCGCTTCTCCCAGGCCTCCTGCGTACCATGTAGCTTGTGCATGCTTGCTCACGCTTCCAAAAGTAGCCAGAAAATGCAATGTCCTAAGAGGCTGTGGGTCTGCACACTGCACAGGTGGCTCTTGTTGGACTGAAGGCATAAACAGGGAGGAGAAATCCTAGACAAAACCATGCTGCTTTTCACCCGTGAGCGGGCAGAGTGATCAAGGCAGTTCCCTATCCTTCTGGAGGGGTGAGGTTTGAGGCTGCTCCCTGTGGACCCAGCTGTAAGTGGGCACTTGGTCAGGCAGAGCGTGGCTGATGGAGGCATGGCGTTCCCTGCTCTCCTGAGAGATGCTTATAGTGTACGTGCCAGCTAGATGTGGGACACTGGTGAGGCAAAGAAGAATTGCACAGAGGAGAAGAAACAGATGTTCTCCCTCAAGGACAGTAAGTGAGCAGTAATCACAGGCACAGAGAGACTACTGTTGGGAACCAGATGGGCTCTGTCAGCAGCTCTCTGAAGCACCATGAGACTCGTAGGACAAGCTTCAACCTTCAGACCAGAGGGAACATGCTCAGATGAATACGTCGCTTTGGATGTGACAGTGGTCTGACAGGGCTGTCCCAGTGCAGCTGCCAGTAATGCAGCTCTCCTAGAGAGAAGAGTGTCCAGAGCATGGCAGCTTTCTTCTAAACAGTGAAAGATATAGGGGCAAATTTGCTCCCCGGAGCTGTGCCTGTGAAGAATTTGGCCAACGATGCAAGCATCACCTGGACTGGGTTTGTTATCTCTGTGCAGGACAAGAGTGCCTGAAAGGTGTCTGCTCTGGATCACGTCCCTTTGCTGAAGGAATCACTTGGGAAGCCAACAGAGCTTGTTTCTCCTTTGAACCAAGCAATTGTGGTGCTTGAGTATGGAAAGGTCCCTCTTTGCTCTCTGTGATTTGGGGCTTGGGATTCCCTGTTGTGGTGAGCCTGAGCAGAGAGCTGGCTAGAGGGGAGATGGACCAAATCAAGAGGAGAGCCAAGGTGGGAGGCCATGTGGTCTGAGACCCCGGAAAGCTGGGTTGTTTTATTTCTTGTTCTTACATTGAGGTTTCGTTGGAGTCACTTTGCTGCCCCTGCCCACTTTCCCCATCACTGTTAGTTTACATGGTCTATTTGTGTTGTAAGCCTGCCACTTTTCAGGACCATCAGGGTCTGGGAAGCGCTGATGTCCATGATATCCTGATTTGCTGCACAGCCTCTGGCATTACTGTGTCTTGTCTCCTGCTTTGCTCCAGAGGGAGGTGCAGGCCAGAGCCATCCTTCTGCAGTGACGTGAGCAATGCCCGAGTGAGAAATGTGGCCCTGGCTAAATGGAGAGTAATGCCGGTACCATCTAGAGCAGGGATGGGCCACTACTTCGGGTGGAGGGCCGCTTACTGAGTTTCGGCAAGCCAACGGGGGCTGCATGACGGGTAGCCAGGGGCAAATAAATATTAATTTTCTAAATTTTTTTTAGGGGCCGCGTGGGCCGGATAGAATGGCCTGGTGGGCTGCATGTGACCTGCAGGCCACATTTTGCCCACCCCTGATCTAGAGGGTGACAGGCCTGCAAGCTTCAGGAGGGGGCAGGGCAGCAGAGGAGCCAGCACCAAAACCCCAAGTACCTCCTTTCTGAGAAAAAGAAATGCAACGGCGACAGGCCAAGTTGGACTCTGCCTGGGAACCGAAGAAAATGCAGCAGGGAAGGTCTGACTCTGGCCCCTGGGAATGGAGGAGAGGGATGTGTGTGCCAGCACAGCCCAGAGCGGGCCCAAATTCTCCTCTTTGAGCACGGTGGCTTACACCCAGAGACAGCTCCGTGGGTGGCAAAGCCGTTACTCCAGGCTGAGTCAGTGCAGCCGAGATCAGAGGACGTGCAGGCTCTAAACGCCGCCGCTCAGACCTGTGGACAAACTTATTAAAAGCAAACATGATCTCTTGCCCCTGAGATAATTGAGCGCTGTCCTGGCTCTGTAGCACGCTCTTAAAACAAAACTGGGCTGGGGGAGGAGCACCCAGGGAGGAGGCTAAAGGAGATTTTAATAGATTGTAGGTATCACAAAAGAGCAAGCAAGGCTTGTTCTTTCCATGTCCTGCCTCCGAGGCAGCCCTCAAACACTTTTGTGTGGGGTGATCTTTTATGTGGAGCTGTGGCCTGTTTTTTCAGTTTCATGATGTCATCTTTAACCCTGTAGAGACCTCGGGAAATTCGAACATTGCACTAATAGAGGCAAAACGAGGTGCGCGTGGGTGTCTGTCTGTGTGTATCAGGCTGCATATATATTCATTTCAAAGACTGAAGGGGGGGAAAAAAAAAGCCAGGAGGTTGGCTGTAACGCTTGTGGGCCTAATTGGCTGTTGGTGTAGGAGCAGCCAGGACTCTCATTTCCTGCCGTGGAATAGCAGCCACGTACGCCCGGGGTGAATTTGGCCCTGTATGTATTGCGGAGCCTTCCCACTGATCGTTAAATACTCTCATCAGCGGAGCCCTGATGTGGCAGCCAGATTCCTTGCTCGAGTTTAAATGACTGATTGCATCCCTCCTGCGCTCTGTTTGTTGTCTCCGTTTCTCTGATCGCCAGCAAGGATGTTTTTAAGGCATTCTGGTTCTTGCAGATAACGTCCCTGCCGGAGCAGGCCCAGTTTAACCATTTCCAAGTCCCTTCCATGTACACTGGCTCTCTCCTGCAGTCCCAGCCCCTGAGACCAGACCTCAGCCCGGCAGTGGCAGCAGCCCTCGCTCTGTCTCACTGCTTGTACCTGGTTTTGAGAAATCGGCCTCCCACCTGGTGCCAGGCTCCTAAATGAGAGCAGCATCCACAGTGGAGGCCTGGGTTTCTGATGTGCCTGGCTCCCCACCACTGCCGTTGCCCTGAGTGGGGTTGAAGGAGGGGATTTTCTGTTGTGCTGCTGGCTGCTTGGCCATTTTTTTTGAAGGCCTGGCTTCTTTGTTGGAAGCCCTCCTAGAAAACGAGCTCTCTTTGATGGTCTGATTTCTCCCCGCTGTGACTGCTAAGCCCTTAGGAGTATCCTGGGTATCAGATGCTTCTCTCTGGGCTCTATCACTTGCAGCCTGCTGCAAAGGTGGGTGGGGGGCAGGGTCCCCCCCAAATACATCAGACCCAGAACATTTTTGGGCCTGTTGAGCATCTGTATTGCAGACTCCTCTGATGGCTTCTGCTGCAATAGGACCCTCTTGTGCTGGGTGTGGTTCAGATACTTAAAATGAGATAGCAGCAGCCTTACAGGGTTTTTCCCTTCTAAACTGGCGACAGGGAGAAGAGACCAGTTCAGGGAGAGAGGAAGTGGCTTGCCTTGGGTCACACAGTGGGGCAGAGGTGTGAGCAGAGCCCAGGGGCTTGTCTGCATCTCATCCGCAGATTTCCAGCTCGGCAGGGTGTGGAAGGTTTGGTCCCACCTAGGCGAGAGGGTTACGTTCAGTTCCAGCATCCACAAGACCTGCCACCCAGGGTTTCCTTACCCGACCCTGCCCCCCCACCCTCCCGGCTGTGGCAGACTGCCGCCTTGTTTCACTTAAGGATTGTGCTGGGATTTTGTTTTCATCTTGCATTCATTGTTTCCTCCTGCCCTCCCTGCTCATCTGTCATGAGCTCCTTTTTCCTTTTGCTCATCACCAAACGTACGTGCCTGCTTGTTGCAGTATCCCTCCCTGCTGCGGCTCCTGTGCTGACTGCGGTAGCCCTCCTCTATCTTCCCTCCTCATCAATTTGCACGGTCTCTCTTCTCCCCTGCTAACACCTCTTTCTCTCTTTCACTCTGCAGACTTTCCCTTTGACTCTCTCACTGTAGGATTTAATTCTGCAAAGCATTTTGGCATGCAGTTGGCGTGGCGATCGCTCTGCAAGATAAAAGTGCATTGTCCTGGTTTTCTTCCTCAAATATTTGCTGTTATTTGCATAGAGTTGGCAAAGTTGGCCTTTGCAGGGAGGAGAACTTTATTAGGGGCCAGACCCAGCCTCGGGGTGAGCTCCCAGAAAGGTCTAGAAAACATCACAAACCTCCCCCTTCCCTCCCCTTTCACTTGGTGTTTACCCCTTCCACAAGGGGCATTCCTCTATCTTACAGTCCATAAAGTATAGTTGGATGTGCATGTTCCTCTGTATATAGCTGTCATAAGCATCCAACAGGAGACCCTCCACTGCACATGGTTCTCCCTCCAGGCCCAGGGTGAGAGAACTAATACAGGACAGATGTTAGTCATGTCATTTAATGTACAACTGGGAAGCCTCTGGTTTTTTGGTGCTGAGGCCAGTGCTAGACCCTCTATAGAACAGAATATTCCTGCACGATCGGCGTAGCCTGGAAAACAAATACCCGGCATCACAGCACTTTCTTTCAGGGCCTGTTTCAAGGATTGGTCTAACACAGGGGTGGGCAAAATGCAGCCCAGAGGGCCAGATGCAGCCCACCAGGCCATTCTATCTGAAAAATTTAGAAAATTAATATTTATCTGCCCCTGGCTGCCTGTCATGCAGCCCTCAATGGCTTGCCAAAACTCAGTAAGCGGCCCTCCGCCCGAAATAACTGCCCACCCCTGGTAACCAGTACTATGCCTGGGCCTGTACAGGATGCAACTCGCCTGCAAGGAGCCTAGGTATATTGACATTATGGCAAAAACCAAGCTGCCAAAAAGTGCGCTGCCCCTAATATCATCGAGGCCAAAGGAAAGTCAGCCTAGGCCATGAGCCTTCTAGAAGGTGTCTCTGAAAGCTCGTTTGGGCTATCGGTGCAGATGGAGAGGGAGGTGTGGATGTTGGCTGCTGTGGTCCATGCCCATGCAGGGCTCTGGTGAATGGAGAGCTCACTGGCTTTCTGTTATGCAGAGGAGTTGGAGTTGGAAAGAGATGAGTTTGGACCTTGGTTTTACAAGGGCATGGGAGGTGTGTGAGCCGCTCCATGGAGCAGACAGCTGGGGCACACAAATGGGCGGTGGATTTGGCAGAGTGGAGTGTACCGGGGGTGAAGAGCTCACGGAGCGTGGATGGGCAGAGTGGGCTGAGCAGAGCCAGTTAGTCAGGGATGGCAGGAGAGGGCTGGTAGGCAGATGGGTTGGGCAGAGCAGGGGGAGGGAGTGGGAGGCTAGCCATGTGCTGGTCCCCGGACACAGAGCTGAGTGGAGCAGCATTCAAGCAGCATTTCCAGTATGCTTTGCTCCCAACTGTTTGGAGCTTTCTGGGGTTTGTTACCATGCAAAGCCGGGGTCTGCATTCTCAGGAACGTTTCCATTTAGCTGCAGTTCTGTTACTGCCCTTGGAGACTGGCTGAGGTCACTCAGCCCTCACTCCTTTCATGCCAGAAGCCGTGGCGTGTGGCATCTCTTTCCTCTGACTTCTTTGCATCCCTCCCTCTCATGCTGCATGTAAAAGCAGCTTTCATCTCCCAGCTCCTTTTGCATTTGCTCGTTTTCCCCCTTTTCATTCTTTTTATAAACCAAAATTTTTGGAAATGAAGCTGGAGAAAGAAAGTGCAGATGCAAGTTTGTGCATGAAAGGAAAAAGACAGAATACAACAAATTAAACAGCTACCCGGGGAGAAAAAGGGAATTGGAGAGAAAGAGGGGAAAAAATAAAACCCAGATCAAAAAGTCATGCTGGAGCCGGAGCGTGCCAGACAGTGATGGGAATAGAGGCATAGCATGGTGGTAAAATAATTGCACCCTTCCAAATGAAGTCCACCAAGTTGCTTTCTGCCTCACTGGCCCAAGTCTGCCATCCTCTGTTAGCTCCTGTGATATGTGATCTGCCAGCTCTGGGTCTTCTTCTCCAGAGGTGGATTGGACTTGATTAATTAGAGGAGATCTCTTTTATGCAGACAGCCTGGCTCTAGAGGGATGGCTGGGAACTATTTAAAGGGATGAAGACATACAGCAGCATCTGCCGCCTCCTCTCTCTCTCAATTTTTTTTCACTTACCTATTTGGAAATCCATCTTCCCTGCCCTCGTCCCCCTCGGGTAATTTATAGGGACCCCTAGTGCAAATAAATAAATAAAGGTTGGCCACAGGTGTAGGGCACTATGTGCGAGGGAAAGGCATCGTGCTCACTGATAGAGGGAGACGGGTCAAGTTGCAGGGCAGGGGAATGGACATTTACTGGCACAGCGCGGCCTTAAATCAGCTGCAAGTTGCCTCTGAGCTGCGTGCTCTGATGTAGAGCCGGGCACGGATGAAGTCAGCGTGTGCAAGCGAGAGATTATCCCCAGCATGATGGCTTGGGAGCCAGATGATTCCCTGCAAGCCTCACCTGCCTGCTCTTTTTTTGGTTGTTGTTTGCTATTGCTCCACTCAGGGGAATGTGACCCCAGGGGCTGTGGGCTTCCCTGTTTCCAGGAAAAATGCACCTGTCTGAGACTTGCAGCAGAGCCGGGAACCCCCCACATTCCTCAGCTCATTAAAGCAGAGCCTTGCCGACGAGTGGCACAGGTAATGAATCCTCTGCAGGGTGCCTGCTGGCTTTAATAAGCCGGAATGAACTGAGGAAGAGAATTAACCTGGTAGGATTAGCTCGCGCTGCAGCAGGATGCTGGAGTTCTTGCCTCTCTGCCCGTGCCAGGAATCTTAACGTCTCAGCCTGCCCGCTGCCTGCCTTGACCTGGGGCTGAGGCAGGAGACCATGCCAGCACAATGCGGGGCAGAGGACAGAACAGGAGCTAATGGGAGCTCTCTGCAAGATGCTGTGGGCCAGCCCCGTGTACCTTTATATTCTGGATCGAGCAGAGGGGTCTTTGCCGTGTGCTGTTGAGCATGCTGAGGCAAAGTCATGGTAGAGTCTTTTTGGGGGCCATGGCATGTCTGAGATGTTGGGGTCCACTTCCTCTGTCAGGTCCCAGTGGTGCTGTGATGCATCCTGATCAGGACAGAGCTGAGGGATGGTTAGACTGCAAGCCACGGGAGGAGAAGCTGAAGGAACTCGGTAGGTTCATTTTGGAGAAAAGGAGAATAAGGGGGGACAAAAGCAGTTTTCAAGTCTTTGAAAGGTTGCCATAGAGGCGGAGAAAAGACAGTCTCCTTTTCCACAGATGGCCAGACCCAAGGTGATGGGTTTAAATTGTAGCCAAACAGATTTAGGGCAAATCTCAGGAAAATCTGAGCAGCAAGAACCATTGGGCAGGGGAACAAACTGCCCAGGGATGTTGAGGAATCTCCCTCATTCGAAGGTTTCAGGAAGTGGCTGGATGGGCATCTGTGCAGGGGATGGGACTAGACCCTTGAGGTCTCTTCTAGTTGTTTGACCCATAAGAGAAACCAGCAGGGTTCCCTATATATGAAGGGGCGTGGAGAGAAGGCAGCTGTCTCCAGGGGTTGATGCACAATAGGACATGCTCATATTTGACAAATGGCTTGGGGAACAAGAGGAGTCTACAGGACTGGAAACAGGATGTTGAACCTTTCTTCTCTGTCCTCTCTTTGCTCACAGATGCAATGGGTGTCTTGATGCCTGGGTGTGGTGGCAGAGGCTACCATTGGAAAGTACCATAGAGTTGACTCCATTTTACAAATGGGCAAACTGGGTGGAAAGTCCTTGACTTGTCCAGGAACACTGAGCACGAGTCGGGAAAAGAAGAGCCGGGTCCCCAGGTTCCCTTCACTTCCAGGCAGTAGAGAAAATATACAAGCTTGTGAGCCAATGGCATCCGTGCCCTGATGTCCAAGGGAGGTTCCCAGGCCAGGCTGGACCTCTCTGTGGGTTTAGCCTAGGTCCACCAGCTGCATCGGTGCCTGGGATGTGTTATCTATTGGCAAAGGAAAAGCAGAACAAAAAAAAAAGCAATCCAGGTGTGTTTAGTCCTCTAGATGCTGCTCATGCCCTTGCTTTGCTCTCCCCACTGCCTCTGCATGAGCTGACTGTGGTTGGCAGGGTTTGGGGAGGTGGCTGCAGCATGAAATGGGCCCCACACGTGCTCTGCTTTTGGGATTAGCTCCCTAAAGAAGCCTGGCTTCCCTTCCCTTCCCTTCCCTTCCCTTCCCTTGTGTGGCCGTGGAGCAGGAGCATCTTGTGCAGCCAGAGGGAGGAAAGGGCTGGCAGCAGCCCTTCCTGCTGGCTATGGGGAGTGGGAGAAGCAGTGGAGGGCATTGCTTTCCTTATGGGGTGCCCGAGGCGCACTGAGCCCTGGTTTAGAAAAGTGCTCATCATCCAGGTTGAGGAAGCCAAACGGCGAGAAGCCCTGCAGTTCTGGGGCATTTGATATGAGTATTTTCCCTTTTGTTTTCAGTAAATGGCCTTGTAATATGGCCCCCTTACCAGGACTGAGCTGAATTCGGTGATCCGGGCATCTGCGTGCGGAGGGAGGGCCCTGGCTTCAGCGAGAAGACGGGAGGGCAGTGGTTATATCACCCTGACCAGCGGCCACAGGCCGAGCCCCTCAAGGAGGCGTAGGGCAGGGGTTGGGTTTTCACGCAGGCTTGGCTGGCACGAGTTTGCTCGACTCGGGAGCTGCGGTTCAGAAAGCAGAGCGTGGGAGTGGCTTTTCTGAGCTAATGCCGCTGCACACAGCAGCCTGCTTTGTCTCCTAGCCCCAGCACTGTGCACTGCTCAGGCCTCTCAGGGAACCCTTTCTACCTGAGCCAGGTGAGCCAGAATGGTTTCCAGGTTGCCTGAACCCCTCACCAATAACTCCCTGTGTTCCCAGAAGCTCCCTGCTGCAGTCCAACGCCGTGGGCTGCAATTCGAGCATTAGGGCTTGAAAGCAAGGGCCTCCGCTTTCCAGTATATCAGCAGCACGTGGCCTGCCAGCAGGACTCACCCCACCTGCTCACCCTACCTTTCAGAAGCAAGGTTGAGGTTGCTGTTGGGAATCAGAGACTCTTGAGAGCTGGGGTACCAGGCATCTTAGTTCTGGGATGATTGCTGTGTGCTGGGGGAGCAGGATTCCCAATGACTGTGTCAAGGGGCTGCACACCCGCTGCATTGCATGGAGCCATGCCTCCTGCAGGGGCAGAGAGTGATGAGGCATGGGGCCAGGAGA
This sequence comes from Alligator sinensis, assembly GCF_000455745.1. NCBI lineage: Eukaryota > Metazoa > Chordata > Crocodylia > Alligatoridae > Alligator > Alligator sinensis. The sequence goes on from NW_005841952.1 coordinate 3,494,584, forward strand.
TCTGCTGCTGCACCTCACCTGCCTGTGCTCTTCTCATGTGGATGGAGGATACAAGAGCAGCTCCCACCATTACGCTGGCAGAGCTGACATGGAACGGCTCCTCTGCCACGCCGCAGTCCCGGGAGAGCAGTCCCTGCTCTGGGGAGATCGGTGGTGCCCCGTCAAGCTTTAGTGGTGGTCTCTGCACTGGGGAGTTGCCCTTCATAGGGTGGGGGAAACAAAAAGCCCCAGTGCATCATGGAGCCCATCCCCTGTAAGAGGCAGGATACAACCTCATAACACAGGTGCTGCACACAGCTTTGAGTTAACTGCATACTTCTCTCCTGACTCGGTGCTCTTGGAGTAGGGGTTGGAGGAGAAGTGGTCCAGCGTGGGCTGGCTGGCCTGGCCAAGCTCAGCAGTACGAAGGGGGCTGTGGTAGTTTTGTCTAGATGCACGCAGTAAATACCCTCCCCCCGAGTATTCCCTACAGTTCCCATCTCAGCTCTCCATGCTGGGGTGCGGGGGGGCTGTGCTCTTTCCTCCATCTGCAAAGTACGTGCATACTAATGCACTGCTCTTGCTGTACAGAAACCTTTCCCTGACAGATTCTTTAAGAACAGACGTGGGTTTTGAAAAGCCCTTGATGGCACTGCTTGTAATTATAATGTAATCGGTGTAATTGAGAGCCCAGGGCCTTTCGTTGGGGCTGATTTGCATATTTTTAACGTCACATCAAGACTTGTTGGGTTATATGCTACCCTTCCCCCCCACACCCATTTTGTGCATCTTTTAGTTGCTGCTGGAGTGGGTTAAAGTATTGCTCGTTCAATCTTGACGCTTTGCAAGAAAGGGAAGAAAACAGGGGGCGATCTGGTTTTGACCAGGGCTGAGTGAGCCAATGCCAATAAAATTATAGCCCTCAAGTCTAGAGCCAGTCAAACGATTCATTACTGATGATGCCTGTTCTGAATTTAGTTCCCATTCTGGATTAGCAAATCACTTGTGAATGGGATTTGGATTTTCTTAAAATATCTTTATTGTTCAGGCTATGGGCTGTTGACAACCTCTGCTATTTTCAGTACTGTGGATGGTCACCTGAATTGCAAGGTGGTGTTTATGCTTCTTGATTGGCTGAGAGCTTCTCTTTTTAAATAGAGAACACATGAATAATGAATGTAACATCTTCCCTGCCCATTTCCCAAAGCAAGTAGCAGCAGGGATCAAACCTTGCATTTTTTTTCAGTTCTGAACTGCAGGCCTCTCACATGTGAGCAAACGGAGCCTTTATTCAGAGTGACCTCAAACACGCTATTTTCCCATTTGGTCTTACAGTGACGGATCAAAACCTCACGAATGGCCTGACTTTATGAACAGCTGCAAACCAAAATGAGCTTTTTATGCAGAAACATATTCATGCATTTGGGTGGGGATTTTGAAGGCCTCAAAGGGGTGTTGGGATCCAGGGTTTTGAGCCGGGTCCATCACTAAGGTGAGTTAATTTGCTGGTTTCAGGCCCAGATGTGCATTTGATGTTGGAACAGCCCTTAAATGATGAAACGGATTTTGGCTGAAACAACTGGATCAGGGAAGCAGAGGATTTTCTATCACTTGAAGGCTTTAATTCAGACTGGGGCTTTGCTCAAGGACATGCCACAACTCAAACAGAAGTCATGGGTTTGGCTTCAGAAACAATTGGATGAGGCTCATGGCCCTGCTTTACAGAGCAGGTCAGATTATTTTATCAGAACGGTCCCTTTTGGCCTTAAAACCTAGGAGCTGCCATCTCGGGTACCAACTAACCATCCATCGGGTCAAATGCTCCTTTCCAACAGTGACCAAATCTAGATGTTTCAAAGCTGACTAAAAGTGTGTTGATTTTGGTCCTGATTCTTACTGCCTTTCTTCCCAGTCCTGATGTAAAACCTAGGTGCAAGAACCTTAGAGCCAAGTTAATTTTCCCAGTCTCTTAAAAATGAGGTGAGGGGGGAGTGCAGCTTCAGGAAGGAGAATTCCTCTTATTCAACCACTTTTACCATTTGCTGCTCCAATCCATTCAGTGAGGGAAGCAAAACAACCAAATAAAAATGTGCGAGATATTTTCTTCCTTAAATCCATTAGGGATTTGAGAGAATATTATTTCTGCCTCTTGAATAATGGCTTTTGATATGTAATAATATATTGTGAAATTTTTGATGGCCAATATTACATTTATTTTAAACGATATAATCAGTGCCTGGCGTCTCAGCTGATTTAGTCAATTAAGTTTTTAACCTCGTGTCTTCAATCTCGTCTGTGAGTAATTTAAATGCAGTGATTTTAATGAAAGTGCATCTACCTGTTCATTTATCCAGCATTTTACTGCCCTTTGGTTCTTTTGTGTCTGTGACTATGACGTTTCTTTTCCTTTTTTTTTTTTTTTTTAATTCTTCACACAGACACATTTATTCACAGTGAGGAGACAATAAATTGACTGGCATTAGCAAGCTTGTATATCTGAGTAATCCAAATATAACAAATGCAGTGATTTTTCTAAAGGGAAGCAACATACGTATTAAGGGTTTCTAAAAGGACTGCAGTCTTGCCTTTAATTTCAGGGCTGAGTTTAACAGCAAGAGCAAATGATAGTGTTTAGATTTCCAATGCTGATGTGCATACAGCTGAAGTCAGACAGTTGTGTAAATGCTGCCATTTGCACCCACTATTAATTGCAGGTGCAAAATGCACACCCTGGGGTTTGTAGCTGCAATATTGCACCTGTACAATGAAGGGATGCCTCTGAATGTCACTCTTGAAATGCCTCTCTGCCTGTCCTTCTTGCTTACTGCAAGGAAGATGGTTTGCCTCAAAGGGAGCTTGGAGTTACTGCTCCCAGGAGGTGTCACCTATAAGGAGATCAAGGAGGTATTGCGGGTATGCGAATCCCAAGATCTCTGGGCTTGGGCCTGCACTTAGGATGCCTGCCAATGGATTTGGGCATACCTGAAGTCCCAGGGTGAAAGCCTGGGATGGAGGCTGCTCGCCAGTTGTAGCACCAGACGTGGTGTTTGGAACGATTGAGTTCTGCCTGCTCAGTCCATATGGCTTTTGGGCCGATTGAGTTCTGCTCAGTCAATACGGTTTGGAACTGATTTGGCTGATTTGACCTGGAACACAAATTATATTAATAATAATAATAATTTAAAAAAATATATCCTCGCTGTGTCTCTTCTCAAGTCTCCAAGAAGAGTTTCACTCAGATGAAGCATGGGAACGTTGTCTGCTTGGCTCCCCTTTGGTGCAGCTTTTGTGCCTGTGTCTCTGGTTAAATTAAGCACCAGAAAACGCAGCTCGCGGTTTTTTTAGCTCCAGGAAGTATTGGGAAAAGAAACAGAGATAAATGGCTAAGTGCGACTTGTTGGGCTGGAGACAGTTTCTCTGCCCGTTTCCAAGGCGTGTGCATTCTTCCTTTCAGTCTCTCCCTGTATTTCTTTTCCTTAGGACAGAAAGGTTTCCTCCCGAGGCACCCTTGGGAGAGATCCCTGAGGCAGTCATTCTGCTCGGTAGTTGCCTCAGGGCAGAAGGCAGGTCATAGATATGTTTCCTTCTTTGGCTGGTTGCCTTTTAACCTGCTCTTGTTGCTACATCTAAGCTGGATTCCACCCAGGTAGGGGTGGAAGGGCCTTTTTTTTTTCCAATTCCTGGTACAGCCACTGTGGGTATATGGTTTGTGCTTATGCTCAGCTGCGTGGCTTAGACGTTCTCCTGGTAGCAGACATGTTGCTAGTTTGCCTTGTGAGGCCCTGTGCTTCTGGAGAAGGAACATGCTCAGCACCTTTGAAAAAAGCAGGCTGACTTTAAGTGGCAGTGAGTGACTAACTTACCCAGCTAAGTTTGGAAATGTCAGCTTTCATCTTCAGTCACAGTGTTCCCATTCTTTGGGGATAATTATAGATCTGGTTGAGGTGGTATTTTTTTTTTTTTTTTTAACCAAAAATTGCCTTTTTACATGATTTTATTTCAGGGAAACTCTTAAAAAAATAAAAGCAAAGCAAAACAAAATTAAGATTATTAACATGATGAATTTATTGTAAATGGTATCATGGTCTTTTTTCTGTTTTTAACTTTTTTTTTTTTTGGTTTGTTTTAATTTCCATGGACAATACTAAGCACTTTCTGATTACTGCTAGATGATTACACTGCTTGCCGGAGTCTGGTAAGGAATAATTAATGTTTGGCAGGTCAAAAGCATCAGTTGAACTTTAAATGTTTGAAATGGCAAGGAATGGTCGTGAGATTATTAGGGAAAAATGGAGAGAGAAATTGAATATATATATATTTTTTTCAGTCAGGTTTAGACCTTAATTGTCTGATTGGGAAAAAGTGCTACAGACACTTATTATGTTAATTATCTTGTTCTTTTCTGATGCATTGTTCTCCTAAGGTTTATCTCCGGTTTGAGCAATGATGTGTTTTTGCTGCTTAGTCGGGATTCTGGACATATTGAAGAGCTGGTCTTGAACTCCTTCCATGCTATTAGCAGGTGAAGGTCATTCTGCCATGTCTCATTGGAAAGTCGATTTCCCCTAGATTTTCAATAAACCTATATCCTTGTCACAGTCTCCATGCATATAATAAAACACCGAGACCCAGTGACATTGGCAGTGTTTGCATGGAGTTAGTTCGGTAATAACAAGCTATTTATTTAGCCATTTCATTGCTAATATCCCATCCCTCCTTTTTATAAACGCTTTGCGGCCAGGTTCTCCTTGGCAGCCCTGTGTACACTCATATTTACAGCCCAATATCAGTGGATAATAATGTAAAGCTGAAGACAAGTGAGTGGTTGGAGCGGCTCCATTTAGCAGGGTGAGAGCTCCACAGGTAAATCGGGAGGTGCTGCACTGGCAGCGCAATTAAACCAGGCCAGTCAACCCCATTTGTTCCCAATGTGTTTCCAATTTGTTCCATTTTGAAGGCTCCCTTTGACTCCCAGGGCCCCATGCCCCTGCTCCCAGCCCTATTACTCTTGTCTGCAGATCACTCTATCCCTGTCTCACCTGGGCCTTAGACTTGATGCTTTTTCTGTTCTGCCCTGGCTCTCCTGGGAGCTTTGTCCTCCTGCCTGTTGTGGCTGCCTGGCTCTAACTCTTTTCTGCTGCTCTGGGCTCAATGCAGCTAATATTTGGGTGTGAAAACTTCATTGCTGGCAGGACTGCCTTCTAATCAACCAAGTCATTTAAATGTCAGTCCAGCAAATACAACACTGGTCTATGCCAGCTCTTGTTGTTGTTGGGGGTTTTTTTCCCCCTTCAATTTAGACAACTAGTGGGAAGGCTAAATTTGGGCCTGGATTTTTGTGGGAAGGGGTATTTCCCCCTCTGACGGTAACACACTTGATGCCAGGGATGCCTGCAGCATCTGTGTGTGTTTGCAAAGTTTGTAGTGCAAGAAGATTGGCTTGTGCCATTTTCCTTTTAAGCAGCTCTGGAAATGGAAGTGAGGTTTAATCGCACGAGCTCTGAAAATACAATAGATTAAATCTTTTTAAGGAGGGTGGCTAAGTACTTTATTTGCTGTGCTGGAATCTTCGGGGGGTCAGAGACCAGAGAACTAGATTTAAAGCTTTTAAATATTTTTCCCTTTAAAAAAACAAAAATCTTTCACAATGCACAGTTGGACTGGAAAGACTTGAAAGTGAAGGTTTAAAAAAAAGAGGGAGAGGAGGGTGGAATGGGAGCGCTTGTCAAAAATAGACATTAATAACGCTGCATCGAGTTGTCCCTGCTGCAGCTAATCCTTAAAGCGCAGTTCCACTCTGGGAAGTGATTTTTGCAGAAATGGCATCGTGGGGGTTCCATGTTTGTGCCTCACTGGCTTCCCAAACATGGTGGCTTAGTTTACAGATGATATAGTTGTTTATTTTTTCTCCTGCAAACTCACTCGAGCATCTGAATATCAAGCTGGGGGCACTCCCTAGCTCATGCAGCATTCCCTGTAGTAACGATGCTGCCCGCCACAGTCCACTCCTCCATTATACCTGTGCAACCTCAGCAAAAGGTTTGCATGAGCATTATTGAAGAAATCCTACAGTCTTGGGTTGGACTATAGAGGCCTGATGGTTGGTGACATAGGAGGCAGACTGGAACTTAGCCCTCTGTCCCATGCCTCTGCAGGGCTAACGTGAGTGACTTGTAACTCCAGCTTCCTTCCTTCCCTGTTGTGGCTTCTCCTGGCGTGGCTGTGCCCATTTCTAAACTGCTGACCTCTGCTTGTTGTGCCATTCTTCACTGCCCATTAAATTTCCCTGCTTTCTCTTGTGCCACCCCTCGTGCCCAGCAGATCCCTGTAAACGCCTGCAAAGCTGCTCCGTTATTCTCCTTAAAACCCACCTCTGCAGTAATGCCCATAAAAATCTTGGCAGTGGCTACACAGCTGGTGTTCTGTGACTGATGCTTATTACACTGATCATAACTGGCTCCCTCTTACCTTCTGTTTGCCTGTTGTACCCCCCTGCTATCACTCAGCAAGCCCATAGATTGTGAGCCCTTTGCGGCAGGTATGGCCCTCTCAGGTGTGTGCACAGCCCTAGTGCGATGTGGCCTCGGCCCTTTCTACAGGTGTCGACTCAATAAGTGGTAATAACCATCCAGAGACAGCAAGATATTGGGTGAGGGTACCATTTGTGCATAATCATTATTTTTTTGAGTGCCTCACATTTCCCATGGGAAAATTTCAGGCTCCAGGTCCTTAATGAAGCTAGGAAGCACCTTTCCTGCAGAGGAGTTTATTGCCTAACTGTCCATTGTTGGGATTCTTCCTCCTTCCTCTATAGCATCTGTCTTGGCAGAGATGGACTGCACAGCGCCATGGGTCCCAGCGGCCCGACTGAGCCTAGTGGTTTCCATTCTTGTGAGCTCATCTAGTGGATTCTCATGGGGAGCTGTTTCCTGGTGTGGTCCTCAGCCCCCTCCAGGGGTTTCCAGCAGCAGTCCAGGACCATTGCTCAGGCTCACGTGTCATGCATTCAGAGGGTTGTTTGCTTGCATTTTCCTGTGTCCGTGGGACCCTGGGTGATCTGTGAAGGGGTGCATGAGGAACAGGAGCCTGCGTATCACTTTGCTGCAGGAGTGGGGACCCCACTCCCTCCCTGGCAGCTCTGGTTCCTGCTTCTAGCCACTGCTCCTTGTGCTCCTTGTTGCTTTAGCCACTCTGCTGCATTGCTTCTCTGGTCTGCGTCTGCTTCTACCTCAGGCTCCATGTACCAGGGAAGGGGTTTTCTGGCAGTGCTCTGCCCAGGCCCAGCGGGCAGGTATATTGATATCTGCTGCTCTGACAGGCCTGTGCTGCACTCTGCTCAGGCAGATTTGCCTAACCCCAGCCATGCCCTGGAAGCTGCCTCTCTGTCCATCCATCCTCCCAGCAGCTGGCAGCCTCAGCCAGCCACTCCATCTTTAGAGCTTGCCACCCTTTACTTTAATGACCCACTTCCACTGAGCAAATGAGGCAGTGCCTCCAATCCCTCCCCTTCGCCTGCAAATGAATTAGCACTCCATTAACTTAATGAGGACTCTCCCTGCCTCCCCCGACAGGGTGTTTGACACTTCATGAGCAGTTGGAGGGGAGGGTCATGCAGACCAGGAGCCAGGCTTGCCTGGATGTGAGCAGTGAGTGCTGCTGCGGTGTCAGAGCCTGGGAGCTGGGGCTGGCTCCGAACGGTCTGCTCCTGTAGCTTCCTGGGCAGGGCAGAGGAGTTTGGATAGAGGTGTCCTCCCTTGCTGAGGTGCTGGTGAGGGCAAGTCCCACTGCCAAGCGCCTCTCTGCATAGCACACAACCTTTTTCCTAACCTTCCACAGGCCACTGCCAGGTATGGGTTAAAGCTTTGCAAAGTCTTCTGGGCTGGCTCTGAGCAGGACCTGCTCCAGGGACTCTTTGCTTCTATTTCATGCTATGGGGCCAGCCCAAGGTGATTTAGTGCACAGGCACTATAAGCTCATGCTGACCATCAGCCTGGCTTCTGCAGATCTGATCTGCACTGTGCTGCACTGCCATGGCTCATTGCTGAGCCCCAGTGGCAGCTGGAGAGAAGGGCTGCTAGCTGTACCCTCATCTGTCTATGGAATAGCTATACTCACCAGGCCTCTTTCCTGGCTCATGCCCTTCCTTTCAGCGATGGAACTTGGATGCTGCAGTGATGGACACTCGCGTGCATGAGCCTGTAGGGTGCTGAGCATTCATGGCTCTGGCTGCTCCGAATGGGATGGTCAGGGTTTCTTGGTGCCTTGGCTGGAAACCCAAGAAAAGAGTTGCATTGTGTGGAAGTGTCCAGCTCTGAGCTGGATTATTTCTCTGCTGAGCTGCACCATGGGTGGCAAGACAGAGAGAGTGCCACCTTATTGCATAAGCCATGCCATTTCAAAATACCATGACGAGCTTGTTCCCCTTCTCATGATTGAATTTGCCACAGGAGTTCTTTGCAGAGCCCTCTTGGGTCTGCAGCTGCTTGGGAACTTCAGGCAGGCAGAGGGTCTCGGCAAACCCCAACCCCTCAGCTTCACTGCAGCGGGTGATGGCCCTGCATCTCGCCCCTCCTGGCAACTGGAGTTCTCCACCAGCGGGTCTCAAAGCTGTTGACAAGCTGCAGCGGGAAGTGGGAGGCAAAGTGGCAGGAATGATCTAAACAAATATTAACCAGTTAATATTACATTCAGGGGAGCTCAGAGGGAATAGGAAGGGCAGACTAGCCAGGGGATATGAAGCCATGTGATACCAGGCCTGCATATTGATGCATGGGCTCTGTGGGGCCTGAGCAACAGCCTCCTATGCTCTTTGGAGGGAGAGTTTGCATTCACGTGTGTGTGTTTGATTTACTTGGCTACAGAATCAGTCAGAAGCCATTGTGTTTCCTGGTTTCGCATTGACGGGTGAAGGAACACAGGCAGAATTCCCTGGAAATACCAGGATGCTGATGTTGCTGTTCCCTGCAGCTAAAGTGTTATTAGTCACTGAATGGTCTGTCACTTCAAACAATTGTGCATAAACACAGGCATAAATTAACACTCGGTGCCCTTGCCCCAGGAAACCTGGGCCTGCCAGTGCTTTGCAGTTCTGTAGAATCTTTTTATGAAGGTCCCACGTGCCCGGTGAGGGTTGGGTTGGTTACCATCATCATCTCCATGTTACAGCTCAAGGAAAACGAGACCCAGGGAGGTGCAGGGACTGTCTCCAGCCCGCCCAGCAAGGCAGGAGCCAAGATGTTCTCAAGATGCCAAGAATCTGCATGGGGGGCTTCTGAGAAGTCCCCTGGACTCTTGCCCTGATCACAGCACTGGGAATTGGGTCCAGGAAGCAGCTCTGGAGTTGTGTTTAGATGTACTTTTGCAGATATCTCTTACGGGGCCTTCCTGTTGGTGAGGATGTGGCTGGGTCACTGGAGGGGAGAGTATAGGCTGCATTGGGATGGTGCATCCCTGTGTTCACATGATGCTGAAGGCCTGGGCAGGAAGGGACATAGGCCTCATGGCACATGGCAGGAGCAGGCTGATTGTAGGGGCTGGGGTGGGCTTAGGCAGGAGCCATCCAAAGTGGAGGAAGAGTCCTTGCGTCTCCCTGCTCCTCTTCCTTCAAACCTTTGTATGAGATCTGGGTTTCAGCCCTTTGTGTCTGTGCTGGTTCCCTTTCCCCAGGCTCCAGTTGCTGCAACATTGGTTAGTCTCTCCAGGGCAGGGGTTGATCTTTGAATGTACATACCCAACTTTATTGTATACATCACACCCTGAAATAAAATATGCACCTTGTTTTTGGAAGACCAACTGAAGGAAAAAAAGATCTTTTCACGCAGTAGGTAACTGAGTAACAGCAGTGAGGGAGCCAAGCCTGCTTGTTGTTCTGTTTCCTGTGCGTCTCATGCAGGTTTTACTTTGGCTTTTGCCTGGTAACCAGCAGAAACTGCTCTTGCCATATTTCCCGCATATGATGCACAGTACAATTTCCAACAGTTGCTTTTTGGGAAAAAAGTATGCATTCCAGGTGAGAAAACGAGTCCTTGTAACCTGATGTATAAGTTCTTCGCAGTCTTCAAGATTGTTGAAAAAAAACTTTGAAAGAGACAGAGGCACAGAGACATTACATGGTTTGCCCAAGATCATAGAGGAAGTCTGTGCAGAGCAGAGATTTCACAGAATCATGGAAATTAGGGTTGGAAAGGACCTCAGGAGATCATCTAGTCCAACCCCCTGCTTAAAGCAGGACCGTCCCCAGCTAGATCATCTCACCCAAGGTTTGTCTACCCAGGTCTTGGAAACCTCCAAGGCTGGAGAGTCCACAGCCTCTCTGGATAACCTGTTCTAGTGTTTTACTACCCTCCTAGTGAGACAGTTTTTCCTAATATTCAACCTCAATTTCCCTTGCTGCAACTTGAACCCATTGCTCCTTGTTCTGTTGCTTGCTACCACTGAGAACAGTCCGGCTCCACCCTCTTTGCAACACTCTGCAGGTAGTTAAAGGCTGCTACTAAATCTCCCCTCTGTCTTCTCTTCTCCAGACTAAATAAGCCCAGTTCTCTCAGCCTGTCCTTATCAGTCACGTGCCTCATCCCCCAAGCCATTTTTGTTGCCCTCTGCTGAACTATCTCCAATTTGTCCACATCTTTTCAATAGTGGGGGGCCCAAAAATGGACACAGTACTCCAGATGTGGCCTCACAAGTGCTGAACAGAGGGGAATAATCACTTTCTTCAATTTGATTTGGACTGGATCTCCTGATCCCTGAGTTAAGCTCTAGGCAATCTGCCTTTCTCCCCACCTGTGTGCCTTTTGCACACTTGTACACTCCTGGGTCTCACATAAAAATAGAGTGGTGATGTTCACTGAGTTGTCTGCTCAGCTTTACCAATCCAATCTCAGATGAATGGCTGAGGTCTCAAGCAATGAGACTGCCATGTCCCTAGGTCTGCAAACACATTTGCCAGAGCTTGAGTCACATTCCCATCCCATAATACCCCACAATCTCTGACTGCAGCAGCAAAGCAAGCAACAGAGCCAGGGGGTGCTCAGGCATGGGGCATTCCTTTGTGCAATTAAATCCACGGGTGACACGTTGCAAATAGGTGGCAGCTGATTCTTTTTTCATCTCGCGGGCCTCCAGTGCCACAGCATTAATCATCATTAGCCCCACCGACCTCGGCGTGAATGGCACCCGTAAAGCAGTGTTCTATAGGAACCACATTGTCATTGGCTTGTAATTAATATCCGCTGATTGGGAAGCAGGGACTGACCCTTTTTTGTCCACAGAGGTCTGCAAATGCTGCTCAGATAAACATGCAAAATGAAAGGCGCTTGCCAGCCATCGGATCACTGCTCCAGATTAAATTTCCAAATGTCAGAATGGAAACGGTGGCTCATTAAAAGTGCAGCTGTAAAAAAACAAAAATCCCCACCAACTTTGCAGGCAGAAAAGTGATTACAGAGCAGGCCTGATTAATTAGGTGTGAAAATTTTAGCACCACTCCAGCAATAAACGATACAACTTGCCCAGCCGCCTGTTTCCCTTTCCACTGCGCGTAGCAGAATGGCCCATATTCCACTTGTCTGATGTACGGCAATCGCATTTGGAAGCACTAAAACTTTTACAGCCTTATTGTTGAGCCAGGGGATGAGGTATTGGTGAAGATGAGCAGGCAGAGTAGTTCTCTGTTGTTTTTCCTGGTGCCTCCTGCTTGCTATTTCCTCTTCTCCCTCTCTCTGGATATTATATTAGCACCCACCACCTCCAGTTTAATTAGATCAGTGGAGCAAAGTCTCCTATGGAGTTCTGGGAGTCCTGGTTTCTCCCCTTCCCTTTGGTTACAGGAAGTTTTGCTGGGTATCATGGCCTTCTTGTTTGCACCTCCCTGTCTAGACCAGCAGTAGAATTACATTAGAAGAGCTGGAGTTTGAGAGTGAAGGGTTTGTCTGAAAGGATTTGGTGGATCACAAGTTGCTGCCAATGGACACGGCCAAGATTTTCCCAAGTGGATGGCTAAGGACAGATGCCTTAACCCATGCTTAGACCCCCAGTAACCTGGCTTTCCAATGTGCTCTATATCCACCCAGCTTTGTGAACTCCAGCCCCTGGGTAGGACTCAAGTTACTGAAGAGTTAGGCTAAGATTCAGGAATGTTGGGCTTATTTTGGCAAAGGACTTGTGTGATCTTGAGCAAACCCTTGCTTCTCTCTTTACCTTAATTTCCTGTCTGTGAAATGAGAGGGGTAGTAATTCTGTTCACCTATCCCTTCTCTGTCTTGTCTATGTTGGCTGTAAGCAATTTGTCCAGGACAGTCTCTCACTTTATGCTGATCTCAGGGAGGTCTGGTCTCAAGCGGAAAATCATCGATGAGTTTTGTGTACCTGGTAGACCATAGCATAATTGTCTTAACTGGGCATAGCCACTTCCCACTTATAGAGCACAGTATGTCTGAAACAGGGTCAGCATTGTTAGGTGCTGCTTTTGGGAATGTTTCAAATGTTTTTCTTTGTGTGTGTGGGAGTTTTCAGTCCTGGAAGTTGCACAATGGCAGCATTGGGGTTTTTTGCTTCTACAAGGTGATGGGAAGAGGCAAAAATATCTTTTTTTCTGCCTTGGTCTCTTGTAGGAGCCAGTTCTAGAGTTAAAGTTGTTCAGAAGGAACAGGCTGCTGCTATTTGAGATTCCTGATATAAGGAAGTGTTCTACATTTTTATTTTAGGATCTGGGAATATATGTGTGGAAGCCGTTACACTTAACCCGTATCCTGTAAGATCTCAGGGAGCCTATATTGCTTAGTATCAGGGTAACACTTGTGTCAGAATGTGACACTTTTACCTATGGGGAGACTGCCTTGAAGAGAAGTGAGGCATCCTCTTTGATATGTGTCTCAAGAAATCCGTACTGGAGCTAGGACCACCCCCTGAGACCAGACCTCCGGGAGATTGCAATGAATTGTACTCAATACGGTATAAAAAATTTAGTCTTCTAAGAGGATTATCAGGTGTCTGCTTGAATTACTTTGACAGGAACAGTCAGTCAGAAAATGTACATTCATTTGAAAGGTCACGTAAATCTGATTTCTGCATTATCCTTTGAACTCTTTCCTTCTTAATGAGATTCTTGTTTCAAAGTGTTACATTGCACACACAGGATTTGATGAAACCAGTTGTGGTAAATATATATTTTGTGTGAACATAGTTATCCTTTTAACTGGCTGTCCTTTGAAAATGGGTTTCACTGCACAGGGGACAATGAAGCTCCATCAGGATAGGTATACAGGGCTAGGGGGAAAGAGGGAATAGAGGTTTTTACCATCTAAACTGGTGTTTAGGATGGGATTATGAAGACAAGAAAACAGGGATGCGCCTGTGGTAGCATTTTACTTTGCATGCATTTGCATTTTTAAACTGATGTAACAAAGACTCATGCAAACAATGAAGGGACTCTGAGGCATTATTATCACCTTTGAAGGACCACCAGCCCCTACTGATTGCTTTGGAGAAACAGCAAGATGTCAAAAGTTCGCACAGAAGCCTCTGTGGAAATAAATCTGAGTTTAGACTGGAATGGCAGAGTAGTGTTTCTTGATTAAATTAATGTGTATCGATATTTCTCCTGTTGTTTTGACTTTGCAGGCTGTTTAAATTCAGTCTTGTCACAACAAAATACAAAGGAGGCTGCTCTGAGATTGATTTTTTTTTTTTAATCCTGTCTCTGAAGAAGAGTATTTTTAAATTTTTATTTTTTATTACTTCCAGGTTGACAGCCACAGAAGACAGCCAATGTTAAAATTGTTGTACAAATAATTATGTTAAAATGTCGAGCACGCATTATCGAGGGAAATGCATGTTGATTGTAAGTACGAATCAATTTTATGCGTCACAAAATTACCAACATCAGAGTTTGGTGATTTGTTTCCCTGAATGATGATTTCACAAGTACCAGGCTGGTTTCTCTACAAGTAATTTTGGATAGTTGAGGCTTTGGCTGCTGCTTTGTTGTCATCTCTGAATGCATCCTTCTACATGCTTGCAAAAAATGGAACTGTCTCACTTTCTTTAAAGAGAATCTTTCATGCAAGCTGTATCCCCAAACTCTTTGCTGAGTTAAATAATGTAGTCACAATGTTAAATATTGAATAATGGCTGGGAAAAGGATGTAAGGCAGTTAGTCAAGGAAGAAAGGAGATATTCTCAGCAGAGTTTTGAAACACAGATAATGTCAACAAGCCAGAGATAGACATGGGGGGTGATTTTTGTGGTGGCAGAGGAGAAGGTTCTTGCAACAGAGCAAGGCGGTGTGGTCTAGAAGAACACACCAGGAATGCTATTATCCTATTTTCCATACAAAAGAGGATGTCATATCTGGCTTCCACCTCATCCTGCAGGGCTCCTGGGATTCATTAGGAGTCAAGAGGTTTATTCAGTACCAGGAACAGTACAGGCCTGGGCAAACAAGTCCATTGGTCAGCACCATGGAGAGCAGAGCTCTCCCCACACGTCATCACTGCCTTTCTGCTTTATGGAACCAGGACTCGTGATAGAGGTGGTATCTTTTATTAGACTAACTAGATAGTTGGAAAAAAAATTGCAAGCTTTCAGGCACAAATACCCTTTGTCAGGTATCAGAGAAAAGGCTGTGAAAGTTTCCCCGGGTAGAAATGAAAGTTCATATTTAATCAAATGGACTGTTCCAAACAGGAGATTTTACCATAGCTTCAACTCTCCTATGAAATATGAACTTTCATTTCTACCCAGGAGAACTTTTACAGTCTTTACTCCGATGCCTGAAGAAGGATGTTTGTGCCCAAAGGCTTGCAAGGAAAGAATTTGTTTTGCAAACGTGTAGTTGGTTTAATAAATGATATAACTTCTGTCACGAGTCCTGATTACTTTTGCCACTAGACCGGGGTGGGCAAAATGTGGCCTGGGGGCTGGATGCAGCCTGCTAGGCCATTCTATCTGTCCCATGGGGCCCTTAAAAATTTTAGAAAATAAATATTAATCTGTCCTGAGCTGCCTGTCATGCAGCTCTTGATGACTCGCCGAAAGTAAGTGGCCCTCTGCCCAAAATAATTGCCTGCCCCTGCACTAGACCAATATGGCTACAACCTGGATACCTTCCTGCTTTATAGCATTCATAGGACTGAGCAGCTAGGCTTCATCAAACCAGTTTTTCAGTGAAAAATACCATACTTGCTGAAGTTCAACTACTTTAAATGGGCCAATTTTGAATATTTTTGTTTAAAAATTAAATGAATTATTTTAATGAGGTCAAATTGGAACGGGAACTTCAGTGTCATCTCGTCTAACCCGCACCACAGATGCAAGGATGTTTTTCCTGAATTATCCCTATCAAATGCTTATCTAGATTCCTCCTTAAAACCTCCAATGAAGGAGATTTCCTAGGCAGTCTATTTCACTGCCTACTATTCTAGAAGTTTTTCTTGAGATCTAATCTAAATCTGCTTTGCTGCAATTTAAAATCATTGCTTTGTGCCTTGCCCTCTGTAGCAAGGGAAAACATTTCTTCTCTTTCTCCTTCATGGCAGGCTTTCAAATAGTTGAAAACTGCAATAATTTCTCCTTTCAGTCTCCTGTTCTTGAATTTAAACAAGCTTGAGCTCACATTTTCACATTTTAGGGATGAAAAATTGAACTTTCTTTTTTGTTTTGAAATACATTTTTGAAACAAACCTCTCGTATTTAAAGAATCTAAAAGGCGTTAAAAGGTTATAATGAGACTGAAATCTTTTGATTTTTAAAAACAAGATTTTTTTTACTTGAAACATTTTTTTTAAATTTCTTTTTCTGTTTTTTGTTCTATTTTGCAATGAAAAAAAATATTATACATAACTGAATTTCCCATGAAATGTAAAATCCAGTTCTAGTTCAGCTCCAGATATTTGTATTCCAGTAGAATAGTTAGCTCCCAACACAGAGTACCACCCACATTGTGCAAAGTATATACACAATGAGAGAGAGTCCCCTGGCCTGAAGAATCGGGGTCTGCAATTGTAGCTGTAACACATACCAGTAGAATGGTAGTGGGGACAGAAGGAGTTCCAGAATGTCTTTTTAAACCTATAAATGGATTTTAAAATTATTCCAGATTTTAGAAAACATGTTAACAAGCCAGATATGTCCCTGGAATGGAAAACTCCCAGTCCTAGGTGTGCAGGTTGCTGTTTTTCCAATGTTGCTGTCTGAAAAGTTGGGAATGTAACTTAGGATAAGTTTTGAGGGGCTGTTTCAGCAGGCAGATGTCAGTCAGACCAGTGATACACAGAGAAAGTATATGGTTAAATGTATTTACCATGTGCCTGCAATTTATTATGTCAACACCTTTGGTACATATGGCATGTTCATATGTACAAAATAAATATACCCAAAACGGGTGAGGAAGAGGAAGATTATCTTTGCATGGCCAACATGGGCCTCCCTCCGTCCAAGAGTGGCTGCCTGAAAGCCTTGTCCTTTGCTGGTTGATGTTTTGAATCAGAGCATGCTATGTGCCTATTCCATTCAGCTTGTTCCCAGTACCCCTTCTTCCCAGGAAAACCTCTCATTGCAGACAGGGAAACTCCACCGTTATTTTTTTGAGGTTAGCCGCCCTTATTCAAAACCAAAGTTGTTGTGCTGTCTTTACATTTCCTGCAGAAGGGTGAACATAGCGTTGGCGATGAGCCTATGTAGCACAAGCACTCTTCCAGCTATGGTGGTTGACCTCACAACAGCACTGAAAGTTTTGGCTACCCCAGAGGTATTCTGGAAATATTGCGTTCTTTGCTTTGCAAGTGTAATAGCATTTTCAGCAGCTCACTACCGCACCAGTTGACTTTTGTGACCTGCCAGGTGAGCAGCATTGCCTTTGCTCATATCTCTTACGCATAGAACACATGCACCAGTGCTTTCAGTAGGTGTTTTTGAGAGACAGCTGCAAGGGGGTGACTGTCTTTTATTTTATGCATGTATGCCCAGGCTTAATCCACAAGGAGATCTGGCTCCAAGTACATCATGCTTCTTCCGAGTCTGTATGGTGGGGATGCAAGCCTAAATGATAGTTCTATTTATATAAAAAAGGTGCACATATGGTATAAAACAATTTAGGTGTAAAAAGATTCATCTTGTCTCCAAAATTTGTTCAGCTTTTAACACAATAGATGGTAATTTAATCCCAGCAAACCCATACATTGTTTGCTTCTAGTTTTACCAGCAAATTTTACCTTCCTCAAAAGATAAATCAATTTGTAGCAGCTATTGGCAGCTATTTAAGCTGGAGAATTGAACGGCTTAATTAGGGAAAGTATATTAAAGCATCTAAGTCACTAACCCATTCAGTGCTGCCTTCTGTGTATGTGTCTGCGCATACTGCATGTGTCTTTTCCCGTTTGCAATAAGCCTGTTTCTGAGTTGTGGTACCAAGAGACCTGAGCCAAACTCCACTGCACTTTGGAAGAGTTAAAAGTCAAACCAAGGCTTTTCAGCTCAGAGTCACTGCAGTATGCGCCACTGAGGCTACTTAATTATTGCTTTGCACTTAAGTTTGCTTATCTTTAAGTGTGTTCTTAAGCATTTATTTTACTTGTGCGCATGTGATAGGCTGCTGAAGGATTCTTTCTGGGTTCTTTCTAAGTATTTAGCATAGATTTCTCCTTACTATGCTTCACTTGTATTGTGGTAGGAACTTCAACTGTGCTGGGCACTGTACAAACAGAAAAAAAATGACACAGTCCTTGGCTGAGAGCTCACAACCAAATAGACTGGGTAGATAAAGGGCTGTCTAGGATTTCACCCACAGAGTGAACCATGGTCTGGTCAACAGGAGCCATGATCTGTGTGACATGGTACACAGGGCTGACTATGAGGGGGAGAGGGCAAAAGCATTTCTTAAACATTTATCAAGCATCAGAAAACGATTCCCCAAATATTTTATGAGACATTGAAAACTTCAAGTTTTCAGATTTAAAAAAGGCATTTTCTACCAAAAAAAATCATTTAGTGAAAAACTCAATTGCAACGTGAAAAATATTCCAGTTTGGGGATTTTCACAGTAAATCAGTTTTCCACAGAGGAGGCAAACAGCTTTCCCACCGGTGGTGCTATTGGATTAAGTTTACTACTGTGTCTGTTTTTGGGAAATAAACTGTGCTGAACAAAGGAAACCTGTGAAACAGTGAGGGTTGTGGGGGTTGGGGGGGTGTGAGGAAGATCTCCAAAGCACAGCTCTGCATCCACACTTGATCTGAATATTCTTATTGTTGGAAGTTACTGGCAGAGATGCTTAAAACAGACTTCAGAACAGCTGCCCCCACCTGCTGAAATCCTTTTTCATGGTTATTAACTATATATATATCTCACTCCCCCAATTCAGTTTTTAGCCTGCCTCCAAAATGCATTGAAACACCAGACTTAGCTCTCTAAATTTACATAAGGACATTCCAAAATTATCCTAAAGTACAAGCAGTGCTATAAATATAAATAATGCACTGCACTGCTTACGGGGTCTGAGACATGGGAATTGCTCTGTGGGATCAGGAATTGATTGTTCCTGATTGCTGCACCATGCCCTGGAAAGGGAAAGGTCCTTCAATAAGCACTTAGCTGACAATGCACAGCTCTATGCTGGATGTGTGTAAGTTTTCTTCTTGACCCCACTGGTGACCAGTTGACACACTGAAGTAAGGAAGTTAATCTTACTCTTCCTCCTCTGTAAGAACAAGCCGTCAGTGTCACAGCATTTCCTGTGAAATGGAAAATCCTGTGCCTTCCCAGCTGTGCTCGTAAGGGTGTCACGTGAGTTGACAGTTGTCTGCTTGGTGCTGTGCAGCCCTTGACTGGAGGGCCTGGGGGAAGTGCAGTCTATGACACCTAGCTCCCTGATCTGCCTGCCTTGCGTGTGGCTGAAGAACAGGGTGTCTGCTCACGTGTGCTTTGCTGCACAACACACTTGGAAAAAAAACTGCCTGATGAAAATGCAAACAGCAGGAGGAATGTGAGTCAGGAGGAATCTGCTGTTGTGCGTGTCCTCCCCATTAACAAACAGCGCAGACGAGTGAGGAGTGAAGGGGGAAAATATTTCCCCATCTTAAGTGACAGCTTGTTTCTGTTGAAAGTTCATTAGCAATGTTCCTTTCAATGAATGCTCCCACCCTTGTATTCTTCTTCGTTAAGTTATTAGTACTTCTTCCCAGCGTCTCCGTGGTTTGTGCAGAGCCCCTCCCTCCGGAGGTGAAAGCAGCCAGCAGGGTATTTCCTCTTGGTTTGCATCCCGCTGTTCTGTTTTCAGTCTTTCCAGTTCCACGGCTGGAAAGGCAAATGCCTCCCTGCTGGACGTTAACCCAGTTCGGAGCAGGGAAGTCTGCATGGGCAGTGCCACCTCTCTGCACTCCTGTGGTATAAAACAGCCCATCTTTCTAAATTGTGTTAGATGAAAATGGAAGGCCTTGGCTAAGATTTCCAAAGGTGTCTGAATGACTGAGAAGTCCAAGCACCCATTGCCAAAGAGGATTCAGGTGTTTACCAGCCCAAGTCCCATTGAATGTCAGTGGTCCAGGCTCCAAAGTCCCGTAGGTGGTTTGGACAACTTGACCCTTTGTCTGAAATAGCAGACTCTCCTTTTCTACAGGGAAAGCATCTGGGTTTAGATCAAAATCCCAGCTTCTTGCAGTTGTTGTTTTTACTCATATCTGTGTTTATGAAGATGCAGGGGATCAGCAACCAAAGTCTGTTGCATGAAGTGGGTTTCTTGCTTAGGTTTAAGTTACTTGAATTTCAGAAACCAAAACCACATCTCCTCCTCATGCTTTGGAAAAAATCACAGCCATCCTCCATGTTTGAAATGAAGGTGGGTCACAAATAGAAGCTTTTAGTTTACTTCTCTAGATGAACCACAGGGCTAGTTGATATGGGAGGCTGAGATGAAATGAAACCTGGATTTGGGATAGAAACAGGAATTCCCTTATCAGCCAGCCCTGTGGTTCATCTAGCGCAGCATCTATTGCAGCTGATACTAGATGCTTCCAAGGAGGGTCCAACAATCCTCAAATGGGTAAGGTATAACCTGCACGTGGAGAACACTTCCACAAAGCCCTTGCTGGTTTCTAGCCTGAATCACGAAGACAGAGTCTGATGGACAATGCTTTGTAAAACCGCAGCAATCCCAGCTCATCTCAAATTCTCCACCAGAAAGGGCAGAGCTCAGGTTGGAACATTCTGTTTTTGGCATTTGTGAGCTTAACTGAGATGCCTGTAAAAAATAAATAAATAAATAAAAATCACCGGTCAGCCTAAATAACATTTTACCTACTGTTTTTACATGTAGTGAAGTGCAGTAGACCACACTGCATGTGCAGTGTCTCTCTTTTCCCTGACTGCACACTTACATTTGCTGTTTATGTGCGTCTTTCAAACAAGAGGGCAGGGTGACTGGATGGGTATTTTAATCAAACTTTAATTGAAAAAGTTGTTGGGACTTCAAGAAGGAGCCCTGAAAACTACCATGATCACAGTTAAGAATAACATCTTGATTTTCAATTAGTGATCTTTTAATAGTGGAACTCTGTTGGCAGAGGGTCGCATGCACATATACATGCATACATGCAGTGCGTGTGTGTATACATACGTGGCTACTCTTGCCTTGGCACAATGATTTCTTAACGATCTGTTACCCATCTAAGACAGATTGCTTTTCATGGTTCAGTGGTTGCAGCTCAGACATTCATTTTAATCAATAAAACAGTCAAAAGAGAGAATAGATTTACTTGTTTCTGGTTTTTTACATTTAATTGAAAATTTTCAGGTGATTACTAACATAAATATTGCATAGATCACAGAGTTTAGAAAACAATAAAGGCTAAAAGAAAATCTCCCAGTAACTTAAAACTAAGCAAAAGAACCCATAAACAGGCACAGTTTAAGTCAATGGTTAGTGTAGAGTGAGGTCATAATGCAGGGTAACTCCTCCTCTCACTGCTTGCAGGAGCTCTCCAGGGAATGAATGGGAGTCCTGCACAGACATCAGAAAGAGAATATATGTATCGTTCTGTAATTAGCACCATTAAATCCTATTACTGGTGGGCAAGGAGGCCATCCATTCACATAAAAGTCACTGTTGGTTTGACTGAGTTGAGCACTGAGTGAAAGCTGGAGGATGCCAGGGTCACACAAACCACAGGATCATAAAACATCTTTTCTTCACATGCAAAGTCTTACTGGAAAAAGCCACTAAATGGAAACAAAGGTGGCATTTTTTTCTCAAGACCTGGATGAAAAGCAGTTTAATTCAAAAACAATTTTTTGCTGCAAAAGAAAAAAAAAAATATTTTGGACAAAATTTTCAGGGTTTTGGATAAAAAACCAGCCTGTTTTGATCAGAAATGTTTTCTTGAAGCTAGATTATTTTTCCGTTTAAGCGTTGTTTTTCGTTGGAAAAATGGAATATTTGCACAATATTTCAACACAAAATTAAAATTGTCTGTGGAAAGCAAATTGTCATTTTTATCAAATGTTAGTTTTCTGTTCTCTGATTCTCATCTTGGACATGCTAGCAGTCTGCAGTGGCAATGAGATATTTCTTAGCACGTTACAGCAGTCTATAGAAAGTAGGTAAACTGAGTCCAAGGGCCTTGGAAGTATATTGAAAACTGGACTCAATCCTTAATATTGGAGGTCTAGTCTCTTCTCTGCCATATTTTGACTTTGGGTGAATGGCATCGCTGATCTCTGCCTCGGTTTCCCTTTTGTTAAACATGGTGGTAATTGTTTGCCTTTTTAGAGTCATGGGTGAAATATCCAAGTACACATAAGGCCACTGCTTCATCATTCGTTAGCGTTGATTTCTGGTGTTACGTGGTAGGTGCTTGGTCCTAATGGAAATAGGCAGCCTTCTCACAGGTTTTCTTGCCACATGTGAGGGGGCAGAGGAAGCAGGAAAAACATCTTGCACTTACATAGCAGCAGGATATTTTTTAAGAAACTTTTTCATGCTTTTACCTTGCTTGACTGAAATTATTACCCCAGCACCACTGGGATCTCTGAGGGTCCAGCTGGTGACAGGCTATAGCCTGAGAGTTGGTATTGCAGGCAGGTCCTGCATAGCCTCACAGGAACCTCCCAAATCAAAGAAATCCCTTTTTGCCTTCAGTGCCATCACAGTTGTTGATAATCTGTGCCCTGAGTGGGTTGCTGCCTTTGGCTTAGTCCATCCACTGCATAGAGGTGAGAAGTGAAGAACTGTAGAAATTAGCTGGGGGAAGACGCACCAGTCCAGGGCCCCCCTCTGGCACCTCCCTTTGGTCAGGAGAAGATGTCTGCACCCTAAGGTGTGTTTTCCAGCAGAACTGCAAATGCAAATAGCTGGAGTTGTAGTGCTTTGAAGCCGCCTCATTCCTCAGCAGAACAGATTGCCCAATTAGTGGGTTTGTCCTGATACTGTTTTATGTCCATCCCTCTCCTCCAGCTCTGTTGGCTGATGAAGTGGGGCTGTTCCTCAGGCTCCTGATTCCTCTTTCCAACCCCTTCCCATTGCCAATTTGCTCCATTGCTTTTGTCAACACTGTTGTCCTATGCCTCCATCACACGGGCTCACAGTCCTCCCAGGGCCACTTTCTACTCCTTTCCCCACCCATCTGGACTATGATTTTTCCTTCATCTCGCCCAAAAGCCTCTTGAAAATCCAACCATTCCCTGCCTTCCCAGACAGCTCAGATGCTCATCCACAGTCTAAACCTGCTTTGCCCACTCGACTCTCCAATACCCTCATTGCCTGCTAGCCAGTCTGCCTAAAACTGCCGCTAACGTGTCCTCTCTCTCCACAGACCATGTCGCTGCTGTTCCATGACTTCCACATCACCTATCTGGCCTATCCTGTCTTTTGTGTTGGGTTTAAATTTCACATCTGCTTCAGTGCAACATAGCACTAGTTTACATCTCAGCCCTCGGCCTCTTCACCGGTGCCTCTTGACTCTCCTCTTCATTTTCTTGCCCTACCTTCTCTGTATCTTCCCCTGGACTCCCCCATCCACATGACTTGTCATCTTAGTCTGAACTCTTCTTGTCACAACTTTTGGATCTTTCCTAAAAATCCTTTTTCTGTAATGCCCCCAGAGGAATGAGCCAATCCTCTTGTGGACAGGGTATGCTCAGGAGCCTGGGATGGGGTATAGATGTACCACAAATGTAAAGGGGCCACATAGTCCCTAGCAGAGTGTGCTGCCACTGTCTGCCAGTGATGCTACAAGCTCTGGGGGAGCTTTCTTCATGTTGTGTGGCCTGCAGCACTGAGTGCATAGGTCTTGAACTCAGGCATGTTTTGTGGGACTCAGTAAAGGTGCTCTGGCAGGCTTCCCGCCCTGGTTGTGCTGCTGAGTTGGGGAATTACTTGGACCACAAAACTCTACCTAGTCTTGCACCTGCCTTACTTGAGAGAATAGCCCTCTGCCCTGGAGGCAGTGGCACGGCTGAGATTGGGATGAGGCTCCAACCCACATAGTATAAGTGTAGGAGTAATGACAGAGCAGTCTCGGGGAGGGTGACTTGGCCCTGGAGTCACTTCACCTGCTTTAGTCCAGATTCACAGCACATGGATGTGATGGAAAGAGGGATTGCTTGAGGTTAGAGTATAGGGCTCAGGTTTGGGACTGCTGCTGTTGAGTCCCTTCACCACTCTGTGTTTGATGTGTGGCCTGGGCGATTGCCTAACCTCTCTCTGCGTCACGTCCTCAGGGCCAGGTTAATGCACAGGTAAACTAGGCACATGCCTAGAGCCCTGAGCTGGGTGGGGGGAGAGCTGGTCCTTGGCACGAACATCCCTTCCCTTCTCCTCCCCTCCACTGGTCTCACTGCTGCTTCCTAGCAGTGGCTTTGAGCCCCACTCCCCATGGGTAGCAGCACCGGGGTGGGGAGAGGGGTCTTGACTGGCCTGGGGCCCACAAGTTTGTTTGCCTAGGGCCCACTAAAGGGTTAATCCATCCCTGCACATCCTTACTTCACAAGGGTGCTGTGAAGATTA
>NW_005841953.1:0-8655 GCF_000455745.1 Alligator sinensis
CCCGGAGCCTGCCTGCCTACATGAGCTGCACAGGGACCTGGTCCTTCTCTCTGCGGCTGCAGTGCCCCCTGGGACCGCCTGATCAGGGTGCCTGCGGACAGGTGATGCCTGGGGTGGGGGGCCCACTGATGCTGCAGAGGAAAGCACCAGCCCCAACACTTGCAGCCCAGAGACTGCTCCGCCCACCGGCAGCTCGCCCTCCCCTCCCCGCTGCCAGAGAGGCAGGTAAGACACGGATGTACACGACATGGGGGTTTACTTCGCCCTAAATTCAAGCAGTGTTTTTAAAAACCCACCACTTCAATTTAGGGCCCTCATTTTGTCTACACATGCCCATAGGTTTTAGCCACTTTGGCTATAGGTTTGTATTCATCATTATGCTACAGAACTTTGCTACATTTAAACACCTCATTGGATATATTTCTTCTTGCTTAATGATTTAGTTATATTTATGTGCATCAAGATTATCATTCTCTCCTCAAATCTGCCAGGGGGAACTTAGTGTCAGTGAGGCAGCAAAGTAGTAGAGATAAGATCCACTAGTATATTGCAAATCTAACAGAAGAATTTGGCCCCTAAATTATTTAATATATATTATACTGGTATTGCAGTACTGTCTTGAGGCTTCAACAGAGATTGGAACTCTACTGTATGAAGTAGTGTACAAAAAACACATTGGAAGAGTATTTGGCCCAAAGGGTTTAACATCTAAATATAGATGTTAGAGTTTAGAGAGAAACAGAGACAGAGGCTAAGTGATTTGGCAAAAGTTGCAAAACAATTCACCTGCAGAGCCAGGCACAGAGCTGAGATCTTTTAGTTTCTAGCCCTGTGATTAATACGTTACATTGCCAGCCAAATGTCTGTTCTATCTTGTGTTTCCCTTTTTCATCCTTTGAGATGCAGCCTCCAAAAACATTAGCAGAAGTTATCACCATGATTTATATTTCCATTTTTGAATGCATTGAAGTACAGTGAAGTCATACTTCAAATCATCCGATGTTCTTGGTCTGCACACTTTTCGAGCTGGGACCCATCTGTGAGCAAAACTTGATTCCAGCTTCTCAACTACATTGTTATCAGCAAATTTCAAAGATATATGGGAAGGCTTTTCTTCCACAGGCTGCTCACAATCTGATGCTCTGCTTCATGGTGAGCACCTTACTGCACCATAGACCTTTTGATGCCAGCTTGTGAAGTACACTACTAGTCAATATGAGTAAAGGCATCAGAATCTGGCCAAGAAAGTGTTCTTCTGCTTTAGTAGTGTTTAAAATGTATGGTCATGTGATGTGTATTCTTTCTTTTAGAAGCCATCTCATTTGAATCCTACAACAACATCCTACATAGTGATCTGTGCAACAACATATTTTCTATCTAGTGCATCAGGTTGTGCCCTTAGATGCCACTCAAGTCAAGGTTTCATTTACCTTAGTTGTTTACCCATGTAAACAACAAAGGTAAATGAAAGGCTGTCTCTAACAGGTTAACTCATCTGTCTCTGCAAATATGCTTCAATGTCTCTCTCTGCCTCTGCCTGTCTTTACGCATTAATTTTAGTGCCATATCTCTGAGGCAATTACTGCATCATCATTTGGATGTCACACAAACTTTTACTGAAAGCCAAGAAAAACTTCAGGCATGGCTATGAAGAACAGCCCTATCTTTTCTGCAAAAGCCCCTATGCCTGTCATTTTTAGGTATTGTCCCGTAGACCTCATCCATTCTTGCTTTTCGTAATCCCTTTTTCTGTTGCTTTCTTTGTTCCATATCTCTCTGCCCTCTGGTCTACATATACACAAGAGATGTCTCCAAAATTGCATATATCCTCTTTCAATGTTTTTGCTGTGGCAAATCTTTTGCTTCCAAGATCCTTATTGTTGAGTATATTATTTACTCCTGTTACCCAGACTTCTCCTTCAACTCTGTTCTTGATTCTCTCTGTCCCCTTGCCTCTGCCAGCTTGTCTTACACTGTCTGGCATCAAGAAAATCATTCATATCCAGTTCATTAATGAGCTTCAAATCTCAGGAATGCTAGACCATTTCTTTCTGAATATTTCACTTGATCTCTTTTCATCCTTTAATCAATCAATCAGTTGGTCTGCATTTACTTCTTTCCTGAGGCTTCTGTACTACTTGGCTCTCCTGGTCCCTTTCCTTCTTCTTGAGCCGGCAGCACTTTCTTTGTGCTTCACCCAACACCATATTAGTTTATCTTAGGGCTCTATCCTCTCTTCCTTCCTTCCAGGTCACTTCATCTATCCTCTCAGTGTTATCTACTGTCTGCATGCTGATACAGTCCAAATCTATCTTTCAATCCTTCCTCCTCCTGATCTGTCTTTCTCCAGTTGTACCTTGCATAACTCCTCCTTGATCTTCCAGCTGCATCTAAAACCCATTGGGCCAGATTTATTAAGAATATATGTGTATGTGTCTGAATATTTTACATCAGCACTGAGTCTATGGTGTCATATCTTTACAAATATCAACAGCCGAGTTAGCTAGATAAAAGCACATCTACACACACAGCAATTACATCTCTGATTGCAGTATGGATAACAAACAGTCCCCAATAGGTGTAGGTGACAAAATGGCATAACTAACTAGTGGTTGTTCATAACCATAACTAGCGGTCGTTCTACGAGCAGAGAAGAACTAACAACTAATAAGAATCTTGGAAGACAAAGTAGTGGTGAGGGCTGCCAGATCTTACACCACCTGCAAGCTGTTTTTTCTTGCTCCCTCCTCCTGTCCATTCAGCTGCATCAGCATCAAGTTACCTAGAGTGCTAACGTTCATGGAATGCCAAGTCTCTGCCAGTTCTGTCCTAGAAAGAAGAGTTCTGCTCCACTTGTGAGAATTCCTTGTGTTCATTGGTGTATGGCTCAACAAGCCTGTAGGAAAGCCTGGGCTGGTATTTTATACTACAGGTCCTGAGACTGTGCGCACCAAAACAGGTGGCTTGTAAGGAACATCAGGCAGGAGACAAAAATGGTACTGAACAGCCATTGAACATTTGCTAAGAATCTGTTCAGACATAATTATATTCTTTGTGTGTGACTTTATCTACTCCCAATCCATTTTTTAGATTTTTCCCTACTTTTACCCACCTGTCCAAACACCTCCTCATTCACTGTAAAAGTAAGATCCAGGATATCTGTGATGATGTTGTCCTTCATCCACTGTAAGCTCTGGTGGAACTCCTCATCCAAGTATTCTAAGTCACTTAAATCACATGGCCTGAGTGGTGAGGCAGAGAAACAGAGATGAAGATAAAACTTTGTGGAATGATAGTTTATAGCTCAGAACATCCTGCAGCTGATGCTCCTTCGACCTTACAGCCTGCTGCAGGTACCTTCTTTTCAACAGCAGACTGAAAGTGTTAGGACCACAGTAATATTAAATATCAGTAAAAGAAAGTCAAGTATATTTTAAAGCTTTTAAGTAGTATTAAAATAATCATCACTAAAGCTTTACATTCATCCTAACTAATAAACAATTTAAACTAAACATTAGTTTGAGTTATCACCTGTTAATACACCTAAGTTCATTTGACTGAAATGTGATCTGTTGTATACAGCTTTTTTTTTTACTGTATCAAATTGATTAGAGAGGAACAGAAGATCAATTAAAACATCAAATCAATTTTATATTTTGGTTGATATTAAGTATCAAGGCCACTCCTGATTGTTACTGTAGTAAGATAAGCAAAACCCATATGAAGACTATAATATTTTCTACCTATATTAATAGCTGTCATTAACAAGCGCATAGGGTGAAAGTATCTTAGCAATATAGCTATGCCAATTGGTAATTACGTCTCTTTGCATTGACATGTAAGGAGAATAATTTTGTTGTTTTACAGAAAAATATGATCCTCTCAGGTTTGTCCCACAGCATTTTGATTACTTTCATTCTATTTATACTGTTTAGACACTATTTTTATAATAGACCTTAGCTATATTGACTAACGTTTTCAAAAGTGGGTGCCTAACCATACTACTCACTATTTTTTTAATTTAAGCTGCTAATATTAATGTATAGGAAGGTTTGAGAGAAAAATCCAGAGCAATTATTAAGTCTTTGCCATTCTACCTCAACAATTACCAACCAACCAATCGAGGAAAGAACTTGAAGGTGCCAATATTCAATGAACCCCACGAGTGTCTGCCTGGGTAGAGATCATAGCAGGATCAGGATTTATTCAGATACTTACAACCTCAGCAGTGCTTTGTAGAACGGCCTTGTGAAGAAAGCATCGAGAAGGTACTGATGAATGAGAGCGAGGCCAAGGATCCGACCACTGAACCTGAACCTGAGATACAAAAGGACACAGAGAAAATGATGTGTAATTCAGGGCACACTGATACGGGATCTTATATATTGAATTGGTGCTGTTCTTTGTTTCTGATTCACTTGTTTATTTTAGTCTGATCATCTTTTCTTCCTTCCTCTGTCACTGCATCTTAAGTCTCTCTATCTGAGTGTTTATGGATATCTTCTGCGACACTCATACTGCTGATGGATTTGGCAGTTAGTTGATACGTTTCATGTGAGCTGCCCCATGTCCTTAACCAGTGACTTTTCCCCATGTTCAGCCCCTGAGACCTTTAGCCAGATGTCATGCCATAGGTCAGTGCTGTCAGACACTGAACCATGGCATGACATCCAGAGGAAGTTATAGGGGCTGAAATTAACCTACTTACAATGCTAATCTGCCCACCCTTCATGTCAGATTAAGATT
The DNA here is from genome assembly GCF_000455745.1 of Alligator sinensis. Taxonomy (NCBI): domain Eukaryota; kingdom Metazoa; phylum Chordata; order Crocodylia; family Alligatoridae; genus Alligator; species Alligator sinensis. Next base: position 4,747 of record NW_005841953.1, read on the forward strand.
CACCAGAAAACTTTTCATTAAAAACATTTCTAGCCCTTGCCATTGCACTAAAATCTCTCCAACCACAAAGTAAGTGTAAACCAATAAAAAAACCCAATACACAGTTGTCTTCCTGAGATGGCAGATAACTGGACACAACAGCTTAAACACTTACTAGCCGCTTCATTCCTCTCATGTCCCCTGCCTAAATAATGTAAGGTCACTGCTGTAATTCTGTGCACAGAGTATGCAATTTCATGTGCAAACAACTAAACTGCAGAAATGGTGAGATCCACGAAGTGCCTGAATTCTTTAGTCCTACTGAGATATGGTGAACAAAGCATCAACTTCACATACAAGAAGTTTGGTTATTTTCTATGAACAACTTTCTTTCCTGAATTTTTGTGGAAGGCCTGTACTAAGGGTAGACAGCAGCTGTCGCTGCCGCACTAGCAAGACATGTTTATTTAGGAGTTTCTGGCATCTCCACAGGACTCCACTTAGCAGCTGGGCTGACAGAGAGAAAGCACATCCTGGAAAGGCAAGAACCATTGAGGGGGTCATGGTAGCCAGTAGAAGGCTCGGAAGTGTCTATACATGCCTTCTGCTAGCTACTGAATGCCTATAGCAGCTTTATTCTGCTCAGCAGAGGTGTTTTAACTTTGCCAGCAGGAAGGCATTTTCTGCGACCACAGAGGAACTTGGAGCATGTATATGCTTGAAGTTTTGCCAGAAGAATTGCAATGTAGAGTACACTAGGCCAAAGCCTCTCACTGTGATGAGCAGAAGACCTGCTGTGACACAGCAGGATGGTGCACAATCCTGGCTTTGTAGACTTGGCCCACAAACTATAATTTAAAATATAACTTGGCCCTTTCCCAGACTGAGTTTAATCCCTTGGCCACAGCCCACAGCAGTTAGAAATGTTGTACTGAAACATGGGTAAATGTTAGTGGCAGTGGATGAGGTTTTATGAAGAGTCAAGACAGACAACTACAATGAAAATATTTTGTCGGACATCTGTAGTGTGTGAGTATCACAGTGATTTTGTATTCCAGCATTTACCATTTCCACATCAACTTCAACAAATAAATGCTATCTTCCCTCCCCAATATTTCTTCTGTCAAGATATTTATGCTAATATTTCTTACCAATTATTTATTATATTAAAAAAATTCCTTCTTACAGTAACTGGAACTAGTTCCTCACTCCCAGTGAATCAATTCACACCCAAACAATGTATTCCCTAACAAAGAGTACAAAAGCATAACATACGGCCATTATGTTCGGTGCACATTTCCAAGTAAATGATTTTGTTTGCCAAATGTTTAGGGAGAAATTTAGTGTACAGCTGACACAGAGGTAGAAACCCAGTGATATGTGCGAGTGAAAGGTTGGTGGTTACACATAACTGTTTGTGCCCAATCCATGGTCAGGTCATGCCACATTAGATCTGCACATGGGTTCTGGGGCCTGTATATGGAGGAAAAGAAGCTGAAGCTGGTGCAGACTAAAGAATGACCCGCAGTTCTCCCAAAAAACTTTTTCCCAGTCTTCTTACTACTAGACTCTAAGCCTACACAATACAAGTTGGACCTTAGGCTCAATTTGGACCAGCCTATGCCAGATGCAAACTCCCCAACCCCCAGGCTGTGGGCAGATCCAGACCCCGATGCTATGTCATCTAGCCCATGGGACTCCTTGTGGGTCCTGAAATTTGGCAATAGGGGGCCAGTGACACCATCCCTGGGTCCTGTGTGCTGCTTCAGGTGCCTGATCCCAGTGCGCAGGGTTAGGCAGGAGTGATGCCAGGTCCCAGGATTCAGTCCTAGCACACAGGGTGCACCAGGCTCCAGAGCCCAGTCTCCACGCTTAGGGCTCGCCAAGGCCCATGGGTTCTGATCCTGGCACACAGGGCTTGATCTAGCCCAAGGACCATCCCTCTACCACTCACCTGGCCTGAGGAACAAAAAGCTTGAGTGCCATTGACCTATACTGATCAGCCCCTAACTGAGGGCTGATGAACAAGATGAACAAAAGCCAGACTAATGATTAGAGTCTCTGAGATGGACCATATCCCTGGTTTCTAGTATTGTTCAGGATTCCCCTGTACAGTTTAAACCAAATCCTTGATGTGACAGAGATATGTAGGCACCGTCTTTGGGGACAGACACCTCCATCAACCAAATAGATTGTAAATAAAAGAATTCGACACTAAACTGAACAGCACTGCCACATCAGTAAACTTCCCTGTACTGGGCTAATGTTGGTTTTCTTCTATGGACTGAGACCAAGGACAGACGTTAAGGTTTGATCTCCTGAAGGAAACTTGACATCATGGTTGGAATCAGGGCTTAGCAAAAATTTGTGTTTTAGAAACTGGTTTGCTGTACACCCTTGGTCAGGTTTCTGCCCTGCAGTCTGTGCAACTAGGTCAAGATGCACTTAGTGCAATATGCAGAGCCAGCTGAGCCCCAGGCCCTTTCCTCTGATTCTGGAGCTGCTTTTAAGGAGCTCTTCTAACACCTGAGTCCTGAATTCACAACTTTCTCGTCTTCAGTCTTTACGCGGCTCCTGTCTCATTAATTGCTCTGGTTTTCTGACCCTTGAATCTTGTTAATCCTCTGACTTAGTGTTTGGACTTTGGCTTGCTAGCTGACCTCCTCATTCCAGTTAGTCCTCTGGCTTAGTTTTGGACTCTTGGTTTTGGACCTGGCCCATAGTTTGGAACTTGGGGTTGTACTCAGTTGCTTCCACCCTGCTGTTCATACCTGCAATCCCTCTGGTTCTGACGCCTGCTAGGTCTAACGCTGTTGTGAACCCTAATGCCCTTGGTCAAATCACATCAACTAACTTCTTTGCCTCTCCATTTTCCATCTGTAGGATGGGTATCATCATGCATAACTGTGTTTGTGAAGTACCATATTTTAACCTGAATCCAAGATGAGTGAATTTAAAACAACCCCCCAATAATTAGATTGTATACATAGAAAATTGAAATCTGATATAATTTTCCATGTATAGAATCTACTGATTGGAGAGTCATCTTAAATTTGCATCCCCCCCCGCTACACTGGGGAAAGCAGTAGGTGTGGAGCAGGTGGGGGCCTTGCCCCTTGCTCTCCACTTGTCCCCCTGCCTTCTGTCCCCCACCCATGTGATTCCTGCATGCCTTGGCCCCAGTACCCTCTGACACACTCCCCTGATGCCTGCCCCCCGTACCTGTACTCCCGTCACCTCCCCCTGCCACGTGCTCCCCTTTACCTGCCTCCCCTGTATATGTGCCTCCTGGCACCTGCCATGGTTCCTGCAGCCCCTGTCACCTGCCCACCTGCTGAGTGGCTGGGCTGAGGACAGAGCTACCATGTGCTGTGTGCCCCAGGCTGGAATGGGGCTGGAGCTATGACTGATGGTAAGTGGCAGGGCAGGGCAGAGGCTGCAAGGGAGACAGGAGAGGGATGCAGTTGCTGTGGCTCCAACTCCAAATCTGACCACGAGCCCAGGTTGGGACTGGAGTTGGAGCCGCAGCAGCCACCTCCTCTCCCTCCCCCGTTTCTCCCACTGCCCCTTACTCAAGTCCAAGATAAGGGACTTTTCCTTCACACAGTGCTGAATGGAGAAAAAACCTCACCTCATCTTCAAGTAAATATGGCATTTAAAGGCTTTGAAGTCATTTCACACTGACTACAGAACAGCAGTCAGATGGCAAAAACTTTTGCTTCTGATCTCACTACTGATACGAGACATGAAGCAGGGCCTATACGTGAAAGGAAGTGATTGTTGTGTATAATTTAATACCTATGATGAAGTTCATGGCAAGCCTAACAATCTAATAAGAATATTATGTTACCTTTTGTGTTCTGGCACATAATGAAATGCGTGATATTACTGTTTCATTATGCCTCTTGAAATAACTATCTACCCATTCCT
>NW_005841953.1:8686-46520 GCF_000455745.1 Alligator sinensis
GACAGGAACATGGTGGATTGAGCATCTGTTTGGGTAGCTCAGGAACAGTGAATCCTGCATTTGTGCAGGGAACGAAAACGGAATCGGATGACCCTTGATGTTCCTCCAAACTTCCAATTCTGTGATTTCAAAAAAATATTCTATACAATGCAGTACTGAAGGGGAAGCTGTTTATCTTTGCAGAAGGAAAAGGGGGAAAACCCCTCAAGATGTTAAATATGAGCAATTCAAGTATAAAGTGCCTTGAGTCGACTGACATCCTAGTAAAGTTTTACAGCACAAAAGATGAAAAACATCAAAAGCAAGAATCATTCCTGCCACTACAAGGAGAGGCACAAAGATCTTGAATGCAAATGATACATAAGCCTTGCTGTAATAAAAAGCAGCATGCAATATTGTTCAATTATAAGCTCCTGGGATAGAACAACAAGTACTTAGTCTGCCAAATGGGGCACAGAATGACATGCTATGGTCCCAATTACCATTTACATCTCCACAGAAGCTGCCTGTGAGTCCCTTGCATCCAAGAGAAGGTGCTTATGGGATACAGGTGAATATTAACAGAGGAGTGATTATATGACCCTTACAGCTATTTCCACACCAGCAACAAAAGCCAGCTGTTGGGCATGTTTAGAACCTGCTTCACTTTACTTGTGCCCTGGTGCAAAGTTGCCAGCAAAAAGCAATTAAAGGGAAGTTGACACAATGGAAACAGTGGAAACCAGACAACTGAAGGTGGAAAAAATGCTAGAGGCATCAAGTTTGTAATCTGTCATTTTTATAAAGCCTTCAGGATCAATAAGTAAGACCATTTGTCCTAATTAACACATAGGAGTGTGTGTGGGTTTTTAAAAAAACTCTTTTCTTTATATATTTCAAAATTCAATAAGCATATATACAGCACTGCACCATCAGGAATGCTCCTTCTTTACCCACTCAGAGGAGCATGGGTAGAAGAAAAAAAATTAGTTTAGAAGGAATTGTGGGGAACTGCAGTTAAAAAATGCCAAGAGAAGAGCTACTTATTTCAGGATTTTGACTCCTCCAAGAAACTGTTAATGCACATAAATAATATGAATTTTTTAGGGGTTTGCACAAGACAGAACAGTCAGCCCTGTCAATCAGGGAGTCCCTTATGCAAGATTACTCCTCAAGGAGAGATAATTTAATGAATAATTGTATTTGGTTAGGATGTTATTTTCCTAAGCACAGGCAGAGAAGACAATGAATAGATTCATTTGAACAAATAAGTCACGAAAAGGAAGAAGAGGGCAAACTGTTCTTCCATATAATCATGAGAGAAAGGAGATAAAACAGTTAAGATGATAACCTTAAACACTATAGATGTTGATGGCTACTCTGCATCTTCTAAACTCAGCCACTCTCTGGTGGAAGCTGTACACTGTGCCATTGGGCACCATTTTTCCTGGAGCTTCTAAGGTGGCCAGCTGCTGAGCCAGTACTCAGAGAAGGTGCAACAGATTTTCTCTAGCTGTAAACTCCACCATCACCCTGCTCTCCTAGCATCCTGGTCTGGTACCTCTGCAACATCTCACTGTATCCAACCCCACACAGGGCAGGAAGATAAATCTTTCTTTTCTTTACCCTCTGTGGCCCATTGGCAAGAGGACTGAGCAGAATCTGGCTCTTCATTATTGGCAGTGCTTTTAATTGCTGAAAGAAAAGCTACAACAGTTTGTCAGTGAAAGCCCATCAGAAACAAGTGTCGTTGACCATTATGGTAACTGGTCAACGACAGTTGACCAGTCCACATTCCTTCAGCTCAGAGGCCCACCTCAATCTTTGCACCAGCCTCCATGTATATCCCGTTATATATATATATGTGTGTGTGTGTGTGTGTGTATGTATATATAAAAACACACATATACTTATATACACACACATATATACACAGTATATACACACATATACACACATATTCACATATATATACATACATACACACATATATGTGTGTGTGTGTGTGTGTGTGTGTGTGTCTCTCTCTCTTTCTCGCTTGCTCTCTCTTTCAAATAGAGTATTTTAAAATAACAGCGTAACAAGAAACATATTGGACTCTTACAAAGGCTCATTAAATGAAACTGTTCTGTGTGTGCTTTTCTCTGAAGGATTTAGGCCCTAATCTTAAATTTTAGGGTCTGGTAGAGTTGGGTGAGACGTCCCCCTTCAGAAAAAACAAGGTTTATTTCCAGAATAAACAATGCTGATGTAAATCCTGACTGGAGGGCAAATGCCTTCATTAAGCCCAACTTATGTTTCTTTTTATGAGCAAGTGTAAATTGCTCATTAGAGGTAAGGATCTGTTTTAGCAGGAGAGGCAGGTTGGGGAAGAGTGGAATGGTTATGCGAGAACCAGATTTACCTTTTTCTTTCAACACTCCTTCCACCACATGACAATGCCTAAGTCTAAGTAGTGTGCTAATAGCAGACAGGGGAAATGAGGGAGTTAATGAACAGGAAACAGCAGGAGAAGGGAGAAAATTAATGAGTAGGAGAGCTGCTCTGGTCTGCTTGACTACTGGCACCCTGCATCCACCCAAGAAGGATATTGTGTGCACCTGCCTTCTTGCTCCTCATAATACTACTGTTTGACCTGTTTGCTAGAGTTTCCTGCAAATTCCTGCACCAGCCAGTTAACTTATGTCCTTCTTCTGAAAGTTGCAGGTGCCATTTACAAAGCTTGCCTTATCAAGAAGGGCTGTATTTTCTTCTCATTCCTCTTTGCATAATGTCAGTGCTGTATTGGGGAATTATGTCTGTGAACTTAGAGAATGCCAAATCCATATCACATTGTAGGGGTCTATATACAACAGTCTCTTTGTCTTACAGGTGACTTTCAGGATATTTAAATCCTCAAACAGCAATAGCATAACGCGGGACTGATGACAAGTCTTTGTTTTAAGGCTTCATCTTAACTGGTCACTAAAGAGTAAACTATGACTATATCATTTACTAAAATCCCTGTTTCGATCAAGATGGAGAATTGCTTGCTGAGCTTTTTGATCTCCATGATAAGAAACTATATATCAAAGGGTTCTCTGGCTTTATGATTCTGTAACATGTACTTTAGCCACTTCGCCTCATAGGTTTGAAATCAACTGTGATACGAACATGGTTCAAAACTGAGAAACTCCTGGTGGGATTAAATTGGCTAATAGTCTTGCAATCCTGGTGAGAAATTCACAGAGGGGCTTAAACTTGAGCTGAACAGGCTATAGCTCATAATGTATTCAAACTGATATTTTCCTTCTACAATTCTGTGGAAGAACTTTTTTTTTTTTTTGCCAGCAAACCCAAGTTACAGTTTCTCATATGTCGAACACTGCTACCTGTTTAGTTGTCCCAATTAATTTCAGGACACATTTAGAAGATGAAGAAAGAAAGCTGCACTTAATAGTGATTACTAGTACTACAGGCCTTCTGCACTGAAGTTTTGATAGCTATACTATGAAAGAAAAAAACTCACAAGACCCATCCAAATAAAGATCACTCCTATCTTCACCAAGATATGGCAAAACAGGGTCAACAGGAACACTGGGTATTCCCAACTCTATGATTTTATTATATGTCTAGAGTGTTTTTATGATTAACAGAAATCTCAGCTACTTTTATTGTAAAGTTTCTATTCTTTTTTGTCTCAGAGAAAAGTCACCCAGTGCCCCCTAGAGGCCCAGAACCAGAAAGCAAATGAAAATATCTCCATATCCATTGCATTGGTAAAACCCTCACCAATTTGTAAAGCAGTTCTGTGATTTGTGGTGAGGGTTACTCATGGTTTTTTAGTATTTGGGAATGCTGGTATTGTGCTGGGGGGCTGTGGAGCAAGGGCTGGGGAGGGGGGGAATTACAATTTCAATTGTACCACTCTTTTAATTTCTTAAAAGAGAGAGGAATTTTTATAAAGAAATTTGAAGTGCGTATGTCATTCTTCTACTTCTCTTTTAGCAAGGCCAATTTTTTTAGAATGGAAGGATACATTACTTAAATTTGCCCCAAGTTACTATTTTCAGATACTTTATGAAAAATATAGAAGTCAGTGAGCCCTCTACTTACAGCACTGAGCCACAATAAAGATTACATGACTAAGTGCATGTTGAATTAGAGAACTTATATTACCTCTGTATTTTGGCACTGATGCATAACAATGCGTTCAGTTCTCGTGTCAACAATTCAAGAAGGATGTTGAAAAATTGGCAATTTCAGAGAAGAGACATAACAATGATTACAGGATTGAAAAACCTGTCTTATATGGAGAATTCAGTCTGGATAGAAGAGAAGATTAAAGGGTGACTGGAATAGTTTATAAAGCCTACATAGTGAACAAAACTTTGATACTAGGCTCTCCAGTCTAGCTGATAAAGATGTAACAAGACCACATGCCTGGAAGCTGAAACTAAATAAACAGCTAATAAGGTCCACATTTTTATCAGTGAGGGAATTAACTTTTGGAGCAAGTTATCAAGGAATGTGGATGGGGTCTCCATCTCTGGCAGTTTTAAAATCAAGAATGGCTAACTTTTAAAAAGACTGGCCTTGTTCAAACAAGAGTAACTCCTATGGCCTGCTTCACGAACAATAACAGAAGTGATAATCTATTATGCTGTCAATCACATATTAAATCAATAGATTTTAAAGCCAGAAAGGTCTTTTTGGCTTTAAAGGGGATGTCTACATGAGATGTTTACTGCGGAGTAGACTAATTGGCTCCACTGTAAACACAGCGCATCTACTCGTGCAGTGGTATTAGGCCGCAGTAAACTAACTAACTCTGCAGCAGGATAGAACTAGTAAATACAAGTACCTGTAAATACAAGTACTATCCTGATGCAGAGTTCTTTACTCCACAGCACTGCATGTGTAGACGCTGATGCAGCTGGCTGGGGCACCAGGGTACTTCATTGTGGGGGCTGCCTGCTGGCTAGCCCCAAATGGGAACACCTTTGGGCCCAGGCCAGCCCCTCCACAGCATGCTGAGCTGAGCAGGAGCATTCCCAGGCTGGCAGGCTGACCCCTGGGGCCCCCTGTCAGCCAGGGCTGCTCCAACCTGGCTCAATGTGCTGTGGTCCCGGGCACATTTTCAAATGGCATACCTGGGAGCAATAAACTCCAGTGTGATAAGCACCAGAGCTTATTGCTTTGCATTAACTGCACATGTAGATGCACCCAGGATTGATTAATTTAATGGGTGTTTGACAGCGTACCAGATCTGTGCGACAACAAGCTACTAATGCACACCATCTTCGGGCTTATTGAAGAAATCTTGTCCTGTGATTATCTCTTGGAGTAAGTGAACAGTAAATCAGATCCATCTTTATGAACCCTGGAGAGTAGATTAAATGCACATCATCTATGAATCTTCATTAACTATCACATTTTTTGTTTATGTTGGTGCATCTTTTAAACCTCAATTCATTGTGACAGAGCACCACACAGTCCATGCAATAGCTATCAGAAATCTGCTGAAAAGGTTAACCATATGGTCATGACAATCAATGTTTGCATTCATTTGTTTAATAACTGTTCTTATTTGGCAGTTTAGTAGTAAACCAATGTCCCAAGTGAATCACAGTATACTGAATGCATCCAAATATTTGTTATCACACTGTGGGCCTCAGGGCTCAGAAGTAGGTAGGACAGAAATTCCAAATGGTAGGTGCTTTTTGTTTCTAGAACCTGTGGGATGCCTGAACCAACACCTCCCTAATAATAAGCAAGAAGTATTTACTTGAGCCAGACACAAAAGGAAAAAAAAAAGTCTTTGTTATGGAAAGAACACAAAATAATTCTTAAACAAGTCTTTAGAGGCAAACCTAACAAGGGGAGGTCTGAGTCTTCCTAGTCCACCTCTCCTGCAGAGGGTGATAAGGTTGTAGGCGCTTAGGTTGATAAATCTGGTCTGTGGCTCTGTCTCCAATGTTTTGGGATCACCTTGCTGTCACACTGTGGGACCTTTCCCATGGAGTCTGACATCTAACCACACTGGTGGTCCAGGTGTTCTATATGTAGTCCTCGCACCTCTTTCTAAGAGGAGCGCTAAGCCACTTCTTGTCTTTCTGATAATGCTGAAGTGAAGCAGATGAGCAGTCAGAGTTCTGGGTCACCATACTGCTGATTTATTTTACATGCTCTGGGGTACATTCCAGAACTGAAGTACACTTCATCTCGTGTTTTCTCACAAACTCAAAATTCACTCCCAGTTTGCTAAGCCTTGTTGAGCACATGGTCTACATACCCTTAATAGGTTCTCGGTCAGTTAAACTTCACTTTCAGTTCTTGGGGTAATCCAAAACCAAGAATTAAAGAAAATTGTGGAGCCGCTGTAATGAATACATCGTTATCTCACACTTAGAACATGATGAGGGATGCTGAACAGTTCCAAGGTGTAGGACTTAATCCACAAATGACACTAAGACTTGTAGCAAGATGATGTATCCTAACAGAACACAATGGGTTTATCTCAGACACTAAAAGATTAACGCTTCTGGTGGAAACTGAGGTAAGGATGGGAGCACAAACACAGCCTGACTTTCTTCAACTTGACTGGGTCATTCTCAGGGCTCAGTTAGACACATTGGCATACTGGGTGAGAACTTCAGACCTCCTTGCTATATGGGAAGAAATCAAGCCCACCCAGTACAAGTCTTATGTGTGAAAACAGAAAAGATGCAGATTTAGGTGCGAGAGAATTTGAGTAACTATAAATGTCAGATTCATGATTAGTTTATTATTACTTTCCAAAGAAAACCTATACTAGTATCCCCATTTTACAGATGAGGAAACTGAGGTGCAATGTAGGAAAATTTTGTCCAAAGTGACATAAAAGGCAATGGCAGAGCCAAAAATAGATTCTGGGTCTCACCAGTCACACATCACAGTTGTTTGGATAGCATGTTTGATAGCTTTACCTTCTTGTCCTTATCTGAGACAGTCTACGGGGTATACAAATCAGCCCCAATAGATAAGCTGCTTCATTAAGGATTGACTCAGTATGACATGTAGGGGCTTTTTTATGTACCCAGTGTTGATTTTTTTTAAGTTAATGAAGGGGCATTTTTATGAACAGATCTCTCAGCAAATAATTCTGAGAAAATAGGAGAGAGGAGTTGCAAACTGTTCAAGTTTTTATAAGCAGTGTGCCTTATGTTTATTTTTTGCTGCTTTGACATGTGTTGAAACAGGCTAGTCAAAGCCATAAAGAAAAAAGATTTAGATTTAGTCATGCCAGGGAAGAGGACTAAAAATGCAAGCCAATGACCACATATTTTCCTTCAATTGCTAATTAGTAACTGAAGTATACAGCTAACACTGAAGCCATGATAATTCTCACAATGAAGGGGACAGTTTTCTCGCCTGTGTGGAAAGTCAAAGCCTGAGACAGGTTGTAATGATATAGCAGGTGAACACTAGTATACCTCCATGGAGGAATATATTACTACTATACAAGGACCATAGTATTTTTTTTTGTTGCTATGCAAGTATAAATTCAAATGAAGTCCCTCAAGTCAACAATTCAAGAAGGTGTCAACAATTCAAGAAGGATGTTGAAAAACTGGCAATGTCAGAGAAGAGACATAACAATGATTACAGGATTGAAAAACCTGTCTTATATGGAGAATTGAGTCTGGATAGCTTATTAAAGAGAAGGTTAAAGGGGGACGGGATTAGTCTACAAAGCCTATACGGTAAACAAAACTTTGATATTGGGCTCTCCAGTCTAGCTAACAAAGATGTAACAAGACCAAATGCCTGGAAGCTGAAACTAAATAAACAGCTAATAAAGTCCAAATTTAGCAGGAGCAGGGGAAACAAAAATCTGGGGGGAAACCTCTGCTCCTGCCATGTGTTTTACAGTCACCAAAAAAAATAAATAAATCAGAAAAGCTATTTCTTATCAACACAATTTTTGAAAGCATGACAAGCTCTCCATACTAGATAGATTTACTACCCACTTTATAAAACTTGTGTTTTCCAAGTGTACATTTGCCCAGGAGAGATCTCTTGTAGTACATGCTCTTATTCATGCATGGATTGCTTGTTTTCACAATGCTAGGAACATAAGTAAAATAAAATTCATCTGCCAACACAGAATCAGATACAGTAGGCATATCTACACATGCAAATAATGCTCTAGAGTAAATTACTCTAAACTAAACTGACCCGGGCAGGTGTCTACGCATGCAGGGTCTCGGGATCAGATTTATTGCTAATGGCAGCAACCTGCTCCCACCCCCACTGGCCCTGCACCTGCCCCCTGCAACAGCCAAGGGGAGGTCTAGGTTCAGTGCAGTTCACTTCAGCTCGCGTGCAGAAAAGACTCAATTAATCAAGTTTTACTTGTCCATAAGTCAAAAAATTATAAATAACCCTCCTACCCCTGCTCCAGTTGTGTTCATAATCAGACAGTTTGGGATTCAGTGAAGGGTGGAGTGGAATAGAGGGGATTGTGGGAGAAAAGGCTCATGTTTCAGCCCTTGTGATGACAACATTCAAGTCCTTCAATGAACTTGGAAAGTTCCTCTAATGAGAGAAAACGCCAAGACCAATGTAAATATAAAGCAGAAACTTAAAAAACATTCTTTGAGGTTTCTGTACAAGCTCAGTAAGGAGAACATTTTTTTTTCTTCTCTGCTTCATAGTCTCACTTAAATCTTTCTGCTTATATCAAGTCCCCCTGACCCTTAATAAATATTTAACTAGCTGTTCTAGCAGTCCTGCATAAAATTAACTGTACTAAGAAAAGCAAAGTGTATTTAAGTGCAGTAAGCAGCAGAAGCTATCATAGTCTGGACGCAACGAGGCATTTTATTAATGCAGACTTTTCTCACTGCAAAACGACCCTATTACATGACTGCTTTTACCTATTTATTTTAATAATATAATTTTTTCACTAGATTTATAATAGGGCTTGAAAATGTCTCTTATAGCCATAATTTATAAAAGTAGGCTGTTGGTTGTAATTAACATATATAGCATAATGTAACACAAACTACTTTCAACTGCATTAGTGCATTCACTGAGAATTTCAAAGACTTTCACAACATTAATTTGAAAACCATTTTGATATATGTTACAAAGAGTTATCCCTCTTTTATAGTTGGACACTGACATGGAGAGGCAATTTTTTCAAAACCAATTAGTAATTTTGGGTTCCCAACTTGAGATGCTTCAAATGGGTCTCATTTTAGGTTCAACCCCTTCAGTTTGCTTTGTAATGTCTGGTACTGCTCACCCAAAGTCATTATCTACTTTGGAAAAGTAGACTTACAGGACTTAGCCAACTGAATCAATAACAAGCGCAGAATAAAACCCAGAGTTCCTGACTCCCAGGCCTCTTTTGGACTAAGTACAGACAGTCAAAGGCTATCCCAGCCCTCTTTTAGGCTAAGTATAGACAGTCAAAGGCTAGGGACAGAAGTTACATATAAACCAGTAAAAGTGATTGGAAACCAGTTTAAATCTGTAACACAACAGAAGTTCAGTGCACATAAACTGATTTCAAAATGGCCCAAACTGGTTTAAGATAAACCTGAATGGATGTAGTATCAGATAAGCCTGTGTGAAGTAGCTAGTATTTGCTCTGGATTTGGATTCAGCAGATTCGGGGGACAGTGATTTGATTTTGTGATTTGAATCACTGTCCCAAATTGATTCAGCCAAATCTGATTTAGAAATTCAGCCACCGCCAAAATCGGCCAAATCTACAAATTGGCCCATCCCCTGCCCGGTCTCCCAGCCCCATTAATGGCTGCCCCGCCTGGTCCCAGCTCCTGGCTCTTTGAAAAAGAAAGTTCCCACTCACCAGCTGCTGCCAGGTGAGGTGGGGGGGGTGATCCCCAGTGCCCCCCACTGCCCCACGCTGTGTGGGGGGCTCTGCCATGAGCCCCTCGATCCCCGACCACTCTCCAAGCCTCCTCCCCATGGCTGCCCTGCCTGGCCCCCGCTTCACCTCTTTTTTAAAAAAAAAAAAGCCCCCACTCACTGGTTCCTGCCAGGCAGGGGGGTGATCCCTGCTGCCTCCCACTGGTCTGCGCTACTTGGGGAGCTCTGCCACAAGCCCCTGAGAAACCCTGAGGCTGCTGGAGCAGCCGGTGAGTGAGGGCCTTTCTTTTTTTCCTCCTTCAAGAGCTGGGAGCATGGGTGGGTGGGGCAGCCATGGGAGGGGGGCTAGGAGAGCAGGTGGGGGCCGGGGGTTTGTGACAGAGTCCCCCACACAGCACGAGGCAGTGGGGGGCAGCGGGGATCTCCCCTCTGCCTGGCAGAAGCCAGTGATTCAGGGCTTTTTTTAAAGAGCTGGGAGCTGGGGCTGGGCGGGGCAGCCATGGAGGGGCCTGGGACAGTGGGTGGGGGGCTAGGGGGCCCTCAGAGGGGATGGAGGAGCAGGCAGGGGATGGGGCCTGGCAGGGGTCCCTTCATGGTCCCTTCTCCCCATCTTCCATCCCCGCTTTCCCCGCCCACTACTTACCAGCACAGAGTCCAGGTCCAGATCCCTGCAGCAGCGAGTGGGGACTGCTCAAATCTCTGATGCTCTCTGAATCTTTTCTGAATCGATTTGGAGAGCTTCGAATCGATTCAGACCTTTTAACTGGTCTCCTGATTTGATTCGGATTTGGAGATTTGGCGGCCAAATCAGGCCTAATTTTCTCTGAATCAAATCAGCACATGAAGCTTCACATAGCCCTAGTATCAGACTTCACTGATTTAGGTTAAATCGCTTTATTGAACTTCTGTCCCAGATCCCCTCCAGATTCAAGTTAACTCTCATCTCCCAGCATCCCAGGATGCTTTGCACCCCTCCACCCCAAATCCCCTCTCAGAAGGCTAGGTGGGTGGGCTACCCTTGGCCCAAACTGTCTGCTCCAGCTGAGCAGGGAGGTTTGTTTTAGTGCCCCTCAGCTTCTGGCCTCAGCCACTGCAGTCATAGGGCTGCAGTTCTGGAATCAAAAGTGAATGTCTGTTTACTTGCTTATCAGTTCAATCTATGCAGCTTAGATTAACCTGTAAAGACTGAATCAATTCAGTCTCAGGCTTTTTGACTGTCTGTACTCAGCCAAATCTGTTTATTTCAAAACCAGTATTTTTTGGTCCCCTGCATTTTGAATTAATGAAGTTTGCTTGGTCTAACGGATGAGAAAACAGCTTTGAATTTCATAGCTGATGTATTTTGAATTATCCATATGATAAAGCATACAAAAACCTACCCTTTTGGCTAGGGAGTAACAATAGTTTCGAGATAACACTTTGAACAACACAATATCAAATTAACAAAGTTTTACTGCAGTTTGACTGGAATTACAGCTACATACTAGTAATCTGAATTTACATGAACAGTGAAGCACCACAGAGATGCTACTACTTGAATTTAGGGAACCTTTATATAAATCATCACAGATTTGGGTTAGTTCTGCAAATGAAAATACTATCAAAGATGAGAGCCAGAATTAGAACACTGACGAAATTTCAGTCTGCTCAGCAGGATCAGATGGATCATTTCCTTACATCACAGACCGAGTGAAGTGTGATGAACAGAACAGCATCACACAACTAATATTGTAGGCTCATAAAAATGCACTGTGAAGAATACAAAAGAGTGAACTATGTTAAGTTGTTAACTTTTCAAATGTTAACTGTATTTTTGTATTCATCATATTTCCAGACACACTTCCAATGAATGGAATTATTTATACCCAGTTTCTTTTACCCACAAGTGATATATATATTATAATTCCACTCTTTGTCCAGTGTCCAGTATAAATTAGATATATACATTATAATGTATATATGTATAATGTATTTATATTATAATTTATACTGGACATATAAATTAGATATATTCTATCTAATTTATCTATCTATCTATCTCCATGGATATTTCTAGATCTCTACTACTTGTATTTAGGGAGAGGTTAGTATCTATATCTATATGTCTATATCTACATAGATGTCTATAGATCTATATCTATCTATATCATATGGAATTATTATTTTCTGCCTAAAATATAATGCAGATCTGGAATTGGGGATAAAAGGCCTACTTCAAATTAGCTGGAACAAATGGGTATAAAACCTGCCCAAAAGAAAGATGTTTGCCTCTCTTTTCACCTACGGGAAGGAAACCTAATAAACAGATTTATAAATCAAAGTGTTTGATGGAGGTGGAATGCAGACCGAACCAGTTTTCCCATCACTGAGATAGGAAATGTTCTGATCCTATTTTTTTCAGCATTTTGGATGCATAGTACTATATATCAAGAAACTCCATCTCTCTCAGCCTCTGAGCCTTTGGGAAAGCATCATGGGAAATTAACCTCATAAGCTTCAGCAACTTCAGCTAAAGCAGTGATTCTCAGCCTGGGTGATGATCATGAATGCTGTGTGCCCCCTGTGGCTGGGGGGCACGGCCAGCTCTGGCAGGCAGTGGTGGCAGTAAGTGTGGAGCTCCCACAGGCAGCCAAGGTGCTGTCAGTGGCAGGGGGCGGGGCTGCCAAGTGCCAACTAGCAGTTGGTGACCACCCGTAGACACCACTGGCAGCATCGGCAGCAGTCAGCAGCGATCACTGCTCACAGACGCTGCCGGTGGTCTCAGCGGCAAGGGAGGGGGGTGGCAAGTGGCAACCACCCGCAGGCACAGCCGACAGTGTCGGTAGTGCATTTTTGTAGGAGGTGCACCGCCAACTCAGGGGGTGCACATGCATGTGGGTACATGCACCCCCTACGTGTCACCAATGGTGATGATGTGGCACCCTGGCACTGCTTTGAGAGCCTTTCAAGGAGCCTTGGGGTGCCACACAACATTATCACTGGTTGGTGTGCTAGCACCTACACATGATTCACAAGCTAAAGCCAGAGATTTCAGATAGTAATTCATGGTGCCCAAAACATTGTGACCTGTTGTAGTCTTTCACAGTTCTTTGCTACAGAAGAATTGCTCCATTATTTTTCCCTAGTCCAAAAATGAGAGAAAGGTAAGAAGGTTCACCCTTCACCATTTTCTGAAGGGTGCCTTGAGTCTAAAAAGGTTAAAAACCATTGACCTAGAGTGTCATAGGCAGAAGGAAGAGCCAGCAACAGCATAAGGTCAAAAGCGCCTTTGCATACCCGGGTATATGAGATTCACCGTGGACCCCAGAGTCTGACGGTGCCTGTAGATGTGCAGGACACCTGCTTCGACACACTGTAATTACAGCATGTTGGAGCAGACTCAATTAATTAAGTCTGCTGGAGCATGCTAACTAGCATGCTCCAGGAGCCTCAGCGTCTCATGTATTCAGTGTCCCCGCACTTCAAAATGGTGGTGGTTGGGGGGAGGGCACTTTAAAGCCTGCAGCTAAATCTTGTCAAATAAGCTTTAGTTAAAGTGCCCCACCACCATTTTGAAGTATGGGATGAGCCACTGTGGGTGCTTTAATTAGAGCAGCTCCCGAGAGCCACTCTAAATAAAGTGCCACACCCCCATCCTGGAGCTTGTAGGCAAATGGAAAGTCAGAATGAAATTCTTTCAAATGCTAACAGGGAGGCAAGTGAGAAGATAGTGTCAGAAGCTATTTGGAGCTTTTTACTAATATATGAAGAACTTACCATTCTGATAATAAATTCGAGCTTTACTGAGTATTAAATTCAATGCTGTTAAAAGATAGCATGGAACTATTTAGTATCCTGTATTTCAGGGGTTGGCAACATTTTTAGGCAGTGTCAAAACACCCTCAGCCTCGATTTGTAAGATATTGGTGTGCCAGGGATGGATGGTGGGGGATCTGCGAGGGGCCCAATCCTTGTTGCGGCAGCACAGCTCCGGCCCCTTCCCTGCCACCCACCCCAAGGGCACACATGCCAAGCGCAAAATGCCTCCATGTGCTATGCTCAGGCACCCATGCCAGGAGTTACTTACCCCTGCTCTATTTAGTAACCACTTAGTATCAGTATTAGTTCTATCACCCAGCATGCTTTGGGTCTTACATAAAATCTGGGATAGATTTTTCAGCGGTTCTCTCTACTTCTATGGTTCTATTTGCCCGACCGAGACTGCCTGCCTTGGAAAGGATCTTTTTGGATATTGCCAATGACCATTTCCTTTCCACCAAAAAATGGGTACTGACACACATAGCCAAGCTATTTGGTTCTGAGGAGTGGCCTCCATGATAAAGGTGTCAGGATTACCTTGAGCATATGTGGGAGCCTTTCACCTACTCAGGCACAGCTCTTATATTGGACCAAGGTCTCATGGTAATAAGTAGCTTTTTATATACCAAGATAAGCAGCTGGAAAGGCTAACTACCGATAAATTAGATATTTTGGTTTATTAACGGCATGGATAAAGAGGAATCACTTTGGCTGTGAAACCAAGGTACAATCTACTGCACACAGCCAAAAACATACCTTGTCACACTTCTCAGATCCAGAATGGGATGCAATTAAGTTAATTTCAGATGTCTTTTTTTCCTTTGGTGTAATTTGTAACCTTGAACATGTGTGATATCTCTTATTTGCATGCATGAGACCTGAGGAAAAAACACTCTTATTCACTGGAAGCTTGCAGAAAAGGTGTTAAATCTCAGTTTCTCCATCAATGAGAAATAGTTTCCATTCATTATGTCTCTTTTTTCACTTGGCATACACATGACTACTCTGTCCTTTGATGTGCTCATTCTGGATTTGGAATTCTGCTTACATAAAGAACAAGGCATGAAAAAAACACCACTCAGAGCAGAACTATAAGTTTCAGCCTTGGAAGAAAATATGGATTTTTCAGCTTCCCCAGTATAGAGAGTGCTGAATACTTACATGGATGTGTTTTATCTCAAATTCATTAGCATTCACTTAAGCATAATGAAAGAGAAAATTTAAATCAATTGATGGTTGCTGCTAAAGATAGTTTTGGCAGGATGTACCTCTTGATAGGACTTGCAAGATTTCCTAAAAGGAAAAAGGAATCAGGACAGATTCTATGTAAAGGATAAACTATTTACAGTACTAATAGACTGCCATAAGTAAGCTACAAAGTTCAAGAAAACCCCAAATCTAAAACAGCCTGTGATTTTGTGATTATGACTAAACTCAAATGTTAAGTCTTTAAAGTCCTAAATATTTGCACTTTGTTTATAATAGATTTGAGGATCTCAAAGCACTTTATAAATACCAATGAGTTCTGTATTTCACAAAAAATGTGGGAAACAGAAATGTTCTTTCCCTCAATCCTTACATACTGAAGGGCTCCTATATGAAACCACAGGAAAAATAAATATTAGGAAAATGTGTTTTACCATTGACTTTAATGAGAATAAAATTAGGATGAGTCTAAATGCTTTTAAAATTCCCTATTCCTCACACATAAATGACCACAAGTAAGTTATATGAGAGGTAAGGAGTTTTGTTGGTGATTTTTTTTATTGGACCAACTGCATGGTTGGAATAAAGTTAGACAAACTTTTGAATTCAAGGCATGTCCAATAAAAGATATCACCCACATAAATCATTGCCCCTTATATAATTCCTGGACAATCACAGCTACAAATTCAGTCCGATGCTACCACAAACAAGCTAATAAACTATCCTCCAATATATTGCCCTATATGATGCTTATTAGATGAATTCTAGTTTTCAAAAGACTGGATCCAAATTCTAATTCAGTGGGCATGTCTACATGTGCAATTAATGTGAAGCAATAAACTCCAGAGTTTATTGCTCTGGAGCTTACTGACTTTTGAACGTGTGCCTGGGAGCACAGCACATTGAGCTGGGTCAGAGCAGACCTGGCTGGCAGGGACTTGGGGGGTCAGCCTGTCAGTCTGGGGCTGCTCCCCCCCAGCTCAACATGCTGCAGAGGGCTTGGCTGGGGCATGAATGTGATTAAGTGCAAAGCTAGTTAGCAGGCAGCCGTCTGCACTGAAGCACCCTTTTGTTCCAGCCAGCCGGGCAGCATTTACATATATGCTGCTGCAGTGTTTTTCACTCTGCAGCAGGATAGTACTTGTATTTACAAATACTACCCCGCTGCAGCACAAATAGTTTACACCAGCCTAAAAGGGGTGCATGTGTAGATGCTGAGACATTTATTATGCAGCTAATTAGTCTACTGTGCAGTAAATGTCTTGTGTAGAAGTGCCTAGTTGGGTATGAAAAGCTCCCAGTTTAGTCAAGGTATTTCATGTATATATCTTCAGGTCAAATACAGCTCTGGATATTATCTACTATACTAATAACTATCTGTCAATCAATACGGTAGCTCTAATAAACACGGAGAATCTGGGTACTAAAAGCCTGGCTGATTGTAAAATTCTGGTTTCAGACAGTTGTTTCCTTAAGGGTTCAAGAGATGTTACTGGGCACCCACAATGCTGTTTATTTTCTCCTTAGTTCCTGCAATTCTGCAGTATGTTGGTATACAGTCCTTTCTGTATTTACAAGTTGCTCTCTCTGCATCGCTGTCTTAGCCAGTGATAGCTGGATACATCTTTCTCCTTAGTATGTTTTTACAGTTAGGGTGGCCAAAATCTGGAACTAACTTCCCAGGGAAGTGGTCCTCACCCCTACCTTGGGCAAATTCAAGAGGAGGTTGGATGATCACCTGTCTGGGGTCTTGTGAGCCCAGCATTCATTCCTGCCTGTGGCAGGGGGTCAGGCTAGACAATCTGTTCAGGTCCCTCCTGACCCTAGCTACTACGAAACTATACAAAGAGCAATCAAGAATTTTAAATGATTCCTTACCTTGTGGGATTTTCCAAGACATCTGGATAGAAACACTCACTAATTTCAATATAAGCTAAGTGTCTGGTGGCTTTTGAAAATCCCATTAGGTGCCTACTTCCTTGTTCATGAACCCAAATACAGTCATTTTCACTTAACATAAAATGAAGTGAACCAGAATATAAAACAGAAGAAAAGACAGGTTCCAGAGGAAGTACAAGACCAGATTCTGTTCTGTCTATTAGGTATCTAAATGACACAGAAATGTCTAAATGTGGTTTCATTCTGTACAGCTACTTTTTTAAAACATTGTCCTTTAAGAAGCAAAGGAGGAGGAGGAAAACCTTACACCTTCTGTATTACCTGTTTTTCAGGGACTCAAGCAAGATGGGATAGGATTGCACTTAGGCACCCAGGTCCATTTACGTGACTAATAGGATAGCAACATGCAGCTGCAATCTGTTCACAGAGAGGACTTTTAGAAATGTACAAGGTGTTGTGCACAGAACACCACACACATCAGTTTCATAGCTATGCCCACTGAAAGCTGAGGCTTGTCAACCTCAACCCTGCTTGGCCAAGCTGAAGGATGACTTTTTATTTCAGGCAACAGATACTAGGCTAGCCATGTGTGGCTGCATTTTACATAGGCCTGGACGGGGATAAGGAAGAACTGCAGAATTTGCACTGGTCCCTGATTGGGGACATGATCATTGTGCTCAACTTCATGGAAAAGGCAATGCATCAAATACTCATTTCAGACATCACTCTTAAGTCATAACCATCCCTATCATCTTATATGCATGCCAAATGGAACAACTAACTGGTATGTGATTTCCTATTGCTGGCTCTCAGCTCATATAATAGGAGCAGTGTTTACAAGAGCAAAGGGCTGTTTAGAATTAAGTGTGAAGGAAGTATGAACTATATTTCAGGGTAAAAAAACCCAAACAAACCAAAACCTATATTTTAGGTAAAAAAAAATCCCTTCTGATGTATACTAGGGGATTGCCTAGATGAAGTAAAACATCAAAAGGGAAAATCCACATGTCAGTGTTTTGTTGACACGATGAAATCCCAACAAGTGCTTCTGTTCAAAGGGATTAAGTAGAGCCCAGAATTGACAGCTCATTGTTCACTGAACCACATCTGAAACTATCAAAAAGCAAACAACTCCTGAAAGACAGAGAGATCCAGAGGCAGGTAGCAAAATGAGAAGATCAGCCTCCTATCTCTAGATGATCAATTAAAGCTAATGTGAAGTGGCAAATTGATTTTCAATGTGTGCACTGTAGGTGAGGAGACCTCCAACTGCTTCTCCCTTTACACACAGCATACACCAAGATTATTCCAGAGGCCATAAAGTGATTTTAATGCTCTAACAACTAGGACTCCATTGTGCTCTGAGCGCACAGCCGATAGGTGGCAATGAGGCAATGCACTGATGGTGCTGCACCTCTGAAAGCCACGTTGGTACCCAAAGTCCAGAGATGCCACAGGTGCTATTCTTCGGGACCAGAGTGAAGCACAGCACTTGGTTACAAGGCCTGGTGGGTAGCCAATGCAAAGTGGACAGGGTTACAGGTCATGCCTTGCCCAGGTCTCTCTCGATTTACTGAGTCTCAACATTCCAGAAATTTGAAGGATTCCAAATGCACAGAGTACAAGAAAGCAGGATAAATAAAGCTCCTTGAGACCTTTTCTCCAGTATCTCTTTGCATTCACACAGGGATAGACATGACTGATCACCAGGGATCTGGGTTTTCTATTTGCTGTGGAAAAACGTGGATTTTCTCTTTTACAAGAGAAAAATGCAGGTTTTCCTCTTGAAAGAACACAGCCGCAGGAAATGGCAGGCTACCCCTTGCAGACTGGCAGCCTTCCAGGTGTTTGGAAGGTGGGAGGGCTGCAGCAGTGCCCTGGCACTGTGGCTGCGGTGAAGCAGGAGGGCTGAGGCAGCACTCAGTGCCATCAGTGAGTGCAGCTCTGCACTGTTGCCAGCAAGGCCCGCCTGGAGGTGCCTGCCCCCCCAAAGGGGGAATGGGGTTGGCGGGGGGCTCTTCAGGGGTGGTAGCGAGCTGCATGGCTGGGCCAGGCCAATGCCCATGCTCTCAGGTGTGTGGTGGCTGGGATATGCTGCCCAGGGGAGAGTGAGGTGTGTGGCCAGGCAGTGTGGGAGCCCCAGCCCAGGGTATGGGGTGCTACAGGCATCCCCTCCTCCTTCCTACAGCCTGCACTGGGCCAGGCTTGCTCAGCCACCACCCACACGAGCCGGAGCTGCCACAGCCACCATGTTTCAGATTGGGTGGAGGGGGCCTGGAGCCCCTCACCCTCCTCTGGCTGCCTGAGCATGGCCAGGCAGGAGCCATGCTCCACTTCATGCTGCTGCTGGGAACATGGCAGTGGCCTTCCCTGGGGCCATGCTGCAGCCCCAGCACCAGCTAGCAGTGTGAGGCAGCGTGAGGTGCCCCAGCCACTGTCTGTGGTTCTGCATGAGTTGCATTGCAGGTCCCTCGTGCTGGAGGCCATCCCCACAGACTGTCATCCTGCATGGCCAGGCAGGAGCCATGCTCCACTTCATGCTGCTGCTGGGAACATGGCAGTGGCCTTCCCTGGGGCCATGCTGCAGCCCCAGCACCAGCTAGCAGTGTGAGGCAGCGTGAGGTGCCCCAGCCACTGTCTGTGGTTCTGCATGAGTTGCATTGCAGGTCCCTCGTGCTGGAGGCCATCCCCACAGACTGTCATCCTGTGAGTCTGTGTAGGGCCAAGCAGGATGGGGGCAGCCCTCCATCAGGGCTGGTGCGGGGATAGGGGGCTGCAGGTAAGGAGTGAGGGGCACTGGCAGGGCTGGGGGACTGTGGCTCAGGAGTGAGGGGCACTGGTGGTGGGGAGGAGGACTATGGGTTGGGAGTGAGGGGCACAAACAGGGCCAGGTGGCTGCAGGTTGGGAGTGAGGGGCATCAGCAAAGACAGGGGCTGTGGGTTGGGGTGAGGGGCACCAGCATGGCCAGGGGGAGGGAGTGGGAGACCATGGGTCAGGAGTGAGGGGCACCAGCAGGGTCAGGGGGCTGTGGGTTGAGAGTGAGGGGCACTGGTGGGGATGGGGGGCTTCAGGTTGGGAGTGAAAGGGGGGTGGGGCAGACAATAGAGAATTCACAATTTTTAAACAGAGAAAACCGGGATCCCTGCTGATCACTTATTGTCTGGGCCTCAAAAAAAATGAGACCAGTGCATTTCACTAAGTGGTCTGAAAATTCTTCCTCTTTTAGAGCCTCTTGTTTTATCTACATGCTGTTTCTCCACTCTCTCCTCCCTAGTCCCTCTCTTGCATTAGTGCCATTTCCAAATAATTTTACTTTTCCCCCCAAAATGGTAGCAATGGGATTTCTGTGCAATTTGATTTGTAATGCACCTTCTATCTGCATAATGAACCAACTGGATTATTTGCCTCTACTTAAAATGCATTCTGCAGTCCTTACCATTCAAGGTGGTTTTCCACAAATGCAGACATGGGGCTGATCTGAACAGTGTAAGTGTCGTTGGCTGAATATTCAAACAGGCCGTAGTAAGGATTGAAGAGCTCCTGAGACAGAAGGAAGAAGAATTCTCGAGAGGGGCCACTGTAGTCCAAGCTAGAAAGGAAACAGATATGAAATGAGTTTTATATGCTTTCATGTTTTGCATCTGCACTGTCTGATAGCTTACCATGTTTCTGTGCAAGCGAATATTACTCACATGTTTGCTGATGCTAAATCTTCTCTCCTCAGACTCAATACAGACTTTAGGCAGAGCCCTGACTATATCACAATGCATAACCTGCCCAAGCCCTACTTTAACCTGCCCCAAGCCTCCTAGGAAGCATCCAGCATAACCTGCCCCAAGCCTCCTGGGAAGCATCCAGCTCAGGCACATCCCAGCATCACAGTTTCTTCCTACTTTCCCCATTGTTCCAGAGGGTTAGTAATTTACAGCTTCAGTTGGACTAGTTCCTCACATTTTGTTCCTTTGTTGCAAGAAAGCCAAGAAAGTTATGCAGCTCCTATGGGCATGGGACTCATAGCTTTGGTATCCCCATTGGTCAGAAAAAGTGGGGAAGTAGAGAAGCACAACCTAGCCTCAATATATTAAACTTTTGGACACTTTCTCATAGTGCCTGGCCCTTCACCTCAAAGGTGAACAAGGCAGGGTTGTAACACATCTTTTAATATTGCTAGATGGCATGCTGATTTTTTGCTTTTAAGTAGCAGGCTTTTCTTTTAGTTTTCTGGTGGTTTCAAGTGTTTGGTACCTGGGGCGGTGGGGAGCACTCTACAACCCACTACTTATATTTAAAGCAAACCTTGCTCTTTATTTTTATGGTTTCTCATTTGAAAGTCCCATTCTTTTTGTCCTGTTTTGTTTTCAAACTGGTTTTAAAGACCACTCATTTATTTCAGGGTAGAAAGAAAGCTTCATGAAAGCATGAATCCTAACTAGGATGTATTTATTAAAAACAGACTGTTCTCTAATAAACCTAAGCAGTTTTTTCTATCCAGTTTAATATAAACCTCCATATAGTAATAAGAACAAACTATTTGCAGTTATGTACCACTTGGGGCCAAAGCTGTTCTGAGGCGAGCGTTTTGTCTTTACATGTAGAAAAATCAAAGTAAGTGGAAAATTCTGCAGCAGGATCAGGCATTTAATAAAAAGGTTGAAGTTATGGTGTAATTTCAAGTGTCTGACTGAGTCAGGCTCGAAGGAAGTAAAAGGCAGGCTTGTCCATTTTCTATGCTACATTTTGCTAGGGTCATTTATCAGCTAGCAGCTCTGAATCTTGAAGCATGCACTCAGATTAAAGCCATCAAAGGGTATGCACAAAGGTACATGTTAGCAGCTTGAAAAAGGGAGGGGAAGAGCCCCTGCTCCAGAGCAAGCATCAGCTGTTGATCTATAATTGTTACATTTGCAGAATAAAGTAACAATACAAGTGAGGGAAACTGACCTAATTTTGGCCAGAACTGAAGCAAGGCTAAAGCTGGAGAGGTTTGACTTTGGCTATAAACAAATATAATTATATCAATATCATGGGATACAGAGACAGGCTGTTACAATGCAAGTGATAGTTCTGCGTGATTTTGTAGCAAAACATGTATAGCAAAGAATGGGCCAAATTAATGCCTGGTGTAACTCCACTAAAATCAACAGAATTGCATTAGTTATAAATCTGACTCAATGACCATATTGGATATGGGGTTACATTTGCTGTGGCTTGGACAAGGAGGTATACATTAAAACTACCTGCACTCATACATCTCTGATATGGGCCTTCCATAAAAGGTTTGCAGGAGCTATATTAATACAGCACACATCCTTGGCGACCCAGGCAGCCAAATTTCTATATTGCATTGGCTCTCTGGGTGTCCAGTCTTCTAGGGCACAGGGAAAGCCATGGCTACTGTGCCATTACAACCTACTCATCAGACTCTCTATAACTGGGGGACCCTCCAGCATGATCAGTTCTGGCATTCAGCAATATAAGCCATAACTGATATTGTCCTCAGATGTAAATTAATCAAGTTTTTATAATTTGCAGTTTCTTCAGATTTCTGCGAGGCACAACAAAAGTTACTAGAGATTTGGGGAAAACAATACAGCTCATGATATCAGCCCTTGCTAGAGTATTAGACCTGTTTTACAAATGGGTAAACTAAGGTACCGAAAAAGGAATATGGTTTATTATTTCAGGCTGATGACAGAGTTAGGAACAGAATTCACTGTACTACAACTTCTCTACCTATGACATGACACTGACTCTCTGGACATCCACAAGTTAACGGGTTAAGAAAATCCATAATGTCAACAGCATTGAAAGGACATCCCTTTCTAACTGGTGACTTACTGTGTTTTTACCTTACCTAGCAGCTGTTAAGGTGAACTCCACAGATCCAGCCTCTTACTTGATCTGCTATTTATAAAATGAAATCAGCAGTAACTACCATGAACATTGACAGCTGAGCCAGTGTCTTAGGGCTCTAGCATTTTTGGAACTGAAGCTGTATCTCTTGTGTATCCCTAAATACTTTCTGTGTTGCTATTTAATGTACAGCACAATTAAAATGGGATTCCAAGCTTTTCTTAGTTGAAATGCTGGAGAGTTTCAAAATTTCTTTCTGTAATTAAAGTCTAGAGCCTGGCTGTTCATGTATCAACTGGCAACAGGTGAATTCTGAAAAGTTTGGTGAACACACAAGTTCAGTTGCTTGCTCAGATCTGAATTGGACTATCGGAACCTCTTGAGTCTGCAAGATTGGCCAGGAAGTCTCACAAGTACAGGCCCTCTCAAAAGATTACTACCTGGGTCAGTTAAGCAGTAAGAAAGGATCTCTAAACAGACCTATGCTCATCACTCCAGCCAGATCCAGGAACTAAAGTTGTGAATAAAAATATGAAAACCAGAAGGTTTGGGAAGAATGTATTTTTGAATTGCAAAGAAGGTTCTGTTTAGAGGCAGTATTTTCCTACAGTGCCATGGCAAGGAAGTTTGGCACTTGGGGCAAAGCCCGCAGCGGCAGTCTGCCCTCACCTCATTCACAGATCCTGTGGGCATATGCTCCTCCATGCTTGCCCTGAAGTGCATGCAGCAATGGGAGCTGCCCTCCCCCCGTCTCTGCATCCTCCCAAACGAGCTGCTTGTGGCTCCGTCCTGTGCACTGTCCTGGCTGGCCAGCACCTGTCGGCGCCCCTTCGCTTTGGCACCGGGGCGGTTGCCCTGCTCATTCCCCCCCTCCCTTTGCTATGGTACTGCTCTCCTATCGATTAAAGAAAGGGATTATGAATAGGGAGACCAGGATTCTTATTCTCAATCCTGATCCTGACTAGTGTCTGACTGTATGTCCATGTCTCCATTTTCACAACAGGACTATTACATGTGGGATGAGGATGCCCTGACTCTTAGCTCCTATTTTAGGTATACTCTATAGGTCTTTGGGGGAAGGCATTACAGATGTGCTAAGCAGCTTTACTGTCCTAGTTCTGATCATAAGGTTGGGTTACTTGTAATTTATGTCATCTCCCCAGAGATAACAAAGTAAAACTTAACATACAGCAAGAGGATTTGAGCTTTTCCCAAGACCATAGTGCACCTGGGTATATTATAATTCACAGCGTTTAATGGTTCCCTACCCTTCCTCCCCAACAAATGTGACGTAGAGTTTGTTCCGTTGAAGCTCCTTCCGCGAATAGGCCATCACCTGATTGAAGGTGCCTTCCAGCAAATGGTCACGCCGTATAATTAACCTGAAAAGACACAGGAAGAGGGGTCCTGTTAATGGGTACTGGGTGAAACTCTTGAGGAAGGAGTGGAAGTGGAAGAGAGGAGTGAAAGAGGCTGTTATCAAATATGAATGTGGCTGAGGATAAACAGGAGCCATGAAAGGGCCAGGTTCAGTTTTGAATAAAGATGGCAACTGCTGAAGTTGCTAAAGCTGCACCTGCTTGCTCAAAGGCTGATTCTGACCCTTTATTAATATTTATGGATGATGTGATGACAGAGTGGTTACAACATCTTGCTATGGCTCCGGAGGCATGAGCCTGAGTTGTTGCTGCAGATTTGCACTAACGGCTCACCTGTAATAAGTTTGTGTTCCAGACAGGGGCAGTAAAGGTGGCTGGATGTGATGGTAACTACATGTGATGTGCTGCTGACTACAGAAACTGGTATCATACTAGCCTGATGGGCTACTGGACTCAGGATGGACTGATTCCCATTTATTTGCTTAGTGAAGATTTTCCATATCACTGAAAGGTAGATTTCTCCTCAAGCTGGTAATTAGCATCTCTCTCTATAGCATCTTCTGAACAGAGATTAGATAAGCCAGTGGCTTTCCTACCTTTAAGCTGTCACTGCTTTTTGTGGGCTGATTCTGGTGACGCACTAACTTTATATCAGTAGACTTCTGGGGAATTATTTACGTAGCAGACACTGGCATAAGAAAAGGGAGTACCAAGTCCTCTTTGTATCCAGTACATCAATTCCAACCCTCCCATTATCCTCCAGAACAGCCTGAATGAATTGCCCACTGTTTCAGAGATTACCAATGCATTTAGAAAACCCATATAAAACAAAGTATTGGTGTATTTAGAAAATATTCACTGGGCAATATTTTTCAAATGTAGTGAAGATATAATGCTAGGCTTCTGAGATCTTTAAGTCTGCATGGAATCTACTTAGTAGGGCTTTGAAGGGGATAACCAATGGTTAGGGCTACTCAGGCAGTGGAAGAATATTTTGATGTTGACAAGTGTCTGTAATCCTTTTTTCACAACAGATGTGGGTTGGTTTGAAGCCAGCCTGATGCATGAAGTCAACCAGATGCCCAGGAAATAACTTAGAAGCATACAGTACTTTAGCCAAGAACAGAAACTGTCTATGGAAAATGATGAAGAAAGACAAGCCAACTACTGGGCTGTTTGGAATGTGAATATTGGAATAGTTAGGGACAGTGAGGAATAAAAAAAAACCTGACAGGGCCTAATTATCATAAATGCCAGTTCAAATCCAACGGAGCTGCAGGTGATCAGTCCTATGGAAAATGAAGTCCACAGCAGCTAAAATAGTTTCTTTGGACTAGTTTCTGGCTGCACTGACATGTGAACTCAAAGAAAATCTAAAAAGAACCAGAACCTGTCCAAAACTGAAGTGGCATAAACATGAGCAGAAAGTAATCATTAACATTTGTCTGAAAGTGTCCTCTATCATTAGAAATCAAAACTTGTGGAAGAGGTGATATCTTTTATTAGACCACCTAGATATCTGCAAACAAATCATTGTATTTATCTGCAAGCTTTCAGGCACACTCACCCTTCATCAGGCATATATGAATTCATATACGAAATATGAATTTTCATTTCTACCTAGGAGAGCTTTTACAATCTCTGCTCTCTCCTATACCTGATTCTAGTGAGTGTGCCTGAAAGTGTGCCTGAAAGCTTGCAGATAAATATAATAATTTGTTTGCAACTATCTAGTTGATCTAATAAAAGATATCACCTCTTCCATGAGTTTTGATTCCTTCTTCCTCTAGAACAATATAGCTACAACCTGGATACCTCTATCATTAGAGAAATTAGCCTGTTTCCTACAGGTCAAGATATCAACATCTCTTTAAGGGAGATGGGAAAAAGTGTAGTAAAACACTGAACTGTTAGTGACAGGACTCTCATATAAAATGCTCTTTTCCTCCTTTTAGATAAGGGTTTTGCTGTTTGTTTTTTTACATAAAAACAAGTTTTTACTCAAGAAAATGTGTAGTTTACCTTTACTAATGTGTTACTGACGGCAACTAATGTACCCACGATAATAATGTACAAATATCACATCAGTGTCCTGATTCATGGGGATGATGACAAAGTTGATGTTATATTAAATTATTTGAATTACTTGATGTAATACTCACTTAATTTTCCCAGGACCTTGCCCAAAACCTTTGGCTTCAAGTTTTCGATAGAAATTGCGCAGCTTGGCTTCGAAGTCCCTCCTATATGGAGAGGGTGCTCTTGCACTTGCTCTCTGTAACCCTGGTAGGGAAAAGAGCAAAATCCTAGCTTTTACCAAACTTGAAAAGATCTTATTTTTATGCCTGGCATTCCCAGATGAAATTTGCTAAGAAATGTTGCACGAACATTTAACAGGTACATGAAGGTGCTCCTGAGTGCTCATTATTTCCATGGTCTCAATGCCATTAGTAGACTTGTCAGTTAGTATAATTCAATGGTTCCAACACTTCTGGGAAGCTGAAACGGATTTCCAGGAGAACTGTAAAGTTAGTTGCCTGGTTTGCTTGGTATTGACTCAGCCTGAAACTCTCACTGATTGGAATGGAAATTTTGGGACCCTCTGGTGCATATAAGAGCTAGGTGCCCAACTACCACAGACTGTTCCTGGGAGTTAGGTGTCTATCTTTCATTTGTACTTTTGAAAATCTCTCTCCTCACAATCTTATGAAAGATATCATTACGCAGTGGGATTAAACTTCTGGCTCTCAAACCTATTTCTATATAGAGTGTAAGGCCAGGCTGAGGTGGGAATCGGGTTTCTTAAATTAATAGCCTTCTGTATACTGAAGACTCTCAGCCATAAACACAAAACCCTTCGTGGCATCACAGGGAATTTCTGTCAGTTCATTTGCCTAATAAGATTGACATTCACAGTAGATTTTCAGCAATTTGTGACCTGTTTGTTTTGAAGTCTGAATTCTAAAAGGAATTGATAAATTCTTTTATGTAAGTGAGTGCCAGACCACAAAGGACTGGAGAATTGTTCCCATGAAATCCTATTTCTCTATCTCATTAGACAAGAAAGCGAAAACAAGGCTGTTCATGAGAAATGTGGCAGAATACCCTCTATAGGAATGTAAAAATTTCACATTTAGTGGAAGCCCAAAGTACCTGCAAAGATTAATTTGCAGTGATGGAAGGATATTACTAATGGTAATGCAGAAAGGACTATTTATTTGGCATGCAAGGAGGCTCCTTCATGAAGATAGCAATTGCAAAGCTTGTCTTTCAAATGCGGTGGAGATTTCAAGATAGCCCTTTTGAGATCTTTTTAAAATCTGTCTGGGACCCACTTAACAGGGCTTTGAAGGGGATAACCAATGGTTAGGGCTAGTTGTGATCCCTCTTTTTCCATTAGAATTTTTTTCCACAGAAAAAGATAAAGTAATTATTGGTTCTTACCACAAGAAGGAGTAAAAGAGAATAAATAATACATAGCCTGGAATCACTATTTTTGTCATACTCCCATCTTTTCAGAGAAAGGGATAAATGCCAGTGAATGTCTCTTGATACCCTAATGATACAGATATTGGCCAAATGATTAGGTCTTGTCCTCCCCTAATTCCTGCCACTGATAGCCACTACTGGGGCAAACCTAAACTGTACACACTGTGCCACAAAGTGTATTGGTGTGGTTCACACTTGCTTGAGATATGTGACTCAAGTAAGAAGAATAGGACATTTTCCAAAAAAAATCTCCCAATGGCAGGCAACACTTTGGTGTACAACTCTTCCACAAAAGTGCTGAGGTGCATACTTTCAAAGCCACATCTGAGATTTGGACACTCAATGCCCATTAATTTTGATAAGAACTGAATGTCCAAATAGCTTAGGTGGTTTTGCAAATCTCAGCCTAAATGACTTGTTCATATTCCTGGGCAGTCTTTCAAAGTGACCAGGGGGGTGTAGTCAAATTCAAACCCTTCCTGCGTGACAAAGCAAAAGGAAGCCATTTACTGCTCAGATTTCCCTTTCATAAAACAATACCACAGAGACCAACAGCAGGTAATTTTCTAAGAGTGGATGACCTTCTGGAAAATATACTTTAGCCAAACACAACTTATTCTTGATCCAGGAATAACTGAGTGAAATATAACAGCCTGTGCTATGGAGGAGCCTAGATGATCTAATGGTCTTCTTTGACTTTAAAGTTTATGAATCTTGGGAAAAGAAGCAGTCTTGGGAACAAAGTCTGGCTGGATTCTGAGTTTAGGAGAGATGAAAAGTGTTGTGATACATTTGGAATTTGGAAGGCACACTTGGCTTTTGCCATACTCAAGAATGTGCTTACATGTTAATAGGTTAGACTCAGAACACACGGCCTTCTCATTCTAACCATTTGGAAGCTGTGATGATATTTTCTTCTCATTGGAAAATCCCCATCATTCAAACATCATTAACATGCCATGACACATACAAAAGTGAAAGCATTCCATGTATGAACAATGAGAATCTGTCTCAGCATGACTCTTAGTTAGAGAAACACAACAAACTCAAGAGCTCCTTTCATTTTCCTTCCTTTTACCTGGAGAGTTTTGAGGTGACGAACAAGGTGAACAGCGTGGAGAGAAGCTGTACCCAGGATGGAAGGCAGCCTGCAGGGGTATGTAGGACATAATATCCTCTTCAAAGAGGCTGAAAGGAAAAATGATAGAAAGAGGCCTGTTTCACCCTCATGACATGAAGAAGCACAAACATGCAGTACAGTGGAACTCTGCTATGATCAGTTTGGGCAGCCCTTCAATTGATCATTACTTACACAAGAATGATCATTACCTGCAGATGTATGAAAGCAGTGAGCTTCCCAAATCAGGCATCGCTGCAAGGAGCAAAACCTTCATTTTGGAAGAAAAAAGTGAGTTCCATCAGGCATTCTCATGCCAAGGCAGTGCCATATCTACCTATGGGATGAAAGAGCCAAGATCCAAGCCAATAGTAAATGAGGGACAATGCCCATGGGCCAAAAATGAGAAAAGGGAATACACATGCCATTGCTCCAGATAATTTCCCTTTTCATTATGGCTTGTTCAGGTCGTATACTTTGCAACAGGCAACAGCATGACTTAGGTCTTTCACAATCTGGATGAAAATACAGGTGGCTGGAGCAAGCTGTATGCTTTTTGCAGAGGATGGAATCAGCTTGCAGAAACATAATCAAAATCATCACTAGTAAACCCAGGACAACATAAAAAGTTAATTGTTTGCTGTGCTCAGGTATGTACATTGAAGCATTCTGGGCTTTAAAGACCTGATTGCACTGGAGTTCCAAAAGATGCTAAATAAGGCCTTCCTTATATGATGTACATAACATCATATTGTTCACTCCATTGTAGCTCCGCTATTCCTTACTGAAGTGCTTCTTAACCGTTTTAGACTCAAGCCACCCCTTGTTAGAGTTGAGATCCCACTCAGACTACAGAAAAATAATAGGGCAATATTTCTGCTGCAAAGAACCCAGAAAGATCACAACAGGTCAGCATTTTTTAATGCTATGGATTCCTATTTGAAATCTTTGGGTTTATGTTGTGAATCATGCTTGCGCACCTACCAGGGCTAACACTGAATGACACTTCATGGCACCCTAGGGTGCTGCAGCACCCTGTTTGAGAATCACTGCCTTAATGTGATATAGCTTGGCTCACATGGACAGCATGGCCAGTGGCAGACCTAGCAATCCTACAAACTATTACAATCTTTACTTGCAACTGCTTATCATTCAGAAAGGTAAGAAATTCCCTTTCTGTCTTTGAAAACCCCAAAGAAAAATACTGAAGGTGTTTCTGATCTGATCTTGCAACCAAAATACACATCAGAGTAATTAGAAGACTGAGCCCACAGCACCAATGGGAACGGGCTTCTAGATAGTAAAATTTGATACACATACTGTGGTTAAATATGATTGACAAGTGGCTGTAATTGAAACTGAATTTGACTGTAATCATGTGGTACAACTCTAGGAGAGAGGAGCCTAGATTTACCAGAAGTTGGTAAAAGTCACCTAAAATATGTCAAAGGACATAGGATAGAAACAGCCAGCCAGCTTCTTGGGTACCAAGAATGACAAACCGATAATCTGGGTCAAATGGATTACCTCAGTAGAATTACTAAATCTGCATCACAGGACAACTTTTCGAGCCCGTGTGTACCCTCTGTCCGAATGTAATGGATCTTCTCCCTGGAAAGTTAATAACACAAAAATGGGAATGGGCAGGGGAGAAAATCACATCATTGTCAACCCATAAAGCAGGGATGGATTCATTTTTTCTTGCTATTTCTCTTGTCACTCTCCTCAAAAAATGGCAAAGAAACATCTTCACTGACTGCCTTATACATTGTCAAATTTGTACAATAAACCTTATAATGCAACACCTTTCTTTAAATCATCCCAGCTTCCTAACTGCAAAACAAGAGACTTGATATTTCATTTTAGAGATTAGGATTATTTCTCCTTCCCCAATTTGCAAGTAACACTCCCGCTGATATCACTGACTAGTGGAAGCTCTTGCAAGTCAAAGCTTTAACTAATGTACAACCTTCCTTCGACACCATTTTCTTTCTCCATTTCAACCTCATGATCAGGCTGATTGGTAACTTGATTAATACCTGATTGATATGATCAGCCCAACTGATACCTTCAAAGATCTATGACCAAACATCCAGAATATCTATTCATTTTGCAATTAAAATAATGTTTATGTATAGATGACGTAGTATTCCTGAAAGTTGTTGGATTGACAGTCCTGGGGACTGAAGCCCCCTTTATAACCAGAACAAGCTTGATTCTCATCTTACTTGCACCACTGTAAATAAGGAGTAATTCTAGTGAAGTCAAGTGGTATAAAACAATTCTAAGTGAGATCAGATCCAGGCCCATTGAGCATGGCAGACAGGCAATAGCCCTGGAGTCTTTATTAAACTGACCTGGCAACAAGCCAGAGAGCAAACCTAGAGGGAGCACTTGGAGAACGTAAGAACCTAAGAATATAAGAAGTACTATATTGGGTCAGACCATTGGTTCATCTCACTCAGTATTCTGTTTCCACCAGTGGCACAAAGGAGCATAGATCATTCTCTAAAGAACTTCCCTAATGGGATCTCTGCTGGGGTATAAATTTGGGCACCAAATTTGTGTCAATAAAGATGGTTAGTTTGGGGCTCAGTTCTGCAAGGGTCTGAGCACTCTGGTACTGATGTATCAATTTATTCAACTTCAAGCAGGTGAACAGTCCATTTATTGCAATAATTATTCCAAATTCATTTTGACTTAAAGTTAAGCACATACTAAACTGCTAAGCAAATACTAATGTGCTAATGCTAAACTAAGCATATGCTAAAGTGGTTTTTTGGATTGGGACCAAAATTCTCACTGTCTTGCAGGATTAAGCCCTGATTGAGATGGACACTTGACTGGTGGGAGCTTGTGTAAGACTGCCAGGTCCACTCTACAAAGGCTGCTGAACATCTATCAGCGGGTAGCTGTGGATCACTGCTGACCTAAGCTGGAATCAAAGCAGTGACCCAGAGGTGAAGGGCCCAATATCCTGTTACAAATCTCTTTACACATGTGCCAAGCTGTCTGGTCCCCATTATTAGTCAACACTGTTGTCTGCTCCAATGGAGATAAAATGCTCCAATGGAGCATTTTCTGTTCTCTAAAGGATGAGAACTCAAGTTTCAGAAGTTAAAAAAATGTCTGGAAAATTTGATGGTGATGATAAAAAAACCTCTCCGTTACAAAAACATACACCTTAAATACCAGAGGTGTCTTTAACTCTCACTCCAGTTTTATTGGCATGCATTCATTCCTTTTGGAGGCAAGTCTAATCCTTTACACCCTGAGCACTCTGTCTGATTCTCATGGGCAAATAATCAGTCAGCAGGGCCAGAAAAAACTCTAGAAGACTCTCATGGGGAAAACTGGGGTGTCATTTCTGTTGTTCCTGTGCTTGCTCCTATGGGGCATTTAGAAAATCCCTAAACCAGAACCTGAACTGCTGTACACTGGCCCCATACTGGGAGTGAAGCTGATTTACACCTATTGAAGATCTAGCTCCAGATGATTAATTTAAATCCTCAGTTCCCATTTGTTTACATTGTGCTTTTTTATGCTTCTGGTCCTCCCCCCACCCCCCTCCCATTTTGCTCTTCCAAATATGATAAAAAGAAAAGGTGAAATACCAAGAGGAGCATCGTATGACCTAATTACTTTGGAAAGGATTTTAGCTATAGTATTAAGTCCTCAATGAAAAGACACAATGAAAAGACGCAAACAGAATACCACCTTGTTTGTCTTGTTCCTATGTTCTTGCAAAACTTAGGGTTGTTTCCATGGCACGGCCGCAGAACTAATCAAGGGGTAAAATGATGGTTCTGATGTAGTTACACAGTTTTGCCACTGACGTCAATGAAACCACAATTTCAACCAAGACCTCTGAAAAGCAAGATGGTAACTGAACTCGAAACAACAGATCTATAGTTTTTGCCATTCAGGAATAAAGAAAGTGGTGATTAGATTGCCAGTAATTAACTTGTCCCCAGGGACCACAGTTCTTTTCTCTACAATAGGGTGTCTGTGGAAAACAGTAATGCCAACTACATGGACTCTGTTGCCTCACACTGACTTGAATGTTGACATCTTACCAGGCCCTGTTCACATTTTAACCCCCCATTAACTAGACTCATCCATTAAGAAAATACTTCTAAAATGTAGAACAGGAAACAGGTGCTGACAGATGAACATTAAAGAAGAACAAGGCAAAGAGGGAACTAGGGCTAAAAACAGATTTCATTTCTGTTGCAGCATCAGCTGTGCCAGGATGCATACCAGCACAGCTGATCTGACTGATCAGCAAAAACAGATGTTGCCATTGTCCTGCAGGGTCAGGCCCTTGCTGCTCTCAGGGCTTCAGGGGCCCAATCCAGCTCTAATGTGTGCCATGGGAATCCTCTGCAGAGCGTTCCTAGGGTGCAGCAACATGAAACACATATCCCAGGAATCCCTCTGTAGAGTATGTATTGGCAAGCATGGAAAAGGGAACTCCCATAGTGGTTACCTGTTCCATGTTTGTAGACTGAGCCTCAAATCAGGGATTTCTGGAGAGTATCTTTGCAAGAGGAACACCTGGGCTGGTGCTCCTAAGGCTTCAGGGACTTGATTCTGTGCACCTGGGGAATTCCCCTGGGCCCCTGAAGCCCTGGGAAAACCTGCCTGGGGTGACTGGAGAGCATGGGCAGCTCCAGGCTGCCTATGTTCTCCTGGCATAAAGCAAACATTATGTCGGCTGCAAAAAAGTAGCACAAATTTACACTACCTGTTGTCATAGCCACAATTTTGGGCATTTGTGGAATGACAACGGGCATGGATGCCTGTTTCTTTGGACCTTGTGCTACCATAAAAACTTTTATGGCACCACAAAGTCAACAGTTGTTTCCAGTCTATGAGGCAGAGATAAAATTCTTCTGCTTCTTCAGAGAAGCACGAAACATGTCAGAACTAGTGACTATGAACAGGGAAAGGAACCTGTGAATTGTTTTCTGTTTTTAATTAATAAAGGACTCATAACTGCTCATCCAAAACGATGAACTTTGGTGTACAAGTTTGCAGTGTGGTCAGAAAGGTAAACATTTTCAAAAGTACCAGAGGGACTTAGGAACCAAAATCCCATTGACTTTATCTCTGAAAATTTGTTATTATGGGTTTGAGACCAATACCAAGTTGCATGGTCTTATGTGAATTGTGGAACAAATCTTGCTTTTGCCTGTCCTCTGCTGTGGGTGGAGTTAAATCCACATAGAAAGGTCCATGATAGCTCCCTGGATGTTTGAGTGGTAGAACCAAGAAGAGGCCAGAAGAGAAGTGTATGGGAGCCCAGTGAATCCACTCAGTACAAATCTAGTGTCATTGGCCATTACCTGAGGTGCAAAAGCATCAGCATAAACTGCTACTCTGTGGCTACAGCAAGGGCCATGGAGTAGCTTTTCAACTACTCTGAGGCACACCATACTCCCCAGAACACCTAGCTGGCCCCCTCTGAAGTTGGGCTTGCCAGAAGGGACAGGATTAAAGAGCTTGATTTGGGTAATTTTCAAGGAAACTGTACCTGAGTGCGTGGTTCCTGGCCAAGCTTGGTTGACGCTCCTGCAGCATCTCAAAAATATTTGGCTGGCGAAGAAATGCAACAATCTTATCGTTGTAAGCTGGAACAGAGAGAGACGATGGGAGCTTTTCTTTACTAACCAATGACACTTTGGGAGGTCACCACAAGTGAAAAATACCAATCAAATTGTGATAATATAGTATATAGAGTGCACTGAGAGTAAGTTACAAAATAATGCAAAGTGATTGCCTCCCAGGGCGCATCTACACATGCAATTAGTGTGCCTGAATAAAGTTTGGTGCAGTTCATGCCAGACTTTACTGCTCCAAGGGTGCAGAGTTTACACGTGCGCTTCAGACTGCAGCACGTTGGGCTGGAACAGAGGCTTGCGGGGTCAGCCTGCCAGCCTGGAGCTGCTCTGCCTCAGCTCAACGTGCTGCAGAAGAGCTGGCTGGGACACAAGAGTGCTACAGTGCAGCGCTAGCTGGCACACTGTAGCACCCTCATGACCCAGCCAGCCCTGGTCACTGTCTACATGTGCATTGTGGGAAAGTAAATAACTCCACCATAGGACAGAACTTGTGTCAGGCAGTAGTATCCTACAGTGGAGTTAATTAGTTTACTCCAGCCTAATAGTGCTGCTCATATAGACAGTGGGTATGTCTATCAGTGCATTAAGGCACTTTTCCCAAAAAGCATTAAATTTAGTACCTCCAATGTGACATACTAAACAAATGCGCATTAAGCTGCCTTAATGCGCATGGTTTGTAAACGACACTTAATGTGCAGTAGCTTATTTTACTGTGTATTAGCATAATAGCATGGTTTTTTATGTGGTGATTTAATGTGCAGCAAAATAGGCTACTGCACATTAAAATGCACATGTATGCGCACCCAGTCATGCTTTAGTGTGGAGCTAATTAGTCAGCTCTGCAATAAAGCACACATGTAGATGCCCCTCACTGAGAAAGAGCTGGTGAAAAGTGAGAAGAGGGATGTACTTATTAAATGGTCCTTACACACTTTCTGCCAAATGCCACTTGCAAGAGAAAATAAAGGCCTGACTTACCCAGAGGCAATGCTTCATGGTGGTGCTGGTTTCGAATAGCTGTTACAAGGCTGTTCCCTGGCCTGGTCAGCAGAGAAACTCCCCTATTTCGGGAAACTTCTGAGGCCTAGAGTGAAAAAGGGAAAAACAAAATATTGTAACTTAGATGGTCAGCAACACATAAGATGATGAAACCTCTTATACTTTTTCTTTTCCATGACTTCAATCCAGGGCCATGAACTGACTGAGGCAGTGCAGGAAAATTGATATTTTTAAAAAAAGTTATTGGCCAGAGTTTTTGACGTAGCATCCTAAAGCAGGACTCAACACATTAATGTTAATAACATAACAATTACCTTAGGCAAAAACTTCCATGACAAGCAATAGCTTTCCATTCTGATGGACAAATTTTCATCCAGCTTCAGGAAGACACTTAATTCTCTGTTTCTAAATGGATGCCTACAGTTAAATTGTCTACACTATAAAATTTGGCCTCTAACTGTGCTTGCACAGCTAGTTAAAGCAAAGCTTTCCTAGTGTAAATTCAATTATACCAGTATAAAAAATACTAATGCTGGGATAACTTATTTAGGTTCTTTGAAGTAAAATAAGCTATAACAGTTTAAATACTTTGTACTAAAATAACTGTATTTACACTAGATATTTTATAACATCACACCCTACTTACTTTTGTAAAAAAACACCTCCTTGGCCAACATAGCTGTGCAGGTTAAAATGTGTACATACAGAGAACAGGCCTTTACATCCAATTATCACACTCAATTTTCTGGGCAAATGCCCCACACATGAAGAAATAGGCACCTATGCAATTGTATAAAAAAACTGACTTTTTAAAAAAAAATTTGGCCGTAACATGTTTACCTGGCATCTTGGGATGAAAATCATTATTGGAATAGCATGAATAAAAAACAGAACTGGAATAGAAAACATTCTTCTTTAACTGGGTTTGTATTAATATGTATAGAAATTATGCATGTGGACTTAAAAGAGAAAACACTATGATGAACAGAAACAGGATGGGCCAAATTCAACAAAATCTTGAGAAAGTTAACTGACATCTCAGGTCCTTTATGTGGATTTTAGATCCTGGTTCTCCTGGGAAGGCATGTAACTGCATAAGCTGGAGAGAAATGGAAGAGCAGAAAGAGAACCCTTCCAAATATTTGTCCAATAGCTTAGTGCAGGGATTGTCAACCGGGGGTATGTATACCCCCAGGGGTACTTGGAAAGTTGCTAGGAGGTAAGCACAGGCGGGCAGGGATGAAGCAATACTACTCAGCACCCCGTGAGGCCACCTCCTAGGAGCAGGGCCTGTGGGGTGGAGTGGTGGGGCGAGAGCAGTGGCGCCCCTCTGTGGCATGCGGCAACAGCCACTATTATCCACCACCCTGCACTCCCGCTGCTGCATGCATCCCCTCCCCCGCCACAATGCTGCATCTGGCTGCCACCAGTGGCCCCCCCCACCTTGCATCTGCCACCAGAAGGGGTACTCTCCTTAAAAAAGGTTAAAAACCCCTGGTCTACTGATTAGGGCACTTGGTCAAGAGATGGCAGGCAGGTTCTAGGCTCTCTTCAGCCAAAGGGGCTTTGAATAAACACCTTCCACTTCCCAACAAAGTGTCATAACCACCAGGTTGAGGAGTAGGCACTGCCCAGAGTATTTTTCTGCCCTCTTGATGAAGTGTGCCCACTGGACAGTCAAGAAGAGAAGATGTGTGGGATGGGGCCAGAAGGAGAGCAAGCCAGAGGGATCTTGCTCTGGAGCTCCATGCGAAGGGCATTGGTATTCCAGAGTATACCTTTATTGAAACTATTGGAGTCATACTGGAATAACATCAGTGTGGGTGAGATGAGAATCAGGTCAGATATGCCATTCCCATACAAATACCCACTCCCAATCTGTTGAGTGGAGAGTTGCTTATTTTTTATTTTATAGAATTGTAGTGCTTAACAATCACTTTAGAGAGAGGTCGCTCCTACTCTAGTACTTGTGATGCTTCATTCTGAATCCAAGCTCCACATGATGTCAATCAGATTTCAGTGTCTGATAATTACCGTGTCTTCTAACTGGCTCCAAATGAGGATCAAGCAGCTTAATGTGCCTGACATGTCACTTTTGTAACGTATAAAACATAAAAAGCCCAGTAGGTGAGGGAGTGGTAGTCAATATATGTCAGACAAGAAAAAAATTGATGGCAATTAAATACACTGATTAATTGTACTTTAATTGATAATCCAGAGCTCCTACTAATGTGTACTGTGCACTTTTTACTCTATAAGCAATTATCTGATTTTGATCTCGCCTTCATTAGTTGTACATAGATATGTCACAACCCAAAGGGTGTGATTTTTGTTTTTGTGTGCTTTGGCACTGCTAAATTGTTCCCGTGAAATTACAGCTTCTTTGCACGGTGGAGTTTTCTGCTGCAAAAGAGAACCCCGGTGCAAGGGAGAATTTCCTGCCAATTTGAAGCTTTCTTTGCAGGGTGCATTTCTTTGTTGCAGCACAGAAATGCTCATTGCAAAGAGTTCCCGCCATTTGTATGCTAATTCGAGTCCCATTATTGGCCAGTTCTAAATTATTCACACGTGGCGGCTAGTGATTGGCTTGCTAGCCGTATAAGAGGCTTGAGTGGTTTCCGCCCAAGTT
>NW_005841953.1:49000-52727 GCF_000455745.1 Alligator sinensis
TAAGCGCTGCGGATCCTTACGGACCCAGTGCATTTAAAGCAGGCAACGGAGGTCTGATCAACCTCTAGCCTCTCCCCGTCGCCGAGCGCAATTCAGGAGCCTAGCAAACTTCGTGTGGAGCAGAAGGACCCACGGAGCCTAGCAAACTTCGTGTGAATCCTTGACCGATCTCAGAGCTCTTCTACCCAGGTTCGAGTCCTGCAGGTTTATTTTCCAGTTGCCGAAACCCTTTGCGACGTACCCTCGTATTTTTCATCTTCCCGTCGCCGGAACCCTTTGCGACATACCCTCGTGCCCTGCAGGTTCGAGTTTTGTTTTCTTTCCTTTCTGTAACCGCAACTCAAGCAAGTTTTCCAGCCTACACCACTGCCATCTCGGTGTAAGTAAATAATCTTTAAAACTACCAATACGCGTTTGTGCCTAATTCCAGCTTGACGGCCTTCCCTCTCCAACCCGGTGTGCCCGGGCTGCTGGCCACAGCCCGCGTGCAGCACGGAAAAGGGCTCGGGTCGCTCCCGGCCCGCACAAGATATATCAATGAAGTCACTCTAAACCTATGCCAGTGCTTATAAGAGGAGGATGGGATTGGATACAAAGTGTTTCATGCCTTGGAGGTGTTATTGTTGGCAATACCCTGCCTGTCTGTAAAGACAAGTTTATGACTTAAACCTCCAGTGGGTCATTTACAGTATATTAACTTCACCAGCAAGTACTCTGTGGGGAATGCTGCTATTTTAACAACATTTATTGAATCTATAACTTTGGAAAGTGGCAAAGATGAAGTGAAAAGCTTGGCAGTAAAATTAGCCATCTCACAATCACAAACAATATTCACCTCTTCCTATTGAACAAGGGTTGAGTAAGTTTTGAAAGAACAGAGAGAGGCACTCAGTCTGCCTTTGTTGTCCTGTTCTCTAGGCCATGTCCCTCAAGCCCTTGTAAGTGAAACAGAGTTTGCTACATTCATTGTCATGCTTTTATAAGAGAATTTTGCCCTCTCAAACACATGCTATAACTTCTCTTCCATGATCCCTTTGTCTCTTCTCTCTTGCATGCCTTTTTCATGTCAGCCAATGCTTAGGACAAGCCTTCATATGGCCTTACCTCTTCTGAAAACTGCCTTTTCTCCAATAAGACTGAGTTGTTGGGTCTATCTTAAGTGGTTGATCCTGTTCTCCCACAGTGACAAGTAATGGAAGGGATGGGTATACAGAAGGGAAGGAATGAAAATTACTTAAAAAGAAGAGCAATGAAAGCAAAAGCAAAGTGAAAGAATCAGAACGAACCTATTATGTGCAAAACTACTGAATAAATCAAATCCCACAGTCTTGTATGCTGTACTACTCTTTTCCACAGTGTCATCAGGCCATGCTATGCTACATGCGCTCTTGACCCTTCTACATTTACACACACAAGTGCATTTATTCTAACACATGGTCCCATTTGATGTGCAGCTATGACTTGGTAGCAGGAAAATCCCAAATCACCTTAGTCCTTCCCTTTTCTGTTCTGCATCCATCTGTCTTTTAGCTAATTCAATAATATTGATTACTCCAATGCTAAGTTTAATTACAAGCATCTTGTCTCCCTTGATTTTCTAATTGAAACAATTAATTTAGATTATCACATTGTTTTCCAGTTTTTAAAGAAGCGGCACTGGTAATGATTTAGTGGCTTGACTCGTCGAGCGGTTAGACAATTTGACGGATTTATAGACTGAGTTTAACAGCCTCGTAATTTTCCCCGGTAGATTGCAACCAGATAGCTGGCAACTCTTTCAGGGCCGAAAGCCATGGTAGCAGCTTGTTTTTTTCCTCATTTGGATTTCATGTCTGTGATTTACTGCAGCCTTCAATGGATATTTGCTGTCCATTTGCGTTCTGCCACCTATCACTTTTTGGGATAGTGAGCAGATGGCACACCCCATTTTCTTTCCCTTTCTCCCCACAACAGCCCCTGCATTCCACAAAGGAATGCTTCCCAATGCTTCTGCCTCCCCATCACACATAGCCACCAGTTTTGGCTCAAACTGCTACCTACTAATAAGGAAGGGAACTTAGGAGATCTAGTTTTCACACCTGTCCTATCACTGTAAAATGGTAGCTACTATTCCAGAAGGGAAACCAATGAAAGGAAATGGTGAATGATTTACATGCTAGTGATCTGTTGCTTTCTGGAGTGGTAGAGCTTCCATGCGTGCGTATCTTGTCTTAGGGTTTTAGCTGATTACTTCAACAGCAGCACCTCAGTTTAACATGAACTAGCCAGCCGGCTTTTAAGATTTTTAAAGGTAAGTGTGATTAGCTTTAACATTTTTCCTTTGCAAAACAGGAAAGGTAGATGCCCTTACTCTAAAACTGGTGACCACTGAAAAATCTGTAGAACACAATGCTGTTAAATTCAAGCAGCTTTAACAATGGACATCTTAAGCCTTTACAGGGGTCTTTGATCTGGAGAAAGAATTTGGTGCAAAGGAAAGTATAAATATTAGAGAATAGTTTTAGAGTCATAAATGCACTGGGGCTTTGTTCCAAGAAGAGGAAAGTAAAATAGAAGTGTTTC
Organism: Alligator sinensis; assembly: GCF_000455745.1. Lineage (NCBI taxonomy): Eukaryota > Metazoa > Chordata > Crocodylia > Alligatoridae > Alligator > Alligator sinensis. The sequence continues at coordinate 51,563 of NW_005841953.1, forward strand.
ACCATATCAATAATACATTTAGATATTTAATAAAATGCAAAGATTAAGGAAAAAACTTGCTCTATTTAGGAAGTCATATTTATGTGTTCCGATAATATAGGGTAGGTTTACTTAAAAAGTACATTCAAAATGTTAAAAAATGATTTTTTTATTAGCAGTGTTAGCCTCAGGCAACTGTGTTAAACTCCACAAAAACAGCAGCTTTTTTTTTTTTAGTTGGGAATTAATGTCAGATTCTTATGAGTCAAAGGGACTGAACAGATTCATGTATTTTAAAGCCTGAAGGGACCGTTAGATTAGCTAGTCTGCATTCCTCTAAAACACAGGTCATTACTTTTCTTCCAGTTACCCATACACTAAGCCAACAGCTTATATTTGGTTAAAATGTATCTTCCAGAAAGGAATCCAGTCTTGATTTGAAGATATCAAGAAATGGAAAATCTATTATTTCCTTTGGTGGGTTGTTCCAATAGTAAATCACCCTCACTGTTCCAATTTCAATTTGTGTGGCTTCAGTTCCTAGCCACTGGGTCTTGTTATGGCTTTCTCTGCTAGGTTAAAGAGACATTTAGAATTTGGTATTTTCTGCATGGGAAGGCGCTTATATATTGTAATCATATCACTTCTTGATCTTCTTTCTGAGAAGCTAACCAGATGGGGGCTTGTAAGTCTGTCATTTTAGAACATTTTCTCTGTCCCTCAAATCTTTTTTTTATATTTCTTTTCTGTACTTCCTCCAATTTTTAACATCTTTTTTAAAATGCAGATACCAGAACTGGTTGCAGCATCCCAGTAGAAATCTCTCCAGTGCTGTATGCAGAAACATTAATCTCCTCCACTTCTACTCGCTTCTCCCCTGTATATACAGTAAAGGGCACAAGTTCTTTTTTGCCATAGCATTGCAATGGGAATTCATGTTCCATTATTTACCCACTATGACCGTTTGGCCCTGTTAAGAGTCACTGCTTTCCAGCACACAGTCCTCATTCTGTAAAGGAAGACCTGCACTTTTTGCTCCTAGATTTCACTTTATTAAAATGCATTGTGTTCAAATTGAGTCCAGCTCACCAAACAATCTTGATTGTTCATAGATTCATAGATGTTAGGGTCGGAAGGGACCTCAATAGATCATCGAGTCCGACCCCCTGCATAGGCAGGAAAGAGT
>NW_005841953.1:53349-96005 GCF_000455745.1 Alligator sinensis
TCTGCTTGCAGCTGTTCCCTGCCCTCTGGCGTGTCCACTTCTCCCCATAGCTTTGTGTCATCTGCAAACTTGGACAGAGTACATTTCACTCCCTCGTCCAAGTCGCTGATGAAAACATTAAAGAGTATCGGTCCAAGGACCGAGCCCTGCGGGACCCCACTGCCTACACACTTCCAGGTCGAAACTGACCACCACGACTCTCTGGGTGCAACCCTCCAGCCAATTCGCCACCCACCGGACTGTGTAGTCATCCAAGTCACAGCCTCTTAACTTGTTCACCAGTATGGGGTGGGATACCGTATCGAAGGCCTTCCTGAAGTCTAAGTATATGACATCCACCCCTCCTCCTGTGTCCAGGTGTTTCGTAACCTGGTCATTAAAAGAGACTAGATTAGTCAGGCACGATCTGCCTGCTATGAACCCATTCGTTCTATATACCTGCTCATCATTATTTAGCATTTGTTAATTTTTGTGTCATCTGCTATCAGCTGTGGTTAACTTCCACATCACTGATGAAAATGTTACACAACACTAGGCTTTGCCAGTAATGTAACTAGGGGTGAGCAAGCAAGACACCAGCCCCGGGCACTGAGTTAGGAGGGGTGCCAAAATTGTCTCCCACTCCCATGGAATCTGTCTTGGCAGCAAGAGCAGCCCCACAGCATTGCTCTTGCAGCAGCAAGCAGTGCACACTGCTGCCACTTTGGCTAGGGACAGAAGTTACACATAAACTGGTTTAAGTGATCAGAAACTAGTTTAAACCTGTAACAGAACAGCAGTTCAGTGCACATAAACCAGTTTCAAAATTGCTGAAACTGGTTTAAGATAAAGCTGGTTGAATGTAGTGTCAGACTTAACTGATTTAGGTCAGACCGGTTTATGAAACTTCTGTCCCAGACCCCTTCTTGGTTCCAGTTAAATCAGAGTCCCCCAGCTTCCCAGAATGCTTTCTAACCCTGGGCTGGGCTGTCTGCTCCATAGAGCAGGGTTGGCCCTGCCCCTCTGCTCCTTAGCTGGAGCAGTGAGGGCTGGCTCACTGTCCCCCCTCCCCCCAGCAAACCCTGGCTGGGGTCAAGGAGAGGAGTTAAACTCACCTCCCCCAGAGTACGGAGCTGCCCTGCCCTGCTGGCTTAATTACTGCTGGCTGTGACTGTGGACTACAAATCCCAGAAGCAGCTGGAAGCAGTAAGAGGAAGGACCCTGAGTCCTGCTGCTGTAATTCTGGACTGCAAATCCCAGAGACCTCAGGGGCAGCAGGAAGAGTAAGTGAACACACCTCCCAGGCTGTGTTTACAATTTTCAGTTTATAGTTTTTCAGAGAAGAACTATTCTTGTTCAAGCTTTTATAAATTAAATGCTACAACCTCCCCCCACCAGCTGTGCCCCCTCCGCTTCAGCAGGGAGGGGGGAAAAGCTTTGGAGTGGCTGGTAGGTGTGCTCTAGCACCCCCCAGCTTCTGGCTTGAGTCACTGTAGGCATTTCCTGAATTAAAAGTGAATATGTGTTTATTTGTTTATCGGTTCAAACTCTGCAGCTTAGACTAACCTGCAAAGACTGAATCAATTTAGCCTTGGGCTTCTTGACTATCTTTACTTAGCCTTTAAGAACAAGAGATAGGGCAGAGTATGTGGCAACAGTAGCAGCAGTTGGAGACTGTTTTGGGTAAGACTCCCGCGTGCATCTTCCCCCGCACCCTCGGAACTGTGACTACCCCGCACAGGTTTTCCCTAGGGCACAAACTTTGCTTGTTACGGTGCTGAGCCTCACACTGATCCCCAAGGAACCCCACTAGTTAGAATTGTATTTCATAATATTTCCTCATTAACAGTCACTTTTTGAGTTAGGTCAGTTAGCCAGGCTTTATTCATTTAATGCATGCCCTATGGTCATAGTGCTAATTTTTAAACAGTGTCATGTAGTCCTTAAGTCAAACATCATACAAGTCTAATTACAACACAGCTACAAGCTTGCCTTTAGCAACCAAACTTGCACATGCAAAGAATGAAATCAGGCTGGTCTGACGCTTTTTCATTAAATAATGTTGGTAATATTTACATTGCTTTTCTTTATTCACAGTGCAAAGAGCATAGATTAATTACATTCCTTTTCTTTATTCACAGTGCAAAGAGCATAGCTGCTCTCCATGAAGGAGAGGAAGAGGAACTGTTGATTTATGTAACTGATGGTGACAGGATGTCAACCATTCCAATTTGTTTCTCTCCTGCTATTTGGCGGCCTCTCCCTATAGCCAAAAGCAGAAAGCCCAGCTGAACACTAGGCAGCTGGCAAGTCGCCAGGGGAAAGCTTAGTTATTAAAGTTCTGAGTTATTGCACTAAGTTTCTGGGATTTCCCCATGGGTATTATTTATAGGACAAAAACAAATCTGTTTACATTCATAAGAGTTGTCATGGTATGAAATCTCTTGCTCTTGGTAAGTGTGCTGTTGTGCCACAGAATTTTCCTTTGTAACTGGTGAGCTCTTAGGGCAGGGGCAGACAATTATTTCAGCTAGAGGGCCGCTTAATGTGTTTTAGTGAGCTGTTGAGGGCTGTGAGGGTAGCCCCACACCATGACAGGTGCCCTGCCCCCCTGGTCACCATCTTGGGACCAGAAGTCCTGCCCCCTAACCCCTGACCTTTGCCACTGGAAGTCCCTCCCCTCACCCCAGTAGTACTCCATTTGGGAAGGGGGTTTCCCATCTTGGAACTGGAAAGAAAAACAGATTATATACTAAAAATCAAACATCCACAATAACATATTTTAATTTTATTAAAAAATATATTTTTGTCCTGATTTGTGTGTGTTTGTGTCGTGTATACAGAGGTGATTGCATAATAGCTCAAAATTAAGTCTTACTTCTATATATTGTGGGGGTGTGGGTAGGTGTGAGGGATATGGGGTTTATGGGGGGGCTGTGGGTGTGTGTGTGGATGTGTGGGTATATGGGGGTATGTGTGGATGTGGGTGGGTATGGGGATTTGTGGGGGGATGTTTGTGAGGATCCATGGGTGGGAATGGGGCTTGTGGGGTATGTGGAGGGAAAGGATGGCTAGGGGTGTGCGGGGTGTGTGTGAGTGCATGTGTGTGGGGGATGTGTGAGCGTAGCAGTGAGTGCGGTTCCCCCAAGAGGTATGCAGGGGTGTGTGTGGTGGGATGCATATAGGGAAGGGTGTGGGGGGTGTGGGGTTTGTGATTGTGTGTGGGCAAGGGTATGGTTGTGGGGTTTGCAGGGGAGGGTTTGTGGGTATGGTGGGGTGTGTATAAGAGCCCCCCACACACGCCTACCTCAGCTGGTCAGCACCCACCCCTGCCCCACAACAGCCCGGAGCCCATGTGCCCTGCGGCACCTCCCCGCCACCACCCACAGTGTGCAGCCCCAGCCTGCTCTGTGCCTGCTCTGGACTCACCCTGGTGGGAGTGGATCAGTAGGGACCCACGCCACAACCTTGACCCTGTGTGCCATGCGCCTGCTCCAGACTCGCCTGCTCACGCTAAACAGTGGTAGCAGCAGTGCTGGCCACGCAAAAATTGTTGCTCAATGTGAGGGAAAAGGGGCCCCTCCCCTTCGCTGCTATCCGGTGTTCCCTGCTGCAGCCACTCAGAGCCCACACTGGGCTGCCCTGCGACTTGTCTGAGCTGCCAGTGCTGCCCTGTGAGGCCCAGAGGCGGTGGTGGCAGCAGCAGGGATGCAGGTCAGCTCAGAGCAGGCTCCAGGCGGCTGTAGCAGGGAGAACTGGGCAGTAGCAGGACAGGGGCTGCTTTTTCCCCATGCTGAGCAACAGTTTCTGCCCGGCTGGTGCTGATGCTGCCGCTGTTTACTGTGAGCAAGTGAGCCTGGAGCAGGCAGAGGGTGTGCTGGGTCAGGGCTGTGGTGGGGGTCCCCACTGGTACTGTGGGGTTGGGGCCAGTGGCGGTGGTGGATGGAAGAAGCTGCCGCTGCCTGGTCTGCCTAGAAAGGCAGACCAGGCACAGAGCCGCCCCAGCCCTGCTGCATGCTCGGGGGCAGCAAGATGCGCCACGGGTGGGTGGTGCCTGGGCCAGGTGGGACCGAGGGACCCACTGTGGACTGGATAAAGCCCCTCTGCAGGCCGGATCAGGCCTTAGGGCCTGCTCCAAAGTCAACAAAAGTTCACAACAGTTCTTTCACTAGACCTCAGACCCTCTGAATAATTAACCATTTCTCCAAATTCATTCCTTGCTAATCTTAATTTTGTTCTTCTAAGTAACATTAAGGACTTGTTGTTAATTGCTCTCTGCTAGTATTTTCCACTTGGGATGAGTGCATCTGTCAGAACTGGCTGGTTAAGTTATGTAGCAGTTGAATGCATGCTGACTGAATGACATGCAAGCAATTCTAGCCTTTGTGCTTGCACAGCATTACTGTGTATGCAACTTTCCCATTGCTGGCCATGCCAGCAAGACCATAGAGCATGGATGGTGACTCCTAACTGGAGCGAGGCACGAGTGAAGTAAACTCATTAATGAGTTTCTTGAATATTTGCCAATAATATTTTCCTATGCTTATTCATGACAGGAAAATCCATAGCACTCCCACACCCCTGCCCTTGAAGCACTGCTGTCTCAAGGAGCCTCCAAATCTATCTCCTGGACCAAAATATTTCCTCCAAGGGGTGTCCAACATGAGTTCTCTATAGATAGCTACAATAACATAACTCTCATGGGTATTGTGTTTGCCCTTGGCCACTGGGTTCCTGGGATGGGGTACTTACTCAGACCTCCATGCCCCTGCAGTTCTGTCCTCATGTCAGCATTCAGCAGAGACCAGTGGGGTGGTAAACAGCTTTATCTTTATTAGGAACAGGATTCAGCAACACACACCCCCACAGCTTGCGGGGAGAACAACAACACCAACCAAACCATACCCGCAGGGCATCTGTGGAGAGACTGAACTGTACCACTGCTGGCCCCTTAAAAGTACGTTCCACATACCACAATGGGAACTTTTCCTGATTTTTTTTTTTTTGTAACATGATGATGAATCCAACAGCAGTTTCTTTGGCTGTGATCTACCCCTATTCTGACCTAGCAAGCCCTATAAAGCCTATGCCATAAGAAGTATCTGCAAAAAAGGATCCTGCAGTGTAAGGGAAACTGATGCTTTTGTTTCCTAACCCAACACAGTCTAGGCTGCTGGAGTGGGATTTATGCTCCCTGCCCTCCACCCTGTGCTGTGTGAAAAGTTATCTCTGTGAAACAGAGGAAAGATTATTTTAAATGATTTCAGTATCATGAAGCCTATCTCATGTAATCTAGCAGCATGGAAATGGACCTCATTATTACAACATAGTAGGGAATATATCTCATCAGATAATAGCATCACAGTGAGCAGCAAAAAGATCAGGCTGCTAACATGTCAGCCATAATAGTAATGAATTATTTTTATCAAAGCCAGGCCAGAATCTCAAACCTGTTCTTTATATAAAATCTATTTTCATTATCAGATCAATTTGCCTGTTTAGTTTTAGGGAGGATCAAATGCATATAAAACCGCACAGCTTGCTCCTGGCAGGTCTTTAGATAAACATTTTAGAGAGACAGAAATACAATGTAACTACAGTTCTTCTGAAAGATAAAAATCCATGAAACAATCTATTAAAACCCTTCAGAAATAAGATGAATTTTCACGTTTGCTGCAGGCTGGTGTCCTATAGGACTGTATTGCTAGTCCCAGTGATGTCCATCCTTGGGCAGTGTTATGCAAGTCTCTTGCATAACACCTCTTATTGCACCTTATGTTGCCCCAAATCTTTCTTTTGCACTGTTAAGTATTGCTTTATTTTGAAGGATGTTGTTTATGCATGTGCCACAGGACACCTTGGAGTTACAGCAATGAAAATGTTAGAATCAGAAGGGCTTTGAGCCCAAGGCGATGGTGGCAGATCCAGTGGTGATGCAGTGGTGAGGTGCATCCCATTTTAGCTGTGCCCTACATTCCAGCTGAGCTCTCAGAGCCCAACAGCACTTCAGTGAAGCTCCTGCTGGGAGCTCTACATGTGCTTTGAGCTCTAGGAGCTCACCGCTGGTCAGCACAAGCTTTGCCCAGAGCTCCTGCTTTCAAGCAGCTCTGGAACCTGCTGCTCTTTGTTCTTCCCACCCCTTCAGCAGCAGGGGGAAAAATAAGAGAGAGGCCAGCAATGCACAGCCCCTGCTTTAACTCAGCTCTGGAAGGTCCATGCTGCTGCTCCTTTCCCTGTTGAATTCAGGGGAGGTAGGAGGGGAAGAGGGAAGAGCAGCAGGCTTTGGTGCTGCTTGAAAGCAGGGACTCGGGCCAGAGCCTGAGCCAGTGACCTCAGAGCTCACAGCCCAAGTGGAGCTCCAGCAGGAGCTACTGGCAGCTCTGTGGCAGTCAGGATCATTGTGAGGGACTGGACATGTCCCCTTCAGCTGTGTGGCACATGCACAATGAGCTCCCTTCACTACACATGTACCTGACCCCCAAAGGGGGTGTCACCACTCCCTTGTCACCACAGTCCAGGGTCTGCCCCTGGAAGGGGACCATAGATTGGGCATGAAGTGAAGTTGTCATGAGTGGCCCAGACCCTCCACAGACATACCCTTGCACAGCTTTGATGTAGGATGACAACTTACAGCAGTGGATGATCTGTTTGAAAAGAACTAGAGAGAAGTGAACTAAGAGAGACATACAGTAGCTGGTACAGGGGTAGTACAGGGTCACTCTCTAAGAACAGGAACTAGGGCAATGAAAAACATCCAGAAGTGGCAGCACAGAGAGAAAACCTGTGGGGTGAAGGAGAGATGTGATCACTAATGTAACATGGCCATCAAGGGCTTTTGATTCCATCATGAATTTTGAAGTGGTTACAGAGAAAGAGTTGTGGAGAAGAGGAATGGTTTCAGACTGAGGGGGAGTAGAGCTAGATGTAGTGTATGGGTTTCCTACATGCAAGAATATTACAGCTTTCTGAACAGATCTGAATTTGCATTTACACAACTTTGGGACACAAGGGGTAACAAGCTTCAGTCATCAAGGCCTAAAGTGATAAATGTGTGAATCAGTAGTTCAGTAGAGTAAGTATCAAAGAAGTGGCAGATACAGGGGAGACTGTAGGAAGATGTGTGAAAACAAAGAGAGAACTCAGGGTTCAGGGAGACCAAAGTATCTCTACCCTACTTATGTACTGTGGCCAGGAGTGTTGCCTGGAATCCAACTTAACTTTGTCTCTGGTGCTCATTTTAGCACATACTTTGTAAGCTCTAAAATGGCTATTCTGCTTCATTTTCAGGATTTGGACTGGAGGTGCTTCACAGTGGGCAAGACACAGAGCAGGGACAGATATGCCCTACAATTAAGAGTTGGAAGAGAACAGTATTTTGGGGCATATTGAAACCTATTTTTCAGTTTTGAAATCTAAGCTTAAAATCAGGTGCAAACAAGCTCAAATGCAATCTCCAAGTAAAAATTATAAATGTTTCTGATCTGCTTGTCATAAGGTAAAAATAAGCTGGCATGAGCCCGAATAGATATACCACAACTATTAATACTATTGTTACCTCTCCAGCACTGTAGCTGCGGAGTCGCTGGAGATGTTGCCTGTGAGTCAGATGATTAGGAAGACGGCCATTTTGAAGTGGGATCCTGGGATCGATGAATGTGGTGGCACGGCTGTTGTGGTCAACGAAGAAGGACTGTAAAAAGAAGAATAATGGAAATTTATAAGCAAAAGGCAAGCACGGTGCAAGAGTCATGGGATCAGGAACTTCATGCCACCAGGGAGTGAGTATGTGTTACAAATCCCTTCTCTGTGCTCAACCCACAGAAGCCATGAGCCACAACCACAGTGTCCTGACTTTCTAGCTGAGACTTTAAGAGCTTGTATCTTCAGCACTGATGGGTCTTGGTTCAATTCCCTGTGTACTGGCTAAGAAGTAGCTGTCATGGAAGCAGGATACAAATCAGAAGGGAACAATGCTCTTCATGCTTGGTGGCCCCATGAGTCAATCAACAGTCTTGTAGATGCAGACTGACTTAGTCAAATCTGACAGTCATGACATTCCACACTTTACAGTTTAATTAGTTGTTTATTAGTGAAACTATACATGGTATTCATGTAATAAAATTCTTTTTTTACCTTGCTACATGCCAACTTTCTTTGCACTGTTTCAGATGAGCATCACCTTAATTTAACATCTCACAGGTCCCTTTGGGTGCATGCGTTTCATTTTTAGATGAAATGTACAACTCGAGCTATGAACACACTGGAAACCTCAGCCCTCAGTGAGGTCAGTGAATGATTTAGGGTGCTTACTGGTTTTTTTTAAGTTTTGTTGTTGGGGTACTGTTTAGAAGCTGTAGTAATGGGTGAAGGTCTGAGTGCACGACACATTATACAACAACAGAACAAAAAGATGGTCCCTAACCGTGCCCCAGATATATTGCAATCCAAGTGTAAAACAAGAGATGATAGACAGCTACAGATAGATGGGAAAGAATATTGGAATAATGAAGGAAAACTGGTCAGCACAACAGAACTAATAGCAGCACACAAGCAGCCTATTTGTTGCCAAGTTCTCTGTAGCTACTACAGCAAATGAAAGTTTTAAGGAGAGTTTTGAAATTAAATAATATGGTGGCTTTATGGATGATTATGGGGAGCTCATTGTACATGGGAGTGACTGCATAGAAGAAAGCATGATGGTGTTGGTTAAAAATTTAACAAGTATATGATGAAGGCTGACATCAAGATCAAATTGGAGGCAGAAATCACACTTCAATACTTACTGAGAGATGAAAGGTAGATGGGATTAGACTGCAAAGAGCCCTAAATGTGCTGATACCTTGGTAATGCTAAATGTGATAGAAAAAGGAGAGCCAGCAGAAATGTGCCAAGAGAGCGCTGATGTGTTCAAAACAAGAAGCTAGGAAAATAATACGATATATTTTGATATGAGGGGAGCAAGATAGCATTTTTAAAGGCCGGAGAACAGGAAGTTGCAGTAATTGAGGTGCAAGATGTTGAGAGCTTGGATGAAAGGAATTCAGCTGTGTGAAAACAACGGAGAAGGCTGCATCTTACAGATGGTTTGCAGACAGAATCTGGAAGACTGAGACACTATCTGGATGTGCAGACCTAGAGAGAGGTCTCAGTTTAAGGATACTGGCCTAAGTGACAGGCAAGATGGTAGTAGTATGCAGTGATCAAGGAGATAGCAAAAACAAATGAGAGAAAAGAGTAAGAGCTATGTTTGACCCATACTGAACTTGGTCTGACAGTCAGTCATCCATGAGGAGATGTCATGAAGAAAGGCTAGGTTTTTAGTTTGGATGAAAGGAATTAGGTCAGGAATAGAGAAGTAAATCTGTGGACACCTGCAGAGATTGTAGCTGATTTCATGTTTGTGGACAACATTATCTAGAGATAAAGTGTAGAGAAGGAACAAAAGCCAGACTCCTGTGCAATTCCCACAGAAAGTTGGAGGGGATGAGTATCCTCTGAAAGACATGCTCTGTGCTTATGATGTTCAAAACAGATAATCATACATCTTAAATCCAGAAACAATCCTTAATGATTATCGGGTTTGACTTGCAGTGTAATCCAGGCCATGGGAATTTACCCAGACATTAATTTTGTTGGTGTCCTTACCTTACCCTGCTGGTCGGTTTTGATCTCCCAGCCCCGTGGAAGTTCTAGTCGGGTATCAGCAAACATGTTGATAAAATTTACCAGGTCCCTGTTGTGCTGATAGCGCTCAAAATTCCGCGCATCTCTACGGATCTTCAGAATCATGTGCTTCAAGCAGGTGCTATTGGTGAAGACACGATAGGCACTCTACGTATGAGAAACACAGGAGATGGAAATCAGTTCTAAAGCCACAACAACAGTTTTGGCTACTTGGTATGACATATGACCAATGTTCCCTCTAAGGTTTAGCGATCCGTGAGCAATCCTGGCTGGGAGTGCGCAGGTAAGCCCGCTCAGTGTGCCCGCTCCTCCCCCCTCCTGCAGCAGCCTGTGGCCAGGTTGGGGTGGGTGGCAAGTGGCCGGACATGAAGCCAGTGGCAGCAGCACGGGGAGCATCGGCGCCCTCTTACTGTGGCACTGGCTAGGCTATGCCCCCAGCCCAATGCCCCAGAAGCCATGAACCCCTACTACCTCCCCCCCCTGCACTGGTATGCCACTGTGCGCGCAGCATTAAAAAGTTATTGTGCGGCATGATTTTTTATTGTGCACGGCTGTGCACACGTGCAGCCTAGAGGGAACGCTGACCACAAGGACCAAAACAATTCTCGCTGAAGCCAATACAAACTTTCCACTAGTTGTAATGTACTTTGAACCCAACTCTTAGTGAATACTTAGACATAGCCAATTTAAAATTTGGAATTTTGGCATTTTTTTCCAGTGTATGTAAAATATTCTTGGCCTTATTTTTTATCAGTACCACAATGTCTGATATACAGATGCATTTATGTCACTGTTCAAATAAACAAGATCAGTATAATGTTGTATATCTCACATTGGACATTAATAAGGATCCAACAGAAGAAGGGTCTGGTCCAACAGCAGGGTTTGTTTGTGCTGATCTGTTGGCAGACGCAGGGCCCAAAGCTGGCACAGGGTCATGTAAATGATACGAGCAATACAATTCATTGTTGCACTCTGGAACCTTTCAGTAAAGACAGAAAGTTTGTCCAGGCAGGACAGGCAAAGACAGAAAACCCTGACTTCTTTTGGGGATTTTTTGAGAGGGATGTTACTGCTCTTGGGGACTCCAAAGGAAGTTACCAAATCATGCAAAGAATCAGTACAGCTTCAGTCTGCACTGGCCATGAAACTTTGTGCCAATGCCACCTTATTTGGGGGCCATATTAACTTGCTGAAGACTCTACAATGAAGTCAATGAACTTACTCCAAATTTATGCGTATGTAAAGAAGGGTGACCTGAGCTAATAATTTTAAACTTCATGATATCTGTATGTTTAAGCTGTTTTCAGCACAAAATTGCAGTAAACCATTTTGATATGGAAATGTGCAGGCATTCCTATCAAGATTGGAATCCCACTGAACTACAACCTGTAAAAACACAGGAGCACATGTAATCCTCACCCTGAAGATGTTACTATCCAAGAAAGTTTTATGACCACCAATCACTAAGGTCCTACCAGACTCCACAGTCAAAGCTATATTATGATCCACTATAAAAGGCCATTTCAGTATCACTTAGCAGTACCAGAGAAATGTGGAATTTCATAGCTTTATCCCTTCAGGGAAATAAAATGTCCATTAAATGAGAGCTTTTCCATTTAGTTCTAACTGCTGGATAATATTTTCCACCTCAAATTTCACTGCTATAATTAATGCTTCTAAATTTTAATTGGAGATTGTGGTTAAAATATTATATCTGTGTTAAACCTAAAGTTATGGGCTACATTATTTTTACACAAGTGGAATTTGTATGACTGCTTTGACAGATGTTTGGACAGACTATTCTGGCACTCATAGCAGAGTTAGCTCAAAATAAAGACATTCCATGGTCTTGGTTATATTAGTGACATAGGAAGCTAGGACTCAACCTTCTCTGAGATATCCCTGGCACCAACTACAACTTGTGTCAAGACAGCTCATGAAGGTCTTTACTTTCCTTCATCTTCGGAGAGAAAACCCATCAGTACTAGGAAGTAATGATCTCCAAGAGGTTCAGGAATGATGTCTGGATGTTTACCTAAATACCATCCAAACAAGATCTGGATATTGTAGAGGACTGGGATTGAAATCTCAGGAAAACAGGATCTTCTTGTGAGATTTCTCAGACTTCCTGCACCTAGTTGGACTGAAATTAACACTTCTCCCCTGTGTGTTGGTTTTCAGACTAATTGCAGGTTGGAAGTACACTCTATTCCAGTAAGGGGAAAAAAGCTACCTAAACTTTTCCAAACTTTAAAAAAGTTTGTAGTTTGGGTTTCCTGAAGGTTTAGTTCAGTTCTTATCTTGCCTGAAAGACTTGCTTCATTTCTAGTCTGTATTTCCTCACTGCAAGGCCAGCTGTTATTTGTGTGCACAAATAGCACAGGGTACAAGAAAACTTCTTTCTGTCCCTGCACAGCACAACAGGGCTTCCTGCATTCCTAAGCCAGATGTTTCAAAAGGGGTCAGATAAAGATTGCATTATAACTCCATAACTCCACCTTCTCCAAAACCAGATAGTAGAACTGGTTAAATATATAAAGGGAGAGTGCTGCCCCTTCTCAATGGAAATCAGCAGTGGCAGCAAGCTTGCATTGTATGACAGGCAGCCACAGGTTGCCAGTGGGGTAGTGTGGCCATGCTACACACAATCTGGACTACACAGTGTGAAAAATAATTGAGTCCTGAGCCAGGTAATTTATTAAGCAGTCACTGTGCAAGCTTCTAAAAGTACTCATGTGATTTTGAAAAGAGGAGTGTGACATAGTGAATTATAGATCCTTACATAGTTTGCATGCAACACAGTGAAAAATTCAGGGTTGGTAATGAACTTCACAGCTGGAGACTGCAGGAGCAAGGTGATTTTTTGAGAATTCACTGGAGAAAGGGATCCTTCTCGCCTAATTTCTGAAAACAAAAGCAAAGCAAGTGATGTATAAACACAGCAGAAAATAACTTAAAAATAATGCAAGCTCCTCCAGCACCACTGTCTTGACACCCTCTTACATCCCCTCTCTGTGCCCACTGCTTGATTCTATGAATTAAGCGAATCTATTGTTACAAGGTGACAATATGAAAATAGCATTGTCCTGCCCAACACATCTGCTCTCTTTGTGGTTTAGTCTTATTTGCTCATTTAGTGATAAATGTTTTTCTTATGATTAGTTTTGCAGAGCCAATGCACCTATAGAAGTAAGAGCTGTACGCTTTCCTATTGGCAATAACCTCTGGACCACATTCATTGATGTCTATTAATCAAAGTAATCATGCCAATCGTGCCAGTTTACTCCAATTGAAGATCTGGTTCCATACTGTCAGCTAAGTTCTGAATGTGAAATCTCTCATACTGTTAATTTTAGAACAGAAAGAACATGAAACATTTTAAACTCTAGTCTCAATTTGTACTGCTGCTGCTTTTAAACTGGAATCACATTTTAACTTGTCACCTGAACAAATCTGAGGGCTAGAGGGAGAGGAGAAGGACGGGAAGTGCCATGTGCCAGAGTGTCTTACTTGACCATTAGTTTAATGTGGGGGGAATCTCAAAGCCCCCAGCTGCTGCTGCCACAACACTGGATCTCTGCGTCCCACCTGCTACTGCTGCATAGGCTCCCCATAGGCCACCATTCTGGCATCCCCTTGACATTGGAACCATGGGCTGTTGGTGTTTGCCCCACTCTAGTTATGCTACTAAATCCAATATATTACAAGTAATATAAGCAGTAATGTAATACAGTTGCTACTTCGGATAACAACTTGCAGGTGGGATCTGATATAATTACCCCCACGGGAGCATTTCACCTAAACTGAATCCAATAATTTGTATAATAAATGAAGGCAAGGTATGGATGACTATTGTGTCCAATGTGATTGATTAAGACACTGATTTCTCGGAGAAAAGATGCAAAGATTCAAGAGAATAACAATAGACAAACTTGAATATTTAATCATGTTTTTTTAAAGCACTGATTACATGTTAACTTAATGTTATCATTCCTCTTCAAGGAGACATTAAAGGAGAGAAAACCCTGTGGCCAGTCAGCCTCTTTCCCAGAATGCTACCTGTTGGCTGGGATGGTTCTGCCTCAGAATCACTTCCTCCTCCAGTGGGGAGCCTTTCCACCCTGTTGTTGGTGACAGCATCATCTTCTGTCCTTTCTGTCGCAATAGTTCGCTGAATGTTTTGGTACCTGTGTATTTTAAGTAAAAGGAACAACATGCTTTAGCTATAAATGTTAAAGTGGAAGAATCGCACAGAGCATTTTGCTATTCACAGAAACGACTTTCTAAGTTCTTCTTAACAATCACAGAAAAAGAGCATTTTTGAACAACTCATATAGAACTAAAACTGAATTAGCTGTCAAGCACCAAGGAGCCTGACCCTCCTCCTGCCTTGTATCTGTGGAGTCATTGACACATAGTGCTAATCATTAGGTTGGAATAGTGGCATCATGTACCTAGTTCCCTTCAGGTAAAAGTCTACACAAGGTGCAAGATAGTGAAGAATCACATCCCAGTTTCTCATGTTAAGATAACCAGTCAAGTAGGTAATCATCCTGTGAGATATTGCATCCTCAACTTCCAGTGCTTTTTGGGGAAGGGGATTGTAAAATTCAACACTTTACAGAAAGATGGGTCCATAAGGACTACTATTAATATTTTTTTTACTAATAATTATTATTATTTGTATTTCTTATAGCATTGCATAGACGCTGGAATGGTGAGCCAGTTGTTAAACAGGAATATTGGAGGGGAGAGAGAATCTCATGTCTAATCTTTAAGTTTATAACCAAGACTGAAACTTGATTTCTGATGCTGTATAAGACTATGGTAAGATCTCAAAGATATTTGATAGAAAACTTTTTAAAACAATGTTACAGTCCTCTTCTTTGTTAATTAACTTTAACTAATGTTCACCCTACTGTGATGTTGTAATTTTTGATTTTCAGTAACACACAGTGTCCACAGTGGGTCAGATCCTCACTAGGTGGAAACTAGCATGGGTCCACTGACTGTATGTGATCTGGCCCAAAGGTCCAGTGATCTTTCACTTTCTTGCTTGCTACCTTCTATCCTTCATCTGTTTGCCTCTAGGCTCTCACAGAGCATTCCCTCCATCTCTTCTCTTGCCAATTTTTTAATGGGCACTCTATTTCGAAGTCTAATTTGGTCAGGGATCTGGCTTTAATATCTCTATGTACCAGGGATCTTTGAAGTCAAGTAGTTTAGACCTTGGTTTTACATCCAATCCAAATGAAAGCACCTCCGGGAGCATAGTGCCTCTACATTATGAAAAACAGCTGAAAGTTTAATGGATTTATGCTTGACTTGCACAATAGTTTGAATTTCTCCCAGTATTCAATGTATTCCTTTAAGGTAGCTTTTAATGGCTCAATAAATAACATAGTTAGCATGGGTTAAAAAAAGAAAAAGGAAATGGAGTATTTTTTTGTTTTTAGATGAACATGTACCTTACCAGTATGTTATTATAGTAGATTTCACAGCAACATTAATTTACCTTAACTTTCCCCCTCCACTTTAATGACAAGCTTTTTAATTTTTTATTCACTTAACTGCAGGCTAACGGAGTAAACTTTCCACTCTAGTGGAAGTAGTGCAGGAATTTAACAACACCCTCATGCAAAAGCAGAGTAGGAAAAAGTAGCTCAAATATTTGAAGGTTTATATATATAAACCTTCACATACATATATGTTAACTTTAGTTTCAATGTAATTAGATGGTAGAAAATCCCCTGCTGGCAAACTTTACACAGTAGTGTTAGCTGTATGCCAACAAACAGCTACTTTTTTGAGTTCTGATGCTATAAAACAGTCTTATACAAATACCAGAAAATGTCAAAATAACTGAAGAAAACCCTGAAAGGGCAAAAGTTATGGGAATACCCTTGAAAATCTCAGTCTCTTTACCAAGTGATCTGTCAAGGAAAAACCATGTTAGATGCTGTTTTAAGGGCCCTATTGTTATTTACTGTGTCATTTATTACTATTGATTTTTTTTTTTGTAAAGACAAGTCAGGTTACACAAATGTTACACGGTTTAGTCAGAATTGAAGTGGAGTGTTACCATGTCGCAAAACTGGATGAACTATGGCTGTTAATGTTTCATTAACATGAAAGAAAGACAAGGAGTACTATAGCACACTAGGAAGACTCTTTGTGTTTGAAGTAGGGCTGTTTATTTGCAGCACATCCAAACTCTGGGACCTGATCCTGCATTCCTTTCACACCCAAAAAGTCCATTAAAGCCAATGAGAAGCTCTGAGTACACAAAGAACACAGAATTAGGCCCTTGGGCTGGAGTATGCACAACTCCTGGCTTTCCTGCAGTTATATTTCCAATACTTTGCGGTTTTGGCTGGAAATACCAAGCCTTCCTTGTGATATTTTGGCATTTCCACTCCCTGGCCCAAATGAAACCAGGAAGTGGAAAAGTGAACTCATTTGTTTGAAAAGAAAGTCGACTCTGCTTTTTCAAACCACAGAATGGTTTCAAGTTTTATTCTGTTTGAGTTTGGGGCAAAAGTTCAGGTTGATTTTAATTCTGTCAGCCAAGGTCTTTGCATGCTATTGCCTTGCCTAAACATGATTTTCAAGTACAGTCACTGAAAACTATTTCAGGTAATGCAGTTTGAAACATAATGGCAAAACATTATTTAAATTATTGTGTAAAATCATATTCCAGCCTAAGTAGAGGTTTTCAAATACCAGTTAAGAAAAAATATATATTTCCTCCAAACCGGCAATCAAGATTGATTGAATTTTCTTTAGAACTGATCTTGAATCCTGTTTCAGGGGAAGGCTAATTTTTTTAGGCCATAAAATGCCAGGTTGCTAACACTAGAACTGCTTCCCATCCTGGAATATGTGGCTTGGTTAAGCTTGTTGCAATGGTCAGTATGAATCCCTTTCGCTGGAAGCTTAGGAAATATCCATAACTACCCACACAAATGTCAGCATGGCAAGAGGAGTCCCCCTAAAGACCTGGTGGTCTATTCAGCATTTTTAGTTAATGGAGCTCTTTTGCAGAGATTAGAGAATTACCAGATGGCTTTTTTGTGCTAAGAAACCATGGGATTCGACAATTACGCAGTTCATAATGTGCTTAGTCTCCACTGGGAATCAAGCGAGGAGAAAAACGCTGCTAATGAAAATCCCCTGCACGTCTCACTACATGTCTGGATGTTTGGCTGCTAAAAATAACACCCACATACAAAAGCCACAAAATACGCTGCATTGTCTTAAATCATTAACAATTCAAATCCTAATTCATGCTCAGATAGCAACAAAGGATGTGGACCACTATTGTCAACACGGGGGGGGGAGGGGGGGGGGAATGGATGGACATTGAACCAGGGTTGTCCAACTTCTGAGTAGTTGAATGTTGCAGGCCCCCTGCCTCATGGCCCTTGGGGCCCATGCCCCCTGGGCTGTATGCTGAGTGGGTTGCTTGCCCCCTGGGCTGCATGTTACAGCGTGTAGGGCTCTCCACGTCATGCTGTGACTGGCTGCCCCCCACTGTGTTGCACCAGTGCCCTAGTGCTGCATGGGGGCTCCACATTCCTCTGAACCCCTGGTCCACAGGTTCTCATGACCACACATGTTGCACCATGCTGCCCCGTCCCCAGAGGCAGGGGCAGGCTGTGGAAACAGGAGGCTGGCTGGGGAGCCCTGAAATTCCAGTGGCACCAGTAGGAGAGTGATGGGGGAGCAGCACCCAGACTGGGAGCCTGGGGGCTACAGGTTAACATTTCGGGGACTGCATGTGGCCTGGGGGCTCCCAGTTGGGCAGCCCCAGTTGGAACTGAGGAGGTCATTCACAGCACATCAACACAACCTAACAAATTACCCATTAACCTGAGTTAACTATCACGACTGTAAATGGCAGTGTGGACATTCACAATCACTTGTGTGGTTCACTCTAGAGCTCAGCCTCAAGGCACCAACACTAGTAGCTGTCTATAATGGAAATTACAACCAGGTGACTTAACTCAGGTTACCTGGGTGCCAATTAAGTTGAACTGAAGCATGACCAAAATCTCTAATGCACTGCAGTTCTTTACAGAGAAGTTTTACTGCAAAGAACTTCTAGAAATACCTGCCTTTTTATATGTTAATGTTTAATAGCTTGATACATTCTGAAGAAACATATAATGAAAACAGAGTACAGCAAGTTTTTTCTACTATGAAATCAGAACATGTTTTCTAGTGAAATGCGCCTTCTGTCCCCAGCATGAGAAGTCTGGAAAGAAAAGGAGAACAGCTCCTCATGGATGCATTTGTGGTTGTGATATATTTGCACACTAAGCATTTTTGGGAAGTTGGCCTGAAGAAACTAGCTAATTCCTCAGTGGCTATCATCTGGGACCTGCTTCTCCCTGCAAAGGATATAGTTAGCAACTCCCAGATTATTTTACTGTCAGAGAAAGAAGCAGCTTTGAAGGTCTCTCTCTTTCTCCTTTTAGCATTCTGAAAATCAGTAAATCTGTCTTTCGTGGCATTTTAAACTCTATAATTAGAGGGAAAAAATCAGTCTTGCTTGTTTAAATAAGAAACCTTATTATTATAGTAAGCAGGGACACAGGTTGTGAAAACTTTTTCAGAAGTAACTGGGGAAGATTTTTGCTTATCTCCCTTTGTTTCCTCCACTCTTCTCTAGTCAACAGAATCTAAAATACAAGCAGGCCAAGACAATTATGAAGAAATCTGTATGGACAACAGTCAAACACAGATATTGTGCTCAGAGATAAACAGTTAGCAAGATCTCCTCTCTTTTCGATTCTGCCTGCCTCCCTTGGGATTCAGTTCAAGGAAGTGCTACGGGCTCATCTTGCTGCTTAAAAGATTTTGCATTGTCTTTCACTGGGATGCTCATCAATGCTCATCTTTAAACAAGTCTAAATTAATACAGTATAAGAGCCTGTTAGCGCTGCTGGTGTCAGCTGCTGTGTGCTGATACTTCCCAACCTGTGAGGTGCACAACTCAGGGGACCACTAGAGCCAGAGGCTTAACAGGGCAGCTTGGCGCCCTGGGCAGCAGTGCTGTATGTTGCGGCGCTGGCTCCTGGCTTCTAGTGGTGAAGCCAGCCCACAACCGCCCAGCTGTTATTCTTCCATTCCTTTCTTCCCTCCCCCTGCAAGTAACTTTCTGCTGGGGCTGTTGCCCCAGTTAACCTACCTTGGTTACACTACTGACTGGAGTTAGGACCTGGTAATTCCAAGTGCAAGACCACCAGTAACACCCAACCTGCAGCAGAGGTGGTATTCTACCAGATATAGTTTGGGCAAACCTTGTTTGACTTTCAGGGCATGCCTACAATCCCTCTCTGAGCACACTGAACCCCAACAAATGTTATGTAGCTGTTTGTTGTCTGTTGCCACTCTTGGGCTCTCAGTCTTGGATATGCTCATCATAGGGCATATTCAGTGCTATTCTAATGGCAACTACATGACATTTCTTTCAGGATGTGCTGTGCATGGAGCAGGAACAAGCAGGTAGGATGTTGTCCCCTGCCATCGTTTGACACAATACAGACATCCCTCAAAGTTCTTCTACACTCTGTGTTTACCAAGTTCTTCACCCCTCCATCCTTCTGCACTGTCTTCCAATGTTACCTTAAACTTCCTCCCATTGCCGGCCTATCACATCTCTCCCAGCCAACTTTTTACTTTCTTCTGCTCAAAATACTTTCTTCTGCTTTCTTCTGCTCTTCACCTGCTCAAAATAATCTCCCAGTTTTTGTACATTAAGTTCTCTGCCTTTCTACCTACTCGGATTGCTTCTCCAAACCCAGCACTGCTTCAAAGGGTACCAATGTTAACAGGCACATGTCACTATACTAGCTGCAGATCATATCTTTTTAGTTATAATCTCTTTAGTCTTTGTTTTTTTCTAAAAAGAGTCCTGTTGTTACATACCACACATTCTTATGCCAATATAAAAGAAATAATATCTAAACGACATAGTAGTTTACATTTTGTTAAACCAACCTGAAAGTAGCACTGAAAACTGTCTCAACTTCCTTATGCTTGACCCTATCACTTTTTTAGGCAAGAATATTGTCATTCACTAACAGGAGGTGCTGCCCTGCTTAATGTGATCAAAAACTGTAACTTCAGATATATTTTAGCTTATTTATATTGAGACCAGGGACAAACAAGCAATTTCTACTAAATTAAGAGAAAAGGGAGGGACTTAACACACATCAGCGACTCCACTATAATTGTTACCTGTGTTTATTCGTCTCCCATAGCAAGTGGAAGCAGACAAACAATACAATTATCACAAAGCAGCTGATATGCGGTAAGTCTCTACCCCTTTTAACTCAGGATAATTTGTTCATTTGTCCATAATTTGGGAGATTTAAAGATACATGGAGGCTCAGATGCTTGGAATAATATTAGAAAAAAATTTACTCATGACTGGGACATTTTTTGATATTGTTGTTTCAGGGTTTTGGTCCAGAATTACTCACCGCCGATTTAGCTGCTCCATTTGCTGGACTGAACCAGATCTGTGTATTCCATCTGGAGTGGCTGCTGCAGTGGGACGCTGCCATGTTGTGGTTCGATTAACGTGATCTACATAGAATACCCTTCCATGGCTGTCTATTCGAGCTTCCCAGTCTGGTATTAGGAAAAAAAGGGAAAGATAAAACCATCGGTTTGAGAATTTCAGAAAAGCTTGTTGTTGGTGACAATCACATGAACACATATATTGTGTGTGCATGTGCATAATGTGTGTGTGTGTGTGTATACATATATATATGTACTATCGTCATATACATAAAACATTTCTTCACATACAATCCATAATCAACCTGTGGTGTTCACTACTGCTGGCCATCAATTATGAGTGAAACAACAGTGGTTTTACTCTTAAAGAGGCTTAGATAATTTTGTGATCATCAATAACATTTACGCTTTTGCTTCCTGAACCGAGCAATCAAATTGCATGCTTCAAAAAGTAAGAATTCCCTCATACAACCCCCATAAACAGCACTGGACAAATTGTGGATGGGATAGTTATGAGAAACTAGCCACTGATTAAGCAGGATGCTACAGTTGGTGGACCAATGATCTGATCAACCTTAGCAACTCCTATCTTCACTTTTTTTGTTATATTTCATGATAACTGTGATGTGTTCTTCTGTTATACATATAGCAGCTTTTAGAGGGATAATAAAATGTGCAGTCTAAAGTCCTAAAACTTGTCACAGCCTGATTTGACATATTTGCAGAAATCTGTGAACACGCTTTTTTAAAAATCTGCTAAGAATTAGATAGCTGTGGAAGTTGACAGCATCATATCGAGCCTGGTACCACTATGCTCCCAATTGCCACTATGTACGAGTTGGCCGTGAGCATAACCAATGCTCTGTCCACCTGATAGCTGCTTGTTGGTCTGTGTGAAATGAGTTGGTGTTTAAATGCATCAGCAGCAGTGATAATGCTAGGAAAACTGCTAGGAGCAAAAGGAAAGTTAAGGAGTGAGTGAGCTGAATTTTACTTTAAAGCACTTAGCACTTCTTGAGTCAAATGGTATAAATTTAATTTGTTACCTATATATTTGGTTACAAAATATATCAGCTGATAACCAGGGATCCAGGTTTTCTGTTTCCTGCAGATTTTCCCCTTAAAGGTGAAAAATGTGGATTTTCCTCCTTGAAGTGGGAAACCACAGGCTTCCCCCTTTGCAAACAGCTCTCCGCAGGCTGACAGAGTTCCAGCCTGCAATGAGCAGCTAGCAAAAAGGGTTCCTGTGCAGCCCCTGGGAATTATTTAATGGGTTTAGGGGCCTGCTACTGGCCCTGCAGGGAAATGGTGGGGAAAGGAAACCTGGTGACAGGCAGGGCAAGCAGGATGGGGGAGGGGAGAGAGAAGACGAGAGGAAGTAGAAGGGGGATGCAGAAGGGACCACCTGGGGGACCAGGTAGGTCTGCCCCTGCCAGCTTTTAGCCCCTGCCAAGGGGGGACTGCTGTTGCCTGCCTGTTGCCCACATGCAAGTCCACAGCCTGCCATAGTCCCCACCCTACTACCCCATCTTGCTGCTCCCAGGAACTCACTGCCCAGATGGTTCCAGGTGGTAGGCATGTCGAAGTGCTCAGGACTGACAGTGCATGGGCTGGGCTGGGCTAGCGCGGTTCATCCTGGCAGAGCGGCTCTGGGATCTGCAGTGGGGACAGGCAGTGGTGGCCCTCGGCAGTACTCAGGGGCTGGCTAGAACTGCAATGAGGCTGCAGCTGTCAGGGGCAACCCTGCTCTGCCAGGACATGCAGCACCCACTGCTGCCATCTGGAACCATTTGGGCAGTGAGCGCCCAGGAGCAGTGGAGCAGGGGTCGTGGGGTGGGGATTGCAGTGGCCCAGGGACTTGCTGGGAGAAGGAGTGGGGGAAAGAGGGAGGGGCAGCAGGATGGGGAAACAGCAGGGGCCACCCACAGGACCAAGTGGGTCTGCCCCAGCTGCCTTTTAGCCCCCATTGACTGGGGATTGCACTCCTACCCCTTCTGCCTCCCCACTGGCTTGCCTGCTGCCAGGCTTGCCTTGGCCAGGGAACAGCAAGATGTGGGATACACAGGGAAAATGGCAGAACTCGGGGAGGTGGGCGAGCGCTGTGGCTTGGGAGTGATGGGCAATGGCATGGGCAGGGAATCAGCATGTCACAGCTGCACAGCACCACAAAGCAAGGGGGTGGGGGACAACCACAGTTGGACCCGTGTTCTGGTGTAGGGGGGGAGCTGCTGCCAGGAGGGAGAGAGTAGGGGATAGGCAGGGGCTACAGGAAGGGAGTGAGGGGCACTGGCAGGACTGGGGGGAGTTTGGCTTGGCAGTGAGGGGTACCAGCATGTCAGGGCTGCTCAGTACCACAAAACACCTGATGGGACAGATGCAGCTGGACCTGTGTCCTGGCGGGTGAAAAGGGCAGAGGGAGCTCTGGTTTTCCATGATAAAAAACAAAAATCAAATGGCAAAATATATAAGTATTTAGAATTTATTTTATTATAATGACTGAGGCATTGTTATGTTTCCAAATTGCTTTAAACTGATAAATATATAAAAAAAATGTTGTATTTGACTAATACTTCTATATATAGTGGTGTTTCATTTAAATTGCGGATAAACACAGATTTTGGGGGTGTTCATCAGATTATTTTGGATTTTTTAACAGAGGAAACCAAGATCCCTAATGATGGCATATCAACTATGCATTATACATGTACACAATATTGTATTTTTTATATTACACACACACACACACACTGTGTGCATAGCCCCTCTCCAAGAGTGGTAAGGCAGTTGACTCAATTTTTTTGTCTGCGTCTCAATGATCAGCTGGAAAGAACCTGGGTTCTTTGTGCACCTTCTCTCCTACCTTCCAAGAGCAACTGTGTTTTCCCAGCCTGTATTTAGAAGCCACTCTCAGCAGCCAACTCCCTTTCCCTGAACAATATCCTTGCCTCAGCTGAGTTTCAGTCCCAGACAGGCTGTGTAGGCTGTCCCTGGGCCTGCAGCTGGTTGCCTTGGTGTATCCACTTGGCTCCTTGTCTAGCCTCTACAGCAGGGGTGGGCAATTATTTTGGATGGAAGGCCACTTACCGAGTTTTGGCAAGCCATCGAGGGCCACAAGATAGGCAGCCAGGGGCAGATAAATATTAATTTTCTCAATTTTTTAGGGGCCCCATGGGCCGGAATAGCTTGGCAGGCTGCATCCGGCCCACGAGTCGCACCCCTGCTCTACAGGCTGTTCATGTTTCAGGCACCTGAAAAGGTGGACTTTGGTGGTGGGGGTTTGTGTCCTTTTCCTCTCTAAAGGTTCCATAATAGAAAGGGCTATAAGCACACGCACAGTTTTTGTTTAAACTGGTTTTACATGCATGCACGCACATGTGCACACACAAACACATACTGTGTCTTCTACTGCAGTGGGTTTTTTTGGCCGTGTACCCTTTACCTGCAAAATACTGGTGCTCGTACCCACTGCATCCAACATGTGTCTGCATGATTATTACTCACTGCACACTGACCAATCAGAACCTCCACCATCATTATTAAAATTTAGACATGTACCCCTTGGCAAAATGGCACAATACCTCCAGAGGTATGCATATTCCCATTTGAAAATCACTGTACAATTGCATAGTCTTAGGGACAATGCTTTCTATGCCTCTCACAGCTTAATTCCTGTATACTTCCCCACCCCCGTCTGCCTGTCAGCCCTTTGATGTTCCAAGCACAAGAACAAGGTTTGGTGAAGATAATGTCCAAAATACAAAATAATGAGAAACTGCAGAGAAAAGGCAAAGGCCAGCCAGCAACCAGCACCCCAAGCTGGACCATGGAAGTGACAAGCTGAACCAAATCAGAATTCAATGGATATTTAATGGATCCTAGGCAATGACGTGCCCTCCATTCAAGCCAGCTTAGAGTCACTCTCAAAAGGTGCTGGTCAGGGACTGTTGGGCAATACTAAGAAATATAGGCTCACACAAAGTATTCCTGCTTTCCTCTACAATTACCCAAACACACATATGTTCATGCCTCAGGAAAAACACTATCACACAGTATAGACTAAGTCAGGTGTCTCCCCGCGAACCCAACCATGCACAACACTGCCTGAAGAGAGTATGCAACAATGTGCCTGCGGTCATATGCATGGTAACACAATGTCTAAGCAGAAAGTATTACAGTCAAACACTAGGCCTGTACGAAGGAGCAAGTATTTGCTTAAGATTCAGATTCGGCCGATTTGGAGGGATAGTGATTTGATTCAGTGATTCAAATCACTGTCCCGATTCAATTCGGCTGATTCTAATCTGGAGATTCGGCACTGATTCGGAGATTTGGCCATAGACTAAACAGGCAGGAGTACTTGACCATGCTGGACACAGCTGCCTCCAGCTGGTAAGTCTGTTGTGGTGGGCAGAGGGGGGAGGGAAGGGGCGTGGACGGGGGGCAGATCAATGCCCCCACAGCAAGGAAGGGATTGGGGCTGGGACAATCTGCCCAATCAGGCAGATAAGTAACTTGGGATAGGGAGGCAGCTTGGCAGGATAGGGGGGAGCTGAAATGTCCATGTAGGAATTAATTGGTCTGGGTGGAGGTTAGTGGGCCCAGGGTAGGGGCTGAGGGGCTAAAAATAGCCTGGTCTGGGCTAGGGGTAGGAACAGCACAGATGGGGCAAGTGGCTGTGCTTTGCCAGCCCCAGGGCTGGATGTCCTGCTGTCAGCATTTCTTGCTTACATATATATGCAAGGCACTACTGGGAGGCTGCTTGTATACTAGAATGCATGGATACCTGTGCTTTGTGGTCACAGCTCCTGAAACAACCAATCTTGTTTGAGTGTTCCTTAGCTGCAGTGGCACTTCTGCACTACTGAAAGTCACATGTGAGGGATACTAAGAACAGCTGGTCTTTCCTGGGCCAGCTGGAAACACTCGATGATCTGCAAACCATGGCGCACACTACTGTGTGCGCCATGGCAGGATATGCAGGTTTTGGGTGTATTTATTTCCTTCCCACATAGTATTATCCACACTCCAGGGAACGAGTGTTTGAAACTGCATATTGTACAGGATTTGCAGCAAGACAAATGGGGAGTTGCACAGATAAATGGACAGATTGACATATGAACTAATACAGACAGAGGACCCTGAATTACAGCCCTTTAAGCAACTCCAGTGGCAAAAAGGATCCATAAAAAACCCCCTCAGCTGTGAGTTTCTCTAGGCAGCGTAAGACAGTGGACCTATACTAACCTCCTTTATACACTCCAGAATTGTATCTCTGGGAGATGACAGAGAGATGCTACAGTATACTGCACTCCAGATGGTCCTTGGGTTAGCTCATATGTTATGGCTGGCCTTAATAACAAGCCAGATGAGTCCCTGGCACATCCACAATCCTCCAGAGACAAAAACTCCTTGCACCTCTTCCTTTCCCTGCCTTAAATTAACCTTTGGATTAGGACAGCTCGAGACCAAATATATTTCCTAACCTGAGTTGTATACCATTCCCACCCTTTAAAAAACCACACGCATGCATACATACATTGTGATGTGTCTATTAACACTGTCACTGGACCATATAAATGCTACAAAGCACCCATCAACCTGGTGTGTGCTTTTGAATCTTGCATTCATCACACAACTTCACTGTGTATATGCAAAATTCTGTTAAAATCTATATGATCCCAAAATAAAATTTCTAGCCAAGACTGTCAGAATAAAATAAATGTTTAGGCCATATAGCTTTAGGGCTAAGGTGAAACAAAACCATTAAGAAAATCACTGAAAGGAGAAATCCACTTCATCTGTTAAATGTACATGCCTTAGAAAATATATTTTTTAAAACTTTCTACCTTGGGCTAAGATTTGTTATGTAAAGTAGCAGAAGCATGGACTTTGGCAAGGGAGTTAAGGCATGGTCAATAGGGCTGTGCGAAACTTTGGTCACTGGTTCGATTCAACAGAGATTCGGCCTGTTTTGGCGATCAAATCTCCGAATTGGAATTGAATCCGGAGATCCTTTAATCTCTCCAAATCGAACAGGAACCCTCCAAATCGATTCGGAGAGATTTGACGATTTGGACATAGGCACAGCTTTAACTGTTTTTTCTACATACCTCAAGGTACCAGGTGGCTCGTGAAAGCTGTGATGCTGGGGCGGATAGAGCATCCCACAGGAGCGCAGGGGGTGGGGGGGGTCTCCAGTGCGCTCAGCAGCAGATCCGGAAGTGGAGCAGAAGCACTTCTGGGTCCACTGGGGAACGCAGAGGAGCACACAGGAGGGCCCCTCTGTGCCCCCCCGGTTTGGCAACTGGTGCCTCCTGGGTCTGGGGGGGCACCCGGGGTCACCACATGGCTGATCGCTGAGCCAGGGGGGCCCCCAGAACACTCAGCGGTGGACATGAGTTTGCCACTGAGCACTTGGGGGGTGGGGGGGAGCTCCCCCGTGTTCCTGTGGGATGCTCCATCTGCCCCAGCATCTCAGCATTCATGAGCGATGCCTGATACCTTGAGCTATGTTGAAAAAACATTTAAAGCTGTGTCTATGGCCAAATCGCTGATTCTCTGAATCAGCATTGAATCTTCAGATTCGGATTAGGCCGACTTGAATCAGGGACGGTGATCTGAATCAATGAATCAAATGACTGTCCCTGATTCGGGCCGAATCCAAATTGAATATGGCCCATTTCACACACCCCTAATGGTCAAGATTGTGCCTGTATAGTAACTTATCTTCAATCATAACAGTGGACAGATGCTAGTGTCCCTGCATGATTTAAAATGTATAGCTTATTTCTCACTCAGCTTCTGTATGAGATTTATTTTATAAAATAGATGTATTCAGGTAGCATGCACTCCACTTTTATTACAACGTTACATACCTATACTAAACTAAAAACAGATAAATAGATATGACTCTAAGATCACGTAATTGTACTCTTTTTTGTGTAGATTAAACCCTATCATAACTGCCTGCATTAAGATCAACACTAAAAATATTTGTCTTTTGAAGATGTTAAAGTGGTGGAATGTATTAACCATCCATAGAAGAAAACTTGAATGTCTCTAACTAGTATACAGATTTTGGGTAAGCTTTGTTTGTAAGTATCAACAATCATAGTGAAAGACTTCTCCCATTCAAAAAGCAGTGAAGTAAGATTAGGAGGAAGAGAAATATTTGCCTCTTGCACGGGTAACTTACTATTTCATCATTCACTGGCAGACCACAGGGTGACCTTAATAACCCTTCATGTAGTAGAGAGGAGTAGAATCATTCATTTCTACTTCGTAACCAATGCCGGCACCCAAGACGATTCTCAGTTTATGGAGTACTGACAACTTGGTTGGTAAATGATGAATTATTTATTATGGACACAGTAGGCCAAATAACTGTTTGTATTTAGGTTTAGAAAAAAGTAAATGGCTTATTTTTAAGCCTAGTTTCTTCTTAAAGTGCTGAGAAGTTCACACTATTAAATCATGTATGACATTTGAGAGGTGATAGTGTTGCAGGACAGACAGTGCACTCTGCTGGCTGATTAATGCTAATGCAAAAAGCTGAGCATTCCTCTAAGAAGTGATGACATTTTACCCAGTAAAGTCCAGATGTGTATCAGTACAGAAGCATAAAAAAACAAGTGGATGAAGAAAGCTACTAGTCCATTAGCTCATTATTTTGCTTCTGAGTGGCAGCCCTCACCCATCTATACGTATAGATTGTGATGTCCAGTGTAATCCTGCTATATGGAACTCAATTCATTATCTAATGCAGTTAGTGTTAAATAATCTAGATTGTGAGCTACCTTCTCCCTGTCTTCCACTATTATCACTTTCATTTGCTATTGATACCTCCATTGATTTTCAAAAGGTAATTTTCACTTTGTTGGGGCTGTTCCCCCACTACAAGTAAGGTTGATAGGTAGGGATTTACTTAATTTACAATTTTGCGGCTTTTGCAGAAACCACAAAAGCTGCAATTGTCCACAAAACCAATTACAAAAAACCTAATAAAATAAAAATGCTGGCTCCCTAGTGGGAGCCAGTATTCCTTGCTGCCTTGCAGCCTGTTTGGGAGGGGAAGTTGCTGGCTGGTGGGGTAGCACAAAGGGCAGCCAGCAGCCAAGATGGTGCCCCCCCCTTGTCCCTCCTCCCGCCCCCCCCGACCTCCCCGCTAATCAGTGGCAAGGCACAAGGTTGCACAAAGGGCAGCCACCAGCAGCCAAGATGGCAGCTGCCTCCTCCTCCCTCATTCCCACCCCAGAGCCTATCTGCCAATCAAGGGGCGGGGCTGCCAGGAAATGCCCATGAAATTGGCTCTTCATGCCACGACCAAGCCATGCAAATCCCTTTGTCTGGCCATGAGTAAAGTAGGTCCCTATAGACAGGACAGAAAAAGCATCCAAAACACTCTTTGAAGCTGACATTAGGCATACAACAACTGAAAGGCAAACTTTAAAGAATACTTTGCCTGAGAGCCTTGTACCCGAGGACCTCAAAACACTTTACAAATATTCACTAGTTCAGTCTCACAATGTACCTGTGAGACTGGGAAGTATTATTACCCGTTTGTGTTGACGGGCAAAGAGAGATGCAGTACAATAAAATGACTTGCCTGACGTAACATCCCTACCTCTAAAATAGGGACCAATTCCATGTAATAAAAGCTCAGATTGATTAATTGGGTTTAGGATGCAGCGGGGGCAGGATTGCAAGGAAAGATGGGTTGTTAAGAAAGACATACTGACCTGTATGCTGTTTAGATTAACAGGAAAGTTTGAAAAAAGAAATTAAAAAAACTAAAGCTTACTTGGTGGAAGAGGCTCATCGATAGTTGGATAGTGATGGTGATCAGGCCTCAGGGAAGGAAGCTGGCTGACTGGCTGAGAATTATGGAGTAAAGGACAATCACCTAAGGACAAGATATTCAAGATATTCATAGTCATTCATTGTTTTAGCAAAGTGGTTTAAAATGCACTACTGTAAAACAAGAGACTAAAAGCTTTTTTTTTTTTTAAATAAAAAAGAGGGTAGGCAGCAGGCTGGGGCATTAGCTGCTTGAGTTATTCATATTTCCTGACACTACCGTAATAACAACTTACATGGCAAGGAATTATTAAAATAATGCAGTCAAGGTTCTTGGCCTTGAATACACAGTAAGAAATGGGCCAGATCCTGGTCTCATTTACTCTAGATTGACCCCAGTGTAAGTGAAAGGAGAATCAGGCTTGATCTCTGAGAAGTACTTTATAAGCACTATCAAACGGAAGTTCCTGCAGGACACTGGAAGGAGCATGCATAATCCTGGGTCTAATTTTGGATTTGCTCAGTCTGACTCTGAGTGGCTTAGTGCCACTTTCTGAAGCTTTGTTTGCTATTATGAAAACTTTCTTTGGAGCAAATCTGTGTGTGCACACATGGGTCCGTGCGCATGCATGTGCATGCGTGTGCAAGAACTGGAGCACCAGGATTTTGCAGCCCCTGCCATGCAGGGAGCCATTCTTCTTGAGGCTTGAAAACAAGACTCTGAACAGTTCAAAATTCAAACCATCAAGTTGCAGTGGTAGGTAGGGTAATGAGGAAAGGACCAGAAACACTTAGGAGACAGTGGGGGTAGGGAAGAGGGCAAAGATAGTAAGACACAGGAAGGGACCTGAGATAAAGAAGAGGGAGACTTGAGATACAGAAAGGGAAGAAGAAGAAGTAGTAGCAGAGGAAGAAGAGGATGAGACATACAATAGACAGGGGCAGAAGGAGATTTTTTTTTTTTTGAGTGAAAAATAAATTAAATCTATTTGTATTTTCATCCTAGTGTTCTGATCATGTGCGCATGCTACTTAAGATTCACTCAGCATTTAAAATTTGACCCAAAACCCCTTGAGGAACTACAAACTCATTGTGGGGAGGAAGCATTGCTTTTGTTAGAACTGAAGGTGAGCATGGGGAACCCATAACTGAGAAAGTCCTGGGTTCTAGAGTTCAGTGAATATTTACTCCAATCCTGTCCTTTTTTAAAATCTGGGAGATTCAGAATTATTATCCCAACTGCTGACTGCTTTTTCAAGCTGTATGACAATGGTTGTCTACTAAAACCTGACCATATATTACATGGTATGTATAAAACACAACTGAGACCCATGTAAGTTAAAAAACAAAAAAGTAATGTTAATGGCCATGACATCACCAGAAAATTATATAAATATATTTTAAAAGAAAAATAAGACAGGACTACACCAGTCATCTAAATTCCATATAGGCTGACTGGCTTAGCTGCCTTTAAGGTAAAAATCTTGGGATGCTAATACCGAGTTATTTTTTTTTTATTTGTATATCTTGTCATCAATCTGCACATTAAAAGTAAAGTTATCTTAAACATCTTTTTTATTTTAACAGGTAATTGACAGACTATAAATATTAAAAGGAAAGGCAGAAAGCTATTTTATGTATGAATTTACGCAGGTGTTATTCTTGTAAAAATTTTGCAACATCGAATAGTATGAAAAATGACATGATAAAATTAGATAGAAAAATACACACACTCCTGTGTTCTCTGGTGATATCACAGCCCTCCTAAATGTCTTAATTAAAGTCGCTAATGTGTGCATGGACCCATCTCACAGTTGCATGTGCCCCTTCTTTGTACAGAAGATAGAATTATTTTAAGATATTATTCTGTGCTGTAAATAAATATGTGGTAGGTTTAAAATATGTTGTTACTACAGTTACGTCACCAACTACCAGATTATCTATCTACATTTCTTTACTTACCTCGCCACAATTGACTCCCCCTAGTCAAGTTAGTTACGCCAAGCCAGTTGAAGCATAGTAGTGTCAGTCACCTGGATGGATGGAGGTGACCATATCTACTGTACTTGTAATAGCCACCAAATAAATGAAACAATGTAATCAACTGTTGAAACATCTGAGCCAATATAAAAAAAATACTTTGAACTAACCATTCATCCTGTCTCTCTCATGTATTTGTTCTCTACTAGTGAATGCAGAGCTATGATGAACATTCTACAATGCCCTTTAAATATACCACAGGGCCACCCCCCCCAAACTTGAAACAGCATATCGGAGCACCAATGAATCCATTTACTATAGGACACAAACTCTGTTTTATCTTGCTTTGTATGCACACACACAACCTTAAATAAACAAACAAAAAGGGATGCACATGCACACACGAACACATAAATACCATCTGTATTCAAAAAATGCCTCATCTGCAGCTAAGAATGACCCCATTCCTGGGTGTTCCTCTTGTCTCTATTACTGTATAGTTCTTGGAATTTTTACTTTTTGAGATACATCCTGCACACTACAGATAAAATAATTAATGGTCTGCAATATATAAATGTGCCCTTGTCTGGTATATCCAGCCCCAGCTGGAAGACTCCAATGTAAGGAGATCATCTGGTAGCATAATGGTTCTGTTGTAGCTGGGGTGTGACTGGATGGTAGGAAGCATGGTTGGGGTCTTTGTCAGCTATGTTACTCTCTCAGAGACACTTTGAGTTGGTGTATCTCAAATTAAGGGGCAGCTATCTTGGGCCTGGAGAATACAAAGGCTACCTTTGCAACCTCTCTCCTTTGACTTTGGTGAATACTCCCTGGCTGTAGCTGAGGAGCTATGCCTTTACCTTGTCTATCTGAAAAAAAAACAGTGAACAGCTGAAGAAGAGACAAAAGACCAAATTCATCACTACTGTAACTGCACTGAAGGAAAATGAGTTAACACTTGGGATGAATTTAGCACAAGGCATTTAAAGGTTCAGACAAAAATATAATTAAACAACTATGAAAACAGACAACAGTACCTCTCTAAGCAATATACTGTAGAGAAGGATATGGAGATGGAAACTGCATTTGATATATTTATGCTCCTCAAGCACCCAAGGGGGGAAAAATCTAGGCTGGGATGTTCTGCAACCTGTGAAATCTAATTTTGGTGAATTTCAATGGCCAGCCCTAGAAAACTGGGCATGTTACAAGAAGTTGGCTTCAATCATAACTAGAAAATACTGACACTTATTTATGTATATGGACGTGCACAGATATAACAAACATACACATGCTGAGCCAGACCCTCAGCAAACTGGAATATCAGTCTCAAGAGGAACTTCAGTCTCAGGAGGAGAATCTGCCTGTTCATGTGCACACACAGGTCTTCTTCATTGCTTGTAAAACACATGGTAGCACATCAGATTTGTTATACCAAAAGATCCCCAGGAAGAAAGGGACAGATTGGTAGATTGGTGTTCCTAATTTTCATCTGTTATGTGGCTACTTGGGCTCAACTTGATTCATTAATATAAATTATTATAATATCTAAAAGGAACTGATTATATAAATACTCATTTTATGATTTTTTTTTTCCGTACAGTCTCAGTTATCCAACCCTCTCTGATACCTGGCACAGGTCACATTTCCAACATATCTGTTAATGGCACTGTGAACTCCCTTGCTTCTCTGCAACCTCGATTATCTGATGTCCTCTGTGACATCCAGATGATCAAGGTTGTTCAGGGTATTGATTCTCAGGTTCTAACCTTCTCTTCTGCTGCTTGGACCTGCTACTGGGGTGTCTAGGTTTTCTGTGCCTCTTTGTGGATTTCCACCATGAGCTAGGAGTTCATCTGGCCACTGGGCGGAGCCATCCACTTGCTCCCTTTCCAGTTCAGGGCTTTGCACTGAATCTGGCACTGACTCAAAAGCACTGTTTTCCTCTTCCTCATCATCCTGCGAGGAAAAGACCGTGCTCTCAGAAATCTTTGCGCTGTCAACAGAAGAGAAACGGGTATGGCTGGAAAAGCGATTGTTACTGTCGTAACAGGAAGTGCTGTAACATGAGGTGCTGTAACAGGAAGTGCTGTAACATGAGGTGCTGTAGCAGGATGGACTGTAGCAGGAGGTGTCGCACGTATCACACTCGTGGTCCCCATTCAGCCGGGGACTCAATTCACTCTCACTCTCTGTCCTGATATGTTCCCCATCCAGTAGCTGTCCATTTAAATCTGAGAGGTGTTCAACGGAGGTGCTGCGGGGCATGGTGCCCCGGCTGAAATTTCCTTCCGCTTCATTTTCAGGAGGGGGGTCCGCTGCCACCGTCTCAGTCTCACTCACCACATCTTTCTCTGATACGTCCTTGACTGTCGACTCTTCATCATTCTCACCCCCGCCACCCTGCTCCTCCTCCCCATCACTGCTCATCTGTGCTGAGGGAAGACTGTGGAGCAGATTGTGGATCCGGATGTAGTGCGTACGAGGGGTTTCTGGCTCACCGCAAGCTGAAGCAATCACGGTTTCAAGTTCAGAAACAGGCAGGGAGCACGGCCGATTTTTCCTCTTCATTGTGGTTCTTAACTGCAGCTTGTTGTCTTCCTCCTCCTGGGCTGCAGCCCCTTCCTCATCCTGACTCTTCTCTACGTCCTTGACAGCTTGAACATCTGCACTCACCTCCTCGATATCTAGGGCTTCTAAGATTTCATCATCTCCCTGAGTAACAGAATTGATTTCGTTATTTTCCCTAACTTCAGTCTCAGGAGGAGAAGTGCAAGCCATCAGAGCCAATTGCTCAGTGAGGTCCATGGCACTCAGGGAAGGCAGCACTTCTCCTGGGATGGATTCCAAAGGCTCAGTAGCATCTGCTGGCACGGCATCAACCTCCCCATTTCCTGCTAGCTCTTCATTTAAGCTGTCATGGTTGACTTCCCAAGGTGATCTGACAGCCCCAGGGCTATCGACATTGACACTGTTCACATTGCATCCATTTAGCTGCTCTGGAGCTGCACTTTCTGAGGTCACTGTGCTGGTGCATGGAGGCTCACCGAGGCTTTCCTCTGGGGTGTTGTTCATAGGGCTTTCCTGCACGTCAGCTGGCTCAGGATCCGCACTGATGGAGACCTCTTCATCATCTGCAGGCAACAAAAAAAGGAGTTACTCCTCTAACAAGAGAGTCATTTACTGAATCAGGGGCAGAGATAACAGGGTGGTTGCGGGAGAGTAGGCATCCACAGAAATCTGAGAAAATTAAACTCATACATTACAGTGTTAAATGGTTGGATGACTGAATTGTATTGAGACTGAGTACTTTTCACTAGGAGACTGCTATTGAGACTGACTACCCACTCTGTAGTGGGTATGTATAAAGTAGGGGCCTAATCATAGTCATATACTGTATGTATAATATTGCCCTCTCTGCTACCTGTTATGGGAGAACTCCTTTCTGGGAATCCTCACCCAGTATCCTTCTTGATAAGAAGGGTTCACTTCTTGTTTCCAGCTTCCCTAGATATGACTCCTGCTACCATTCACTACTCAATACTTCTCCAGAGAAAGGAACTTAGTCCTACTTCCACTTCTACTGCATGCAACTGGGTAGAAAGACATCCTCATGCACACACACGCACCCACACACAAGACCATTCTTTGACCTTACTTTCTTCCATGTCACCTTCTCGTAGGTGGATACCCCATATGTGATGTAAAACAAAGAATCATAGAAAAACAGTTCTGGAAGGGACCTCAGGAGGTCATCTAGTACCCCCTGTTCAAGGCAGAAGCATCCTTATCCAAACCATCCTGTACAAGTGCATGTCTAGCCTATTCTTAAAATGACACAGGCAACCTTGTCACACAGCAACAAGGTACTTCATCCAAAACAGCAGGAACACCCTAACCTGCCACAGGTAAAGCAGGGAGATGAGGACACTTAATGTCCTGTTGCTGTGAAATTTGTTAAAATATACCCAAGAGATCCAAGAAAGAGGACCATGTCCCTGCTGCAAAAACTCACACAGTCTGTGCTGATCTGACTGTGGGATAAAATGCTTTCCTGACTCCAAATATGGTGATTAATCTGCCCCTAAACAGTAGGACAACACCTTCTAACCCTATTACATGGCTTCTCACTGTCAACAACTCCTTCTGATTGTTAATAAATCTGTTCTCCTCCAAAGCAAATGCTCGTGGCCTTAGGGTATTCTATTATGAAGAAGCAAATAAGAGTCCCCAATTCTCACACAGAAACTGACACTCAAAGAGGGCACTGTTATTATATACTCTCATGTTCATAGCAAAAGTGAGTCAAGAAAAAGGGGAAGTGTCACAAATGTTCACAAAAATATGCTCTTTCAAAATTACAAAGTTTTCAAATGGCTCTACTATTATTAGTTAATATTCTATTCATAAGATGCTTAAACCTAGAGGCCTTCATACAACCAATACAATACATGTATCCAAAAAATAAAATACTTGTATTGGTTAATTAACTATGCACTATAAAAGGGCAGGTCCTCTTGGAAATTTGAGATCCAACAGAATGATAACAGCTCCTTCTGCTGTCTGAGGATTTCCCTCCTCCTCTCTCTCCTGTGGTATATCATTTTGCTGTCACTGGTCACTTGAACCCTTTTATAAGCTGGAGAAGACCTTTAAATCCCACTGACAATGAAGATGAACACAACAAGACCTAGGTCACTCAAAAAATTCTGTTTACTGTATGGATAGAAACTGGTATGCCTGAGGCAGGACAGAAGACCGGACATATTACAGTCAGAAACTGTAAGTGTTGCTATATTTGTCCTGTCCAGGGGGATCAATGTCTAATGAGAATCCCTGCTGATCTTCATGAGGGCCCAGATACTGAAACACTTGGAGAATTTTTCACTTCTGTGCTCTCCAGATAGCGATGTGATAAATTCTTAGTTGTGAACAATGTGGAAATCAATACATAAGGAAAGAGCATGTTTACAAAAGGTGGCTCCTGATCAATTCTTTTTAATGACCTAACATTGTATCTAGGAATATATGAGCTGTGCAACACAGAACTAAAACCCACCTCGGTCTGCCCTGACAAGGGTGGATCTAAAGCGTATCTGACATACTTGAGACAGACAGGAGATTAGACACAATATGGAAAGAAATCGTATGTGGTGCTATATTTGTCCAGGGTGAAAAGCATGTAGGCGTATTGGAGGATTCATGAAGCAGGTGCCTGGGACAAAGGGAACCCTAACTTTAACTCCTCTTCCCTGTTCCCCTCTCTTCCTAAGGGATTAAAGCCAGCAGAGGAGAGTCTTGATTACTAGTCAGGCCAGCAACAAATTACTCCATACTATGGGAGCAAGGGCACAGCAGGAGGGAAATGGTGACTCATATGGCACTTTTACATGTGCTCTGGGGGTGGGGGGCTGCACTTCAATTAGAGTGGCTCCAGGAGCTGCTCTAATTAAAGTGCTGCAGCGTCTCATATATCAGCATCCCTGAGCTTAGAAATGGCAGCAGGGATGCCTGAACTAAAACTTGTTTCATGAGCTTTAGTTCAAGCATCTCTGAAGTGCAGGGACACTGATATCCAAGACATGGGAGGCTGCTGGAGCACAGTAACTATCACTGCAGACTTGATTAATCTGTAATTGTTGAGCAGCTCATATACACACCCGCATAATGCAGCTCATATACACACCCGCATAATGCTCACAGCTATGTTTAAAGGTCTAATGTAGACTTAAATAAATTCACGCCTCTGTGAAGAAAAGAATATAAATCATGACAAAAACAGAATCTTTAAATAAATGAGGGGTTACAGAAACAGCACATACCTGGATGGATAGAAGAAGTGATCTCAAATCGGAACTGCAGCTGGCCGCTGACATGATCTGTAGGAAGCCTGCGGCCCAGAGTATAGCTTACAACCCTGTCCCTGTAAGAAAACAAGTACTGTCATGGAAACTGTCACCAAATCCAGTGCTCATTATACACAGAGAAAATGGGTACATCCTACAGAAACACTAGCATTTCCAAAGTGCTTTGTACTGTGTTAGTCCTACCAGCAGCATGAGCATGTCTGTCTGTGTAAGGAAACAAAGGCTTGAGGGTGCCAGGTCAGTGTCTTCAGTTACTGTGGCAGTGGAAATGTTTAATAAGTGACTAACCCATGTTTGTGGGTTATGAATATGCTGACAAGTTTTCCTTGCCT
Source organism: Alligator sinensis (assembly GCF_000455745.1). NCBI lineage: Eukaryota > Metazoa > Chordata > Crocodylia > Alligatoridae > Alligator > Alligator sinensis. The sequence continues at coordinate 90,521 of NW_005841953.1, forward strand.
GGTGACCTGGCTGTGTCTAGCTTCTCTTGAGATCCTTCTTTTCCTTGCCTTGAATCTCCTTGCCTTCAAGGTCCTTCTTAGTTCAACTCCCTTTACCTCTTCTGTTTCTGCCTTCTTCTCCTCCCTCCGTTGCTCTTCCAGCTATCTGATTGTCTATGTCTACCCCTTTATGTTTTTCTCCCACTCTTACCTCCAAACAGCTGATACACCAGGAGCACATTCCTGACAAAGTTCACCACGCTTCCATTTTGTCCTTGTTCAAGTCCCTCCCTGATCCACACTTCATCCTCCCCTCACGAGAGTGAACTAGAGAAAACATTATCTCCCTGCTGCCCAAAATAAAGCTGAATCAATGCCTGTAAATCACTGTGAGTGTGAAGGGTGCTAAACATTATTATTCGTATACTTTTAGACAAAGCAAATTTCAATTTCTGTTCAGCATTTTGTGTGTGCCAGGATGGTTTTATATACATTTGAAACTTGAATGTCCAGGCACTCATGGAAACCTGAGGATTCTGTTTTCTCTGTACTTGTATGCGTGTCTTTAACTTTTGCTTCAAGGAGCCATTTACAGAGATAAAATAAAGCGAGGTCTGGTTGCAGGATGGTGGTACAAAACAGTTGCACTCAGTGAGGTCTTTCCCTGCAGCTGACCAGCTTTTACAACAAAGAAGTGAAGTGAGGTGATGCAATCAGAAAGCTTCTTGTCTTGAGGTTCAGTCAGACCCCAAGATGTCAGATATGGGGCTCTGCCTTCCCAAGTGGCCACTACACCAGCTCTTCTCCGGAGCACCTGTGCAAAGGAGAAGTGAAGCAGGGAAGCTGAGCTGAAGTTACTCTTGTTCACTGAGGTAAGTGCTCTTGTAACCCGCCACTCTTATCTTCTCAAGCTATTTCCACCATCCAGGCATTAGAACAGGGATGGAAGACCAGATCTTGCATTATTTTGACCCATAGATGACTCCTTAAAACATGAAAGCATCCTGTGGAAAATACAGACACAAATATTTGAAGTCCAAATACCAGGCCCTACATGTACACACTCTTAACAGAGACCAGACTGTGCATTATGCTAACTCTTGATTATCATCCTTCACAATTAACCAGTGTGATTCCCAAGGAAATTACAAAGAATGAGTTGATTGGCAGAGGATGATGATCTGGTAGTCCTGTAAATTTTACCTTAAACCAACACCATAATTAGACAAATCCACGGTTTGTACCAGTTTCTAACTATATCATTATTTGATCATATATTATTTTAGCCATGGGCTTTGCTCTCCTTTTTGTGAGTCTTAAATAACAAAGGTCACACAAAGAACAGATTTACCCTATAGCATGTCTCTCCAGCAGGCGTTGCACTGGCATGGACAGTTTCCCCAAGAAGCGTTTAATGATTGGTCGGCTCTTTGCAAATTTGTCCTTAACTTCTATTTCCAGAACATCCGTGGGAAGGGAAACAAATGTGAACTGCTATAACAGAGAAAGAACATGGAATGCAACATTAGCACATGGCTTTTGGGTATCAATTTTTAGCTTACTGCACACCACCTAACAGAAGGGTCTTCCAGTGGCTTCACAGAACCAGGAGAAAAATAATACTAGGTTAAATTAAGAATGTGAATACCAAGGTGTAATCATCACACATGATACAGAACATGGTCTCGGAGGAACTCTGTGGAAACACCTCCCAGGAAGTGCTCAACACATTGCAGGATCAGGCCTCTATATTTGCAGTTATTTGATACTAATGGGAATGGCACTCATTATTTATAGTACAGTGGTCCTTAAAGCCCCTAATCAGGACTTCATTCTGGCATGCACGCTTACATGCACACAGTGATGTGATGGTCTCGCCCTGAAGATTATAATCCACTGAAAAATATTGGGATGGATTCTGCACTGTTAACACAAGCTCAGTCCTGCTGAGGTATTTTGTTTCCAAAGTGGGGAGAAGGGAGGGGAGAAGATGCAATTAATTCCAAATATTCTGGCAAACCACAGGAATTTCTATCAATCCAACCGATGGGAGTTTTGCTATAGGAAAATGGATCCTGGCTATAGTATAATAACCTCCGAACAGCAACTTTAGAAAGTGTCAAAAATAATGGTACTGGTTTACCCCCAAAAACCCACTGTTGCTCCTTTGCTACCCAGATTCAAGGTGCTGGATTCACTGCCTAGTTCTCATTTTATTCAAACAGGTACAGCACAGGCAGTACTATCATAATACCTCAGCCCTGAATTTTCAAGGCCAAACCTATGAAAAGAGAGGGTAGATTTGTTTCATGCCCTTCAGATTTTTCCCTCTTTGCCAAGACTGCCAATAATGATGACAGTGTCAGCTATAATAGGCATTTTGTGCTATGGACCCCAGTCTATTAGGAACTGGGGCAACACCATCAGCTCATTTTGGGTTGGCCACCTAAGAGCTATGGGTTATTCCTTCCTTCCTGTTATGGCAGCTTCACCTGGATTTGCACAACAGATCTAGAACAGTCTAGAAATGAGGCCCAGTTCTATAGTTTTTAGGCTGCATGTAATATAATATAATAAAAGTAGTAAAAGTAATATAATAAAAGTAGTAAAAGTAAAACTAATAAAATCTTATATAATAAAAGTCTGTCTGTCTGTCTGTAACGCTCCAGACCAACTGCGCATGCAACAACAGCCAGCAGAGAGGGGGAGGCGGCGGAGAGGGAGGGAGGTGAGGGGAAGCAAGGAGGTGGGGCATGTTGTGTGCCACTGGGTATCAGTGGCTGTCGCCACGTGCAAACTCCCCCCCACCTTTGTTCCTGGGAGCTGGCAGTGTCAGAGAGTGGAGCAGCAGGGGGTGGGGGTGGTGCACGGGGCTGCACTGGGAGCAGCAAGGGGTGGGCCCATGGGCCCAGATGTGGGCAGGGGGGGAGCAGGAGGGAGTGGGAGGGGCACACAGGGCTGCACACAGGGGGTGGGGGGTGGGATGCGGGGGGCTTGCACGGGGCTGGAGGCAGAGCTGCAGCACCGTGGGGCTCTGGGTGGCAGCGCTCCATCACTGCCCCAACCCCCATCATTCATGATGGGCAATTTGCTAGTATGTCAATAACACTTCAAAAATCACTTGGACAGTATTTAAATACATGCCTGTGGGGAGGATGCTAGTAAATACAATGGAGCATGTATATACAGCTTTCAGGCCTAGGATTAGCAGGACAGCTACACTGGAGATCTCAATGACATCTTGGGAGGCATCTTTAAAAACCAGTCAAGGTTCTATCACTGCCCAAACAACCCTGGCAGAGCACAGGACAGCACCTCGAGCTGGGCCTTGTCCTTTTCTGAACTGACTGGGTTTGTTTTTGGGGCAGGATTTGGATCCCTTACTAGAGGCAGAGTGGATGCTGGCTTGGCTCACTTTATCTATTTTCCAAGTGGCTTTAATGATGTAGTTGAGTTTTACACTAAAGGAAGAGGTCATACTGGGGGTACAAATAGCTTTGCGTGAGTATGGGATGACTGTTTGACTTGGCCTACCAGACTAATGTCCAAAGAGCAGAAAACTTGTGTGTTAACATTGTGCATTGCCCTGAGATGACTGAAATAATTATTCAGCACTAGTCTGCGTATTTTTTTAATGTAGTAGGGCTTCAGGTTATTGATTCTTGAGGCTGAACCAATGCTTTGCTGAATCAGAACCTGATTGTCGGAGATGGTGAACATCCACATCTAGTAACTTCAAATGAAGTGCGTGGAGGCTGCAGCTCTAATCATTGTGTCTTGAAGTAGCTCAGAAGTACGCAACTAGGTTGGCTGATCCATAGAAGCTCAGTGTGTGTGTGAAAAGAAATACAGACGAATAAACTTAAAGAAGTGCTAAACCATATTTTTGTCCACATGTTCTGTACTACATAATGCAAAAGCCAAGTCTGCAAAGTAGAAAAATTAGCAGGTAGATTGAAAACTATCATCCTCTTCATCGTTGTTATAGCCTGCTAAAACCTTACAGCAACTAGCTGCTTTATGACACTTGTATGAAATGCACAGCAGAAATAACCACTATATGTATGGTGATGGTGGGGTCAGGGGAGGACTGAGCCTGGGCCCGATGTGGGGGGGTGGCGGGTTGGGAAGCGAGCCTGAGCTGGGGGAAAAGCTGGCCCGCCATGGCAGTGGGGGTGGGGTGGGGGAATGGAACAGTGGGCCCAGCCTGGCCCAGCCCAACATGGCAGCTGTGGGGGGAAGGGAGGAGCGAGCCTCCTCCCATGTCGGGTCCAGATCCACTCCTCCCCTACCCCTGCTTCTGTGTCACCCCCTGAGCCTGCTCCTCCCCCATGTCCCCTGGCAGCCTGGCTGCTTTGGCTATGTCCAAGGGGTCCATGAAAGATGACTGTGATCAAGGAAAAGCATGTGTACTTACAATCCAAAGGGGGCTGCACCTCCAGTCAGAATATTTTAGGGGTCCATGAAGAACAAAAGGGTGCAAAACACTGCCCTACTGCCTATCCCTATGGCTCTAGCCATTCCCTACTGCCTATTGCTGTCACCTATCCCTACTGCTACTTGCTATACTGCCGTTTCCACTGCACCTATTGCCATCACCAATTGCTGCTGCCTACTGCTATTGGCTTATCTCCCCTACCCCATCATTCTTGACAGGCAATTGGCTAGTTCATAAATAAAGTGAAAACTACATTAATGATCTATTCTAAACTATCTCCCTGTCATTAACCCTTTGCCACGTGGTACATAGATTCATAGATGTTAGGGTCGGAAGGGACCTCAATAGATCATCGAGTCCGACCCCCTGCATAGGCAGGGAAGAGTATACTCATCTAACCTCCTCTTGAAGACCCCCAGGGTAGGGGAGAGTACCCCCTCCCTTGGGAGCCCGTTCCAGACCCTGGCCACTCTAACTGTGAAGAAGTTCTTCCTAATGTCCAATCTAAATCTGCTCTCTGCTAGCTTGTGGCCATTATTTCTTGTAACCCCCGGGGGCGCCTTGGTGAATAAAAACTCACCAATTCCCTTCTGTGCCCCCGTGATGAACTTATAGGCAGCCACAAGGTCGCCTCTCAACCTTCTCTTGCGTATGCTGAATAGAGCCAGTTTCTCTAGTCTCTCCTCGTAAGGCTTGGTCTGTAGGCCCTTAACTATAAGAGTGGCCCTTCTCTGGACCCTCTCCAGGTTATCCGCATCCCTCTTGAAGTGCGGTGCCCAGAATTGCACGCAGTACTCCAACTGCGGTCTGACCAGCGCCCGATAGAGGGGAAGTATCACCTCCTTGGACCTATTCGTCATGCATCTGCTGATGCACGATAAAGTGCCATTAGCTTTTCTGATGGCTTCGTCACACTGCCGACTCATGTTCATCTTGGAGTCCACTAGGACTCCAAGATCCCTTTCCACTTCCGTGCCACCCAGCAGGTCATTCCCTAGGCTCTAGGTGTGCTGGACATTTTTCCTCCCTAGGTGCAGCACTTTGCATTTCTCCTTGTTGAACCGCATT
>NW_005841953.1:96612-107279 GCF_000455745.1 Alligator sinensis
GCCAGTGCCTTCAGCACCCTCGGATGGAGCTCATCTGGGCCTGCCGACTTAAAGGCATCCAGTTCTTCCAAATGACTGCACCATCTCAGGGTCTACGCATGGTAGTCTGGCGCCTTGCTGCTGCGTCTCTACAACCCCAGTGAGAGACTTGTCGTGCCCCTCACTTAGGAACACTGAGGCAAAGAACTCGTTTAGGAGTTCAGCCTTGTCCCCTCTGTCCATCACCAATTGTTTCTGCCCATTTAGCAGGGGTCCTATTCCTCCCTGGGCCTTCCTTTTACTCCCTATATAGCTAAAAAACAATTTCTTGATGTCCTTTACTTGGGATGCCATCCTCAGCTCCATGGTAGTTTTGGCCTGTCTAACTGCCTCCCTACAAGCACGAGCAGAGGAGGTATATTCATCTTTGGTGATCTCTCCCTGTTTCCACTTTTTATGTGCTCCCCTTTTGTCCCTTAGGCTGAGCCAGGGAAGCCTCCTGGCCCCTTTCCCTCTTTTACCTCGCATGGGGATCGTCTTGCTTTGTGCCCGAAGGATCATTTCCTTAAGGCACAGCCACCCTTCTTTGGCTCCCATCATTTCAAAACTCCTACTCTGCAGTGCGTCCTTGACTAATCGCCTGAGTTCATTGAAATCAGCTTTCCTAAAGTCTAGCACTTTCACCCTACTAGTTACCTTACCCACTCGATATCTTATGGTGAAGATCTGAGGTAAGTAATATTTAACATGCAAATATATATTTTTTTAACTCTGGAGTGAAACAAATTCAGATAGTTCTATTTTGACTCAAAGAACAAGATATGACAATGTTTGAGAAGATATCATCAGTAGTGCAGGGAAACAGGTAAATTGTATACTAGGTTAGGGGCACTGAAATCTGCCTAGAGTGTTGGCACTGGATTTATGACCCAGATACCTTGTTCTGGGAGGACGCAAACCCTCAGACTGACCATTTCTCCATTCAATAGGCGGCAAATTTTACTGATACACAGTTATAGCAGATAAAAATAATGCATGCAAGGCAAACACAATAACTGCCTCCCCCCCGCCCCAAATTCTATGTCTACCAGTCTTAGGGCTGTCACAGAGGACAGGTATATCTCATCAATATGCAAGCTTCACCCTGTGGTTCTTTTGTGAATGTCAGATGTCAGCAGCCTGGAGGTAGAGGGCCAAGGGGACCCTTTGCTACTCTGAAATCCTTCCTTTTGTATCCTTTACCTCCTCTGATAACTCTTCATTCCTGGGTATTGTTGGATGGTTTTCCTGTGGTCATCATACTGCCCACGTTCTGTTCTGTCAGCATATTCCTTTGTTTCCCAAACCCATCACATGCACACATCTACAGGCATGATCCCGAAACTCATTCGACCCTCGGACCAGCACCCCATGGTCCTAATCCATGTGGGAACAAATGACACGGTGGGGAGCAGTCCAGACTGCATCACGAAGGACTACGAGGTCCTGGGACCCAAGCTCAAGGAGACAGGGGCGCAGGTGGTATTCTCCTCTATTATCCCGGTAAGCAGACATGGATGGCTCCATGAAGGCTGCATCGGAGTGGTCAACTGGCGGCTTTGGAGTTGGTGCTTCCAGGCAGGCCTTGGGTTCCTTGACAATGACCCACATTTTCGTGCAGGTGGTATGCTCTGGTGGGATGGGCTTCACCTCTCCCCTAAAGGCAAGCGTGTCTTTTTTTCCAGGTTGGCTGATCTTGTACGGCGTGCTTTAAACTAGCTTCATCAGGGGATGGGGCCACAAGGGGAAATGATGACACTTCCCAGCCAAGACAGGCAATGGGCACAAGAAGTACCCAGGTAAGTGGCAGGGGTCTGGATAGTTCTGGGATCAGGGGGGTGGTGCATACACCCACAGGAGGCCTTAAATGTCTCTACACTAATGCTCGTAGCATGGGGAACAAGCAGGAGGAATTTGCCCTCCTGCTAGCTAACATGAAACTGGACATAGTGGGGGCTCACTGAAATGTGGTGGGATTCAATCTATGACTGGGTGGTAAACATTAAGGGCTATAAGCTATACAGGTGGGATAGAACAAGGAGGAAAGGTGGAGGTGTGGCACTCTATGTCAAAGAGCAATACACGTCCTTAACAAACAGCACTGGGTCAGGAGGGGCAGATTGAAGTGCTCTGGGTTAGAATACAAGGGGGTCAGGGGGAAAGGGACTTAACGGTGGGTGTCTACTACAGACCACCCAACCAGGGGGAAGAGGTGGACCAGGAATTCTCAGGTCAGCTTGCAGAGGCAATTAAGTCAAGGGACATGGTCATCATGGGTGACCTAAACTACCCGGACATCTGTGGGGAGGAGCAGTCAGCCAGGTCTGACCGCCCACATAGGTTCCTAGCCAAGATACAGGACCTCCACCTAACCCAGGAGGTGCACGGTCCCACCAGGGGCAATGCCTTGCTGGACCTGGTCCTGGCCACAGGCGACGACCTAGTGAGGGGACTGTGGGTTCTTGACCACCTGGGCGATAGTGATCATCGCCTACTGAAATTCACCATCCAGCGCAGGGTGTCAAAGGCATGCAGCAAAGCAGCAGCCCTTGACTTCAGAAGGGCCAATTTCAATGAGTTATGGAGATTAGTTGGGGAGTCACTGAGGTCTCGGAGGGGACAGGAGTTGGGAGTCCAAGATGAGTGGTCGTTCCTTAAGGAGACAATCCTCTGAGCCCAAAGGGTGACAGTCCGAACACGAATCAAAGGGGGCAAGAGTGCTCAAAAGCCCCCATGGCTCACCAAAGGCATTCAGGAACGTCTGAAAGCTAAAAAGGAGGTGTACACCCAATGGAAGGGAGCCATCACCAAAGAGGATTATTCCTCCATTGCTCGAGACTGTAGAGGGCTGTTAGGAAGCCTAAGGTGTAGCAAAACCCCCATTTTTTCTTTTTTTAATTTATTTTAAAATGCATTCCCTCCCCTTCCCCAACCATTTCTGACTTTTTCTCTCCCTCTCTATTCCCTATAGATAAGTATAAGTAAGCTAAGATGTAGGATAAGCTTTAACATTTTATTTTAGATAATAAGTTTTATTTTTCTCTACCCTCTTTGCAAATAAGTTCCCTGCTATTTTGATATAGATACCCACTGTTTTATAAGTGATAATTATTACGTATGTACTGCTTTTATATTGTGTGATTACTGTTTTAGGCCTATATATGTAAGTTAGCGTAAGTCATGTCAAGTTTCCATTTTGTATGTCAAGCCTCCACCTTGTGTCCTCTGCCCGGGCATCCTGTGTTGCAACTGTATGATTCATGTACCCCCTCCCATGTATATTGGTTCCTGGATGAGAATGATTGGGAATGATTGAAATACAATGGTAGCAGGCCCCTACTGAATGGCCTGTAATGACCAGGCTATCACCTCTCATTGATTCACCCAGGAACAGAGACAAAAACCCAGCATTTGAAAGACAAAAAACCCTGCAGAACCAGTAACCCTATCATTGTACCCCACCATTACAGACACCCGAAACTGCACATCCCTGCATGGAGCACAGATGCTCAGTACATCAGGGGCTGACCCTTGCCTGGGCATACCTCCTGTCACTAGGGTCACACATGGTCTGCCCCTATAAAAAGGGGCAGTGAAGACAGACCCAGTGGAAACGCCATTTCCATCCGGACCAGACCAGCTTCACGTCACTTATCCACCCCAGAAGCCCTGCCAGCGACCCCCTCTGGACAACACCGAGCTGAAGGAGACCCCGACTGGCCATCGAGGACTAACTTCCAGCCTGGGATAAGTAGATATCATCTGCACATTTCCTCCTCCAATTTGGACTCTCTCTCTCCTCCCAGACTTCAGCCCCTGCACCAAACCTCTTTAATCCCTGCTGCCATTGTGTGTGTGTGTGTGTGTGTGTGTGTGTGAAGGAACCAATAAGATATCGTGTCACCATCTCCCCTGTTCAATAAAACCACTGTCATTTGTAACCACGAGTTGGGCTGTATGTTACTGAGCCCCAGTCCCTTCCCCATCTTAAATTCTGGTCTCTCTCTCTCTCAGCTTCCCCCCCCCGCCGTCTTTTCCTGCCACCTCTCAGCTCCTCTCTGTCTCTTCTCTGTTCCCCTGCTGCAGCCTCTTGGCCCTGTTGCTTTCTGCCGTCTCTCACTCCCATTCCTGCCATCCACTGCCTTCTTCCCACGTCTTTCTGCAGTGCTTCCCACCATTTCTGCCGCTTCTAGCCTCCTGGCCCCATTTCTGCTGTCCACCGCCTCCTTCCCGTGTCTTTCTGCAGCTCTTCCTGCCACTTTTAGCCTCTCAGCCCCGTTCATTTTTGCCTCCTGCTGTCTCTCCCCATCTCTCTCTCTCTCCTCCTTCTGTTCCCAACCTTTCCCCCTTTCCTTCGTGTTCTCCAGCTTTCCCCCACACCCTCTCTAGCCACTCCTTCTCCCCCACAGTCCTCTGGCCTGCCACCAACTTCCCTGCAGGTTTCCCGGCACCGGCAGCCCCTCCCCTGGTTCCCAGAGCCAGTCTCCAGTTTCCTCTGCACCCTCTCTAGCTCCCCTGCACCCTCGGTCCCAGTTTCCCTCTCCCTGCTTACCTTTTGGCTCCCCTGTAGCTCCGGCTTCGATCCCAGCCTCTGTGACAGCTACTCTCTGGCATCACTCCCCTGTTCTGCAGGCTTTGGGCATTGCCCTTTAATCAATTAAAGTCAATTAACCTAAAGTAACCCCCAAGCCTCAGTTCTTCAGCCCAGTTCTCTCTAGTCTCTTGGTTCTAATCCCAGTCCCAGTAACTTTCCCTAAATTTCCACTTTTTTACCTTATCTTTTCCCCAGGTATCCCAAGTACACCAAGCATATACACACATACACATCACAACACCCAAGTTAGGAAGTCACCTGTGTATATGAATTAGTGATCCATGTATGTGTATTGGGTGTGCAGGTATTGATAATTGATTCTGGTCTAATTTCTTTTGGTCTGAATAGTGTGTGTAGGTGCTTGAATTGGTGATAGGCGTGCATTTGTCTAGGCTGGTAATTTTGGATGTGTATGGGCCTGGATTGGTAGTGTGCGTGTGCATGCCTGGTGGGGGTGCACGCACCTAGAGTGTGTATATGCGCCTAGTGTGTGTGTGTATGCATGCACCTAATTGATTTTTGAGTGTGTGCATGTACAATTGTACACCCTGCCCTCCTGTCTAACAGAGCAATATTGAGATCCTGAGAGTTGGCCTGACCCCACAGGGCAACGAAGGTGGAGACAGAACAGGGACTAGTGACCTGGATCAAAGATAACAAGAAGTCCTTTTTTAAATACATAGGGAGCAAAAAGAAGGCACCGGGTAACGTGGGGCCCCTGCAGGACATGCTTGGCAATCTGGTGGTTGCACCAGACGATAAAGCTGACCTCTTTTAACAAATTCTTCGCCTCCATATTTCTGAGCAGAGACTGGGACATCCCCCACACTGGGATCCTGGACGAACTCAAGAGAGGCACAGCCGGGCCCAGGGTCAGAGAAGGCCTAGTCAGGGAACTTCTGGTGGGACTGGATGTGTTCAAATCATCAGGTCCAGATGATCTCCACCCAAGGGTGCTGAGGGAATTGGCAGAGGCCATTGCAGGACCCCTAACACAGCTCTATGAGCACTCATGGTGCTCTGGCGAGGTGCTGGAGGATTGGAAAAGGGCCAATGTGGTCCCTATTTTCAAAAAAGGGAGGAAGGAGGACCCAGGAAACTATATACCCGTTAGTTTTACCTCAGTCCTGGGAACCTCTTTGAGAAAATTATCCAAGAACACATCTGTGAGTGACCAGCAGGGGAGATTATGCTTGGGGCAACCAACATGGGTTCATTAGAGGCAGGTCCTGTCAGACCAACCTGGTTGCCTTCTATGACCAGGTCACAAAATCCTTGGACACAGGTGTCGCAGCTGACGTAGTCTTTCTGGACTTTAGGAAGGCCTTCAACACTGTCTCTCACCCCATTCTCATTAAAAAATTAGGTGACTGTGGTGTCGATGCCTACACAGTCAGATGCGTCGCCAATTGGCTGGAGGGCCGCACCCAGAGAGTGGTGGTGGATGGGTCATTTTCGACCTGAAGGGATGTGGGCAGTGGGGTTCCCCAGGGCTTGGGCCTCAGGCCCGCATTGTTCATCATCTTCATCAGCAACTTGGACAAGGGGGTGAAAAGCACCTTGTTCAAGTTCACGGATGACACTAAGATGTGGGGAGAATTGGGCACGTTAGAAGGGAGAGGCAGGCTACAACTAGATCTGCACAGGTTACAAGCGTGGGTTAGGGTTAGGGATGAGAATAGGATGGGTTTCAATACTGACAAGTGCAAGGTACTGTACCTGGGGAGGAAGAACCAGCAGCATACCTACAGGCTGGGAAACTCCCTTCTTATCAGCACAGAGACAGAAAAGGATATTGGAGTCATTATTGATTCCAAGATGAACATGGGCCGCCAATGTGGAGATGCAGTCAGAAAGGCTAACCACACCATACATAGATGTACGTCAAGCAGGTCCAAGGAGGTGATCCTCCCCCTCCATGCGACATTGGTCAGGCCGTAGTTGGAGTACTGCGTCCAGTTCTGGGCGCTGCACTTCAAGAGGGATGTGGACAACATCAAGAGGATCCAGAGGAGGGCCACTCACATGATCAGGGGGCAACAGGGCAGGCCTTATGAGGAGAGGCTATGGGACCTGAACCTGTTCAGCCTCCACAAGAGAAGGCTGAGAGGGGATCTGGTCGCAATGGCCATAAGTTGACTGAGAGTAGATTCAGGCTAGATATCAGGAGGCGCTACTTCACACTCAGGGTGCCTGGGATCTGGAACCAACTTCCAAGGGAAGTGGTGCTTGCTCCTACCCTGGGGGTCTTCAAAAGGAGGCTAGATAATCACCTAGCTGGGGTCATTTGACCTCAGCATTCTTTCCTGCCCATGGCAGGGGGTCAGACTTGATGATCTGCTCAGGGCCCTTCTGACCCTACCAACTATGAAACTATCTTAACTTGCTCATTTGCTGGTGTTTTAATTTAGTCTGTCCACCAAAACCGAAAATCCCAGGGACTCTGCAGTTGATCACTCTGACCTGGCCACCACAGCATATCTCTGTTATGGAACAGTGTGGTACATATCTTCAATTTCCCTTCTGTGTGTCTGGCTGCTCCAGGGATAGTGGGCCTTGAAGGCTTTCTGAAACCAATTAACCGTTGCTATTCCCTTAGACCATTGTTCTAATGCACTACCTACTTTACCTACAAGCCAAATTCCTAAAAGCAAACTTCTAAATATCATTTTCTAGCCATCATAGGGAACCACATCTACTTTTTAAGAAGGGGCACTTTTTAGAGGCACAATTAAATACAATCATGCCTTATCTGAACAAGATCAAAACATAGTTTTGTTTTGCAGTGGGATAACCAGATTGGTAATCTGGTTTTCCAGTCCTGATGAATTTGTACATACAGAGGGTTCCATGTGACTACCGTTTTGGTCTCCACACTTTTCCCCCTACAAGTGTCAACCCTTGTGTTAACCTAGCTATTGAATCTTGGAAGTCCTTACACTACCTGAAGTCTGGCCTCTAATGTTCATGTGCAGTGAAAAGCACTCTTGAGTTTTGTGGTTTCTTCCTACCCCGCAATATAAAACGCCAGTAACTTCTATTGTGTTTAATATGCACAATGTCTCTTTTTGTTTATTTAATATTTACAAACCATCACAGCCAGTCTACTTTTGTGTGCAGGAAAGATGACAGTTTTGCCTGCATATTTGTGAATAAAAAGAGCCTAATGATGAATTCTACAGTACCCTTGGGTGCACACTGAGTGATGTTGCTATACATAATTCATACCAAGTGTGCTGAAAAGAGGAGGTTCTGTGATCATAATGTGAAATAAAAATGGGATCTTTACACAGGAAAAGGCATGTCAATGCTGTTCCTTGCATATGCCCACAACCTGCTCTTGATAACTTCACCTATACCCTGTTGTAAGAAAAAGACATTTGCCATTTTCAGTGTTTCTGTCATCATTTTTACAGATAAACTGTAAACTATTTAGTAGTTCTCTTAGTTTCAGTTCATGGAGTCATGTGATTAACTGAGAATCTCAGTTTTCTTTTTTTAGAAAGAAAATGTAAATCTAATGGTTTCAGAAAATAATGTGAAAATATGAAAACTAAAAGCTCAAAATCCTGAAAATAAGTAAAAGACCTCAAATGCATAATTAGAAATAAAAATCCTGGTTTTAATGCCAGTTACATGATATCTTGGGGTTGGCTATATTGAATTTTGCTTTGGACCTTATGTCTCTCAGCCAGTTATCTTTAGATAAGTAGTACATTTTCAGTAGAGTGAAGACCAGCTTCTGTATTTTCAGGCATGCCTATCTGCAAATTAACTACGTACACAGGACCAGAAGGGACTTCCCAGGGCAGCGGTTCTGAACCTTTTTCAGTCGATATACCCCTTGGTCTCAGAGTGAGACTTCACGTATCCCCTTTCAATGGAAATTAATTTTTCGACCTGTGTTAGACAATGTATGAAATATATCTCACGTACCCCCTGATGAGGTTTCATGTACCCCCTGGGGGTACATGTACCCCTGGTTCAGAACCGCTGTCCTAGGGCATTAAGTTTATTGTTCTCACAACAGAAGCAACCACAACATTAATTCCTTTTATAAACTTGTCAAGCTTCATCTTAATACCAGCTAGATTTTCCTATATCACTATTCCTTCTGAAAAGCTGTTCTAGAATATCATTCCTCTGATGGCTGAACTTTTCTCCTGTTTCTAACTTTAATCATGGCTACTTGATAACCGATTTGCTCTTGTGACAACATTATCCATAGATCTTTCCCTTCCCAGATACATTTACAGACAAGCAGGCCCCTTCTCAGTTTTCTTTAAGTTGAACAAGACAAGTTCTTTCCATTTCCCTCATATAAGACAGGCTCTCTATTTCCCCAACTGTCCTTTCTCTACACCTGTGCCAGTTTGTGTTCCTTTTTCTTGAACATGGGTAATTAAAACTGCATACAGTATTCCAGACGAGGTCTCCATAGTGCTTTGTACAATGGCATTAATATTTCTTAACTGTAGTAGGAATATTTTACCTAACAGAACCTAAGAATCTCGTCGACTTTTTTCAGACACTGATATTCTTTTATCAGAAACAATCTATGATCAGTTAATATATCAAGATGTCTTTGTCCGTAGTGTTTCCAATAGTTGAGTTCCCATCTTGTAGCGGAACTTCTTGATATAAGTCCCTAAAGTCACCTTCTACTTTGTACAGTTAGACATCATTCATTTCTGTTAGTCTAGTCATTTCCAACAATTCCTGTATGATTTTCCAATCCTCTTCTGTACCGACAATGTTTCCAGCTTTGTGCCATCATACTATTTTACTAGCAAATTTCTACTTTTTATACGACGCTATTACAATTCTTTAAAATAATGGTTCTAAAGCCAATTCTTGAGAATCTCCAGTGGTAACTCATTTCCTGTCCACTAGTTCCCCTTTCAACACATCCATCATTCCGCTGAACTCATAGGCCGCGTCCACATGAGCATGGACATTTGGTTCCCTGGGGACAACTAACAGCAGCACACCTTGTGCCACCACTTGTTGTCCCAGGGAAGGTTTGTGCCACATGCCCTCTGGTGCACAGCAGATTACCTAGGCTGGGGTACGGGAGGCTGGGACCAGCAATGTGCTGGCCCCAGCAGCCTTACCTGGGGTTTGGGGGCCCTACAGGGACTGCAGCAGTGGCGGCACTCCTGCTGCTTGAAACCTGGCCAGCAGCTGGAGCTTGGTTCTGTGTGGCCAGTCTGCAGTTATGAGAGGCACATGCTGCCCCAGTGTTCACTGCTACATGGTTTTTTTTGTGCAGGTTTTTTTGACCCCTGGATATTCAGGGGTCAAAAAAACTCCTATACTGCTCCCTTGCAGTATGGAGAACAGCTGATTATGTGGTATGTGGTGCCGCAGGCGTGTCTGTGGCACCACATACCGGACAACCATGCTCACCTGGACATGCCCATAATTTCCCATGTTGTACCATATCAAATGCTGTCAAGTTAAATTAGATCTCAGTTTACAGATATCCCTCTATCACCTTCAAATACTGGATTTTCAGTTGGTCTCTCTACTATCTAATTTGTGTTTACAATTTCTTAGATTTGCACTTTCCATTGTTCTAGCTGGAACTCCTGTTGTCTTCAATGGGGCTATGATTGCACCAGCAAGAGAGTAGTGATTCTTGTGTAAATCTGGAAAAGTTTAAAAATAAACTTAAAGAAAGTAGGTGACCATAAATTCTTAAAGATTTAACAGCAGGTTGAAAACAATATTTTTATAAAACAAGTATTCTTAATGTAAGACGCCTAATACTGCAAACTACCACTGTTACCCAAGGCACTCAGGCATCACATTACATCTCTGATCGTTACCATGCAACTAGCAAATTGCCCATCAGGAATGATGGGGCAGGGGGGAGGGGATGGGCGACAGAGCACTGCATGCCACCACCCCATGCCACCGCCACCTCCCAGGAGCAAGATGGGGAAGCTTGTATGCAGCCACTGCTACCAGCCCATGCTGCCGCTGCTCCATGTCTGGCTGCGCACCCCCCGCAGTGCAGGGTGGTGGGGGGGCACTGCCACCCAACGCCCCA
>NW_005841953.1:107307-124091 GCF_000455745.1 Alligator sinensis
GCCCGCCCGCCCCGCCCGCCCCCCGCCCAGCTGTGTGTGTGTGTGTGTGTGTGTGTGTGTGTGTGTGTGTGGAGCACTCTGATTGGCTGTTTCAGTAAGCATTGTGATTGGCTGCCGAGACAACCAATAAGAGTGCTCCAAGAGCATTATGGACAGAGACAGACACACATACAGATGGACTAAGGCCTTTATATATATATAGAATATCTGTTGTTATACAGTCCACATAAAAATAGTCAGAGGTACAGCATCCCACCCCAAATTCTGTGATGACATTAGATCTCCAAGAATTTGGGGTGGGTGGATCTACCAGGGCTGCAGGAAAACAATGCCAGCATCATGGTTCTGGAGCCAGATGGTGCCTGCTGCTCTCCTTGAAAAGCCTCTGAAAGAGGGGTTCCATAACATGGTGGAGACACACAGGGAGGGTGGAGGAGATGGAAGGACAGGTAGATGTTACACTGTGCTTAAACTATCCCTTTGGGGTTGGTAGAGGAGGTGGTAGGGGGTGATTCCCTCCAAACCTACTTCACCCCCTCACTTTCCTTTCACAAATACAATTCCCCAGAAGATAAGGGGATTGTATTCTCATAATTACAAATGAGGGGGAGACATTTATAACGGACTTGAAAATGTAATTTAAAAGACAAAGGGACAGTGTTTGAAAACATTGCTGGAGTCAGTCCTTTCAGCTTCTGTAATGGGAAAAATGGATCAGCATAGGGTGGTGATGGAAGCTAATTTTAAGAAGAAACCATGAGACAAAATAGTGTATTTTTTCACAAAGCCTAGAAAGCATGATCTGTACCTTTAATATTAAAATATTGCTGACAATGGATTCTTAAGCTCAGTTTCCCGGTACTGGCCCTGTGGGCTGGATCAGAGCTGTGGGCTATATCTTTGATATACCTCATTTGTACATCTTCTACCTGCAGGTGTTCCCAGTGAGCCCTTGTGAATCAATACTCATTCCTTGAATTAGGTCAGCAAAAAAAAAATTCAGTTCTTATTTGGGAGGTGAATGGACAAATTCTGGGTTACATCCTGATTATTAGGAAGGGGACACCATCTAGGGGGCAAGGGCTATGGAGGAAGGATTTCTTGCCCTTGAGCTAGGGAATCATACCACTGTTCTGTTTTCACTACTGCAGGCTCAGGATTAAGTCATGGGCACAGACAGGAGTGACAATTTTTGCCTGATCTGGCCACAGAAACCTGTCTATAACTATGACCAAACACAAGTGCACGGCTGCAGACCACTTAAAAAATGGCCAATCCAGTGAAAATCTGACTCCTCATTGCATGAGGGGTCAGATAAAGATGTTTCAAAACAAAGTGTCTTCTGTAACTTCGGTCTGCGCTGCCTGCCTGCCAGCCTCAAGTTGTTTTCAGAATGGGAGGGAGGAAGGGAGCAGCAAGAGTTCAGTCTGGGGGTTTTCAGCCTCCGCTGGAGGGTGGGGTGGGTGTATTGGAGACTCCTTGAGGTGTGGGGGGAGGCTCCAATTCACCTACCCCACCCTCCAGCTCTGGCTGGGGAACCCCTAAATCGAGCTCCCTCTGCTCCCTTTCCCCACTCCCATTCTGAAACAGGGACGTTTCCTGTAATGCCTTTTCAGTTATAGTGGGGAGCTGCATTTCTGTTTGCACCCCCAGAGTCAATGTCTAGAAACAGACTACTCAAATCATGTTCAACTCCCAGAGGAGGATTTAATCTAAGGACTCTTACAAACAGGTAAAAAGAAAAGAAAAATTAAAAAAACAGGACTTTGGCCAATGTGTCTATTGTAAACTGAATCTGAGTAGTCTATTTATAGGAACTTGCTAATAAAAGTAAGAACAGAGTCTTGTTTCCTTGATTTTATTGTGATTCATGGAAACTGACCTATGTAGTGAGTGCTGGGAATGTACTCAAGCAGCTGAATTAGAAAATGTAAATGTGCAAATCAATGAGAGGTCATAGGAATCCTTCACTGTTCTCCTGGTGACCATTCATGAGAATGACTCAAGTAAAACTTTCACCATTTCATCAAGCAAACTTTGCTTTTTGCAGAAATGTCATGTTTTTATAGCATAACATTATATTTGACACCTGAGAAAATGTCCTTTCCCTTTTCCACAAGCCTTTAAAATTCTATGTTCGGAACTTTTCACGTAGCTCTGGGCTTTGGGGCTTTTGACAGAATGGGACATATGGGAGGAAATGGTTTACATTATTGCATATACGATAAAATTATAAAATGTTACTGCCTGAATATAATTAAGATGGCTGCAATGGGTTTTGTAAGTTCAGAACTCTTGGTAGAGCTATCTTTCATTAGACCAAGTAGAAAGTTGCAAACATTTTCTTTATTTGCAAGCTTTTGGACATACGTGTCCTTCCTCAGGCATAGGAGAGTGCAAAGATTGTAAAACTTGTCCCAGGTGGAAATGAAAATTTATATTTCTCAGAAGAGATAAAAAGTGGTGTAAGATTTCCTGGTTGGAAAAGTTCATTTTATGCAAATTAGGCTCAGATAAAAGTTGGAGCAGTCTATTTACCTCCAGGAATTTAACAACTGAGTCTCTGTGATCCTTACATCATAGCTGATAGCTTTTTAGAGCCTAGGAGATCTGTTGGGATGCCTAAAAGAGCTTATAATCTCAGTCAGTCAGTCAAGAGGTTCAAGGATTCTGCTGGAAATCTCAGTCTGTAAAATTTCTATTGGGAATAACTGCAACATTTTTCAACTGAGCTTATAAAAGTTGGTTTTATTTTTGGACCTTTTATTGAATCTTTTATTCTTCAGGGAGATCTGAAGAAGAGTAAAATGGTACCCATATGCATTTCAGAGAGAGGGGCGGGAGCAACCATTTCAATGCATAATGTAAACATGGTAAAAACGAAGGAAGTCAAATGATTAAAAAATCTGATCACAATTAGTTGTGCAATTAAAAATATTAGTTGCAATTAATCATGATTGTAATCGCACAGCTAAAAACTCAAAATTAGGTGCAGAAAAACTCAAAGTTATGCAAAATTATGCAGGTACTTTGTATGGTTGGGGTCTATGTGCGGGGTGTGTGGGGGTGGGGATTTGTGAAGAGGTGGGGGGTTGTGGGTGTATGTATGGGATTTGAAGCCTGGGGCAGGGGTTCCCATATACCATGGCAGAATCTGGGATACTGTGGGTCAGGAGTGAGGGGCAGAAGCAGGGCTGGGGGGGCTGTGGCTTGGGAGTGAGGGGCAGGCAGGCAGACACACACACACACACACACACACACACACAGAGATAATGCCCAGTAGCTAAGTGTGTGTGGGGAAAGGGGCGTGGGGGAGGGAAGAGGCTGTGTGTCTGTGTCTGTGTCTATGCGTGCCCCTGTCCCCCGCTGCAGTCACCCAGAGCCTGTGCCCGGGCTATCCTGCAGTCCTCTGTGCTGCCACTGCTGCCCTGCAGGTCGGTCCAGGAGCGGCGGTGACGGCGGCGGAGTGAAACCCAGGCTTGGGCTCCAAAAACATGTGCACGATTAATGCATTAAAAAAATGAATGTGAACAACGATTAACATGTTAATTGTGCGCATTAACCGTGATTGATTGACAGCCCTAGTAAAAACCATACTAAGGGGAAGGGAATCACAGAAATGGGCTTCCAACAACGCTATCAAGGAAACTGTTGAAATAAACCATTAACCCTGATTAGTTAAGTATAAATTACACTTTTAAAATTGTTAATACACATGATGAAAGGTAGGTAAATTAAAATTTGGTGACAGGAGAGATTGGTCTCTTGATTTGAAGTTGAATAAGCAATATAATTAAACAGAAAATTTATGTTGGATATTTATCATGCCAAAGGGAAGATATAAGCAGGAGTAAATCTTAAAAAGCTGTAAATTAGTTTTGATGTGTGAGGACAGATTTAGTCTTTTAGTTGAATATTTCATCAGTAGGCTTTTTCATTATACATACTGTAGCTGGTCAATTACATATTTAATGTGCCCTCAGCACTCAGCATCTCTATTCTTCATATGTTCACCATTAAAAAAAGAACTCCAGGGCTTGAAACTATTACCCTATACTATACTGTCTGAACTAGTTCACAGGGAATTCTTTTCTCTTAAGCAATGTGGCCTAAATCTTTCTTTCCCTCCTTAGATGCATAAGGCAGGAAAACGTGGAAGAATAATTAGCACAAACAGCACAGCATACCTATATATTTTGGCTTTTGATTTTGGTTTGGTATTTTTTCAGAGCTCTCCCTACCCCTTTGCTCACCAGGATGCAGGTTCAGCTGCGGCTGTCCCTCCCACTGCTTTGTGGTGCTGAGCAGCCCTGATATGCCAGTGCCCTGCCCCTGCCTGTGCCATTGCCCCCCACTTCCGACCCATAGCCCCTACCCCAGGCCTGTCAGTGCCCTTCACTCCCAACCCGCAGCCCCCCCATACATATGGATGATGTCATTATCAGGCAGGCAGGGGACACCTTGCCATGGCAGTGCAGCTGGCGGGAGGCTCCTGGCAGCAGTGGGAGCACTGAGCCTTCTTGCCCTGCTCTGCCCTCCCACACCAGGTCCCGCCCACTGGGCCGTGGAAGCTTTGTGGGGAGCGAAGCAGGGTGGGGAGCCCCAAGCCCTGCAGTGTGCCCCCCATTCCCCTCTTCCTGGTAATGCATGCAGCAGTGGGGAGCCACCCCCTCAACAAGCTGCTGGCTGAGCCCTGCAGCCATGCATTCTCACCTCAGCCCTGGGCCCTGCCCCAGCTTGGAAGTGCCCCCAGCCCCAGCCACCAACCCTGCTCCACTCCCTCCCTCACTGTGGCCACCTCAATCTGCCCCCCACTGCATTGACTATGCCCCCTTCCCCCCTCATAGATTTACCTGCAAGCAGCTGGGGGAGCTGCTCTCCACCACTGTATTGCTGGCCACATACATGTGTGCACGTGCACACACACACACACATGGTCCCCCCTGCCCCCTTCATCCCTCTCCCCCCAGCCCCAAGCAGCCTCTTCCAGGCTGGAACTTTGTCAGCCTGCAAGGGCAAACCTGCAGTTTCCCCTCTGTTTTCTCCTTTAAAAGACAAAATCCACGTTTTTCTGCAGCAAACAGAAAACCCGGGTCCCTTCTCAACAGTGGAATCTTATCCAACAATGGCACAATATCTTCCCCTGTATATGTGCTGCTGTGCTAGATATTGTCCAAGTCCCTATGAAATCAATAAAAACCTTTCTGCTGATTTGACTGAAAGCTGGATTAGATCTGCACTGAACTGACTCTGGCTTTACCCCTTTGACTTGCCCTATGCCTGTGATAAGCATGCTATCTAAACCAAAAAATTAAAAGGTTCCTTTTCAGTTCATGTCATGTGTTCTACAAAATCCTGAGGTGCTGGTTGATAAACTCTTTATACATTTTAACAGTCACATTATTTTGTCTTTCTTATGTGGCGTCCACATATGTATTTGTACGCAGAATAAAAATAGTTTGAGGATTCCTATGAAGAGCGAAGTGTCCTTGAAGGATATCAACTAATCGCTAGCCAGTTAACCAGATAACTTGCCTCCAAGTTCAATCTTTTATTAAAGTCTTCCTGGGATTCTTCCAAATTTGTTCTTCAGTTTTCCTGAATGATTTGGTTTCTAAAAATGAAATCTTCCTTATCTCTGATATTAACATGGAGCAACATTAAGTGGAGCTTTCTAACTTGACTCGTGCCATCCTTTACCCAAATCAGGTTTGACAGATCATTAGCACTCTAGTTCTTTTCACCATTATTAGAGATAGCAACAAATGCTGCTGGGAGCACGTCTCCACTACAAACTTACTATGGAGACAGCAAGCAGTACCCGCAGAGGATAGGGTCAGAAATTACACATAAACAAGCCTAAGCGATCAGAAACTGGTTCAAATCTGTAACTCAACAGAAGTTCAGCACACATAAACTGCTTTCAAAATGGCTGGAACCAGTTTAAGACAAGCCTGGATGGATGCAGTATCCAACTTTACTGATTTAGGTTAAATCGGTTTATTGAGCGTCTGTTCCTGATCCCCTCCAAATTCAAGTTAACTCACCGTCCTCCAGCATCCCAGGATGCTTTGCACCTCCACCACAAACCCCACCTTGCAGGGTGGGCAGGCTAGCCTTGGCCCAAGCTGTCTGCTCCAGCCCAGCAGGAAGGTGTGCTGTGGTGCCTTCTGGTTTTTGGCCTGGGCCTCTACAGGAATGTGGCTGCATTTCCAGAATCAAAATGGATGACAAGGTCCAACAGTCCAAACTCCTAGACAATTTTAGACTGGACATAAGGAAAATCTTCTTTACTGTCCGAGCCCCTAAGGCCTGGAATAGACTCTCTCCAGAGGTGGTGCAAGCACCTACTCTGGACTCTTTTAAGAAAAGTTTGGATGCTTATCTTGCTGGGATCCTTTGACCCTAGCTGACTTCCTGCCCCTGGGGCAGGAGGCTGGACGCAATGATCTTCCAAGGCCTAACGTCTATGAAACGTATGAAAAGTGCATGTCTGTTCACTTGCTTATTGGTTCGATCTATGCAGCTTAGACTAACCTGAAAAGTTTGAATCAATTCAGCCTCAGGCTTTTGGACTATCTATACTTAACCACACACACTGTAGTTCTCCATGTGTGATACCTCCCTGGAAGCAGCATGGACATATTTGTGAAGTATGGTGGGTTGTCTAATAAGCTGTGATGAGAGTCATTGCTAAGAAGCCTTTCTGCAATGCCAAACAAATGTAACTATGTTACTTCGAGCTTCAGAGATAATGTACACTGAGCGGAGCAGTGTGTCTGACAACACCACTGCATGGCACAGTAAGGCTGAACTACTGATGTGCCCTGGGAAAGTTTTATCAAGATACCTTTACTGCAACTGTGCAGTTACAATATAGCATACATAAGCACTATGAAACTAAGGAGCATTATATTCTTTTTGCGGAATACAAGTTGCACTTGAAATATGTTTCTAGCAGAATGACCTACTAAAGCAAACATGTTTATTTACTTCCTGCTCCAATTAATTCCTGAAGGATATAAGAGCTGTCTTGGGTCTTTATACTCCAATTAACATCAGATATTCAGACATATTTACAAATGACACTGCTTGCAAACTGCTGAATAAATTTGGGGCCTTTTGCATTTGGTTTGGTTGTTTGTGAACAAATGTTGTAAAATGAGGCTTCTGTACAAAAGCCTCTGTGCACTGTGGGGAAAACCCTGGTGCCACTGAGGCTTTTGGCATTAACTGACTTATCCTATTGACTCAAAAAGGACCACGATTTTATACCCTCTGTCCAGGGTGGCCTTATACTCTGTGGTAAAGTTCTTCTGGACTCCCCCTTCACCAGCAAGTAGCAAGCTTGGCTCCAGCTAGGAGAACCCACCATAAGCTCCAGCAGCTGGCAGCCCCATTAGCGGATCAGCAGGGATCCAGGCTTACTGCTCGATGCAAAGAAATGCAGATTTTCTCCTTTAAAGGAGAAAAACATACACTTTCCTCTTTAAAGAAGAAAGCCACAGGAAATGGCAGGTTTCCTCTTGCAGGCTGGCATCTTTGAAGGCAGGGGGTGCCACGTGTGGTTGTGTGCGCACACACACATGGCTGGCATACAACCAGGCAGTGGGGCATGGGCTGCTCTGGCAGCTGGATGGGGGGATTGGGGGCTGTCCAGGGGGCTGTGTGGGGCATATGTGTGCGTGGAAGGAAGGGAAAGTGTCCGGGCACTGGGGCTGTGCTGGGGCAGGGGTGCTGAAGCAGCACTCAGTGCCACTGGTGAGCCCAGCTCAATGGGTAGAAATGAAAGTTCATATTTCATAGGATTTAAAACTTTTACAGTCTTTTCTCCAATGCTTGATGAAGGGTGCTTGTGCCCAAAAGCTTGCAATTAAAGAATTTTTTTTGCAAAAATCCTGTTGGTCTAATAAAAGTTATCATCTCTACTATGAGTCCTGAATGCCTTTTCCTTTAGACCAATACAGCTAAAACCTGGATACCTTATAATGACTGAGGCACTGGTAAGCTTTAAAATTGTAAATATATCAATAAAACGTTGTGTTAAACTCCCCTGCCTGGGAGCTCCAATCATCTGACCACGGTTCCCAGCCCTGGGAGTGCATGGTGCACTTCTCTGCCTGGGAACTCCGATCAGCTGACCAGTTCCCAGCTGGGGGAGCACATGGTGTATTCCCCTGGCTGGAAGCTCTGACCACCTGGCAGCTCCAATCAGCTGTGGGGCCTCCCAACCTCTGGAGCACAGGAAAGCCTTTCCAGAGGCTGGGCTCTGGCCACACATTCAATTAAAGGCATGAGAAGAACCAGCCACAAAATTATTCCATGCATACTTATTTTGTCTAATACAGTTGTGGCTTATTCCTCATTTTATCACATCATGAATTGACTGAATATGTGGCCACATCATTACTTAAGATGTGATTAACCAGTTAATCGTGCCTTATGTTAACATCTGTAGGGGCCTAAGAAGAATGAGGTTCTGAAACTTTTATTGCCTTCAATGGGTCTTCAAAAAGGCTCTTATTGGACTGAGATATTATGGTGGAGTTGTAGGATGCCAGGTAATATCTACTGCAAGATTTTCAAATGTTTTTATGTTACTGTGACCCTTACATCAAATAAACTTAAAGTGAGACTTATGCACCTAAACAATTTAGAAGCTTTTGAAAGCATCACAGGTCATTATTAAGAGAGTGCACAATTTTTGTATGCCTTGGGGGAAAAAAGAGGAAAGAAGCTGCTGATGTTAAAGATGCTTACTGGGGGATGATGGTAGCTGAGTACCCACTAGATTTATTGTGTCAAATGATTCTTACAAAAATAACTTCCATTTATCAAACCCACCACACTTCTACCTCAACATACCTGAAAGCTTTGCAGATACAGATTGCTTCTCACCTACCATTGAAATGTAGTTACCTTTG
Source organism: Alligator sinensis (assembly GCF_000455745.1). Taxonomy (NCBI): domain Eukaryota; kingdom Metazoa; phylum Chordata; order Crocodylia; family Alligatoridae; genus Alligator; species Alligator sinensis. Next base: position 116,232 of record NW_005841953.1, read on the forward strand.
GGGCAGAAAAGAAGCCACCATTTTATATAAGTAACACTACCCAGCAGTGTCTGTAGAAGGAGAAATGGTAAGAAAAATAGCCAGGTGAAACCACAGAGAGCTCAGACTGTAGGTATCCTAGTCATAACTTGGCTGGTACTCTAATGCCATCCACTTTTCTGGAAGCCATTAATTACAAGGACCTAAATCTGATGTGTCATCTAACAGATCCAACCAGCATAAGCATACCAGATGGATGCAACAGCCAATATGTAGTGTCATATGAGCGCATATTCCCCGAGGCTCTCTACCTACTGACTAGTAAATAAACAAGCCATTAGAAAAGGAGCCACCTGAGATAAAATACTGGAGGTATTAAGAAAGAAAAAAGAAAAGATGAAGAAGAGAGGCATTAATGAAGTTCCTGTCTTCACTACAGGCAACTTACATAAGTCCTTGAATCAGAGAGCCTGACATACTTGTCCTGCATAATCACATTCTCACTAGTCTGTTTGAGAACAGTAAACTATTTGTCGCATCAGTTTCTTTTGTACAGGTTTGTGATTTCTAATACCTTAAACTCCTTTGAAAACAATGAAAATAAAACCTCAGCACTGAAAAATCTGACATGCAAATAACCCAGGGCTCATCTGAATGAGATTGATGGAGGCTGGCAAAGGGATCCTGGTTGTACCTGAGTTTTACAGCAAGATTTGCACTGACTGCTGATGGGCTACTTTATTGCCTGCTGTCATTAAAATTGCATTTTGAAAAGGCTTCTTATAGAGAACATGATACTAGAGACATGTCTTTAGGAGAGATAAGCATGGCCAACATCCATCCTATCCTATTTCCATTCAACTAGGGGGAGAAATGATTTTTAAAATGAACATTTTTTCCATCAGCTTCCTTTCTGTTTTATATAGTGAGGTGGAACAACTTAGCTATCAGTGTCTTGGAATTCTGCAGACCGCCGGGAAGATGCACGCTTGGGACATGCATAATGGAATGTGACTGGTCTCACCCCAGCTTAAGTCAGGAAATAGGACAACTGAAGTCAACAGTGCAAAATTTACTAGATTCAAAATATTAAAGGCAACATTATAGTTTGACACTGACATAGCTACCACAGAAGATAATCACTTCTGTTGAATAAACACTGAAAAGTACCATTTTTTGTATATAATTTTGCTTGGCCTTTGTAAAAGCATTTTTGACAAAAAACAGGCTACCCAGACTACATTTGGCCTAAGCCTTTAAGGCAACTGCACTTGCAACTCCAGAGGCACACCACATCCATTGGTCTCCCCTCATCTACAGAACTGGTCATCTCATCATAGAAGGAAATCAGGTTGGGCAGGCATGACTTGCTCATGGTGAATCCATGCCGACTGTTCTTAATCACCTTTTTCTCCTCCGACTGCTTAGAAATGAATTCCTTAAGGATCTGCTCCATGATTTTTCCAGGGACTGAAGTGAGGCTCATTGGTTTGCAGTTCTTTGGATCCTCCTTTTTCCCTTTCTTAAATATGGGCACTAAATTTGCCTGTTTTCAATCATCCAGGACCTCTCCTGATTGTCATGAGTTTTCAAATGTGATGGCCAATGTCTCTGCAATCACATCAGCCAACTCCCTCAGCACCCTTGGGGTGCATCCCATCTGCCCCCATGTACTTGCATACATCCAGCTTTTCTAAGTAGTCCCCAACCTGTTCTTTCACCACTGAGGGCTGCTCACCTCCTCCCCAAATTGTGCTGCTGGGTGCAGTAATCTTGGAGCTGACCTTGCCTGTGAAGACTGAGGTAAAAAAGCATTGAGCACTTCAGCCTTTTCTGCATCCTCTGTCACAAGTTGCCTCCCCATTTGGTAAGGGACCCACACTTTCTCTGATGCTCCTCTTGCTACCGACATATTTATAGGAACCCTTCTTGTTACTCTTCACATCCTTTGCTAGCTGCAATGCCAATTGTGCTTTGGCCTTCCTGGCTTCATCCCTGCTTATCCCTAATTATTTGTCCAAGTTTCCACTTCTTATAAATTTCCTTTTTTGTGAATTAGTTTACTGAAGAGTTCCCTGCTAAGCCAAGCTGGTCTTCTACAATACTTGCTAATCTTCCTGCACATTGGGCTCATTTGTTTCTGCACTCTCGGTAAGGCTTCATGTTGGGTATCTAAAGTTTGAGTCCTGTAAAGTTACTAATCAGTTTAGAAATCTTGTCCTTAATCTCTCTTTGCCTTAGTTCTGCAATTATAAAATGTCATTTCTATTCTACTAACATTTTCCTGCCCTGTCTATTTCTATTGTAAGACTTCAGGGCCAGGACACTCTCTTACTGTATGTGTATAGAACAGACATACTAGAGCTCCAGGCTTTATTGAGGCGCCTGCATGCTACCAGAATATTAATGTTAATAGAAATGATTAAAGTGAGTCATAGAAATATTGTGCAATATCATTTAGCATAAAAACAGAGCTGGATCACCATTCCTGTGCGGTATTATTCCCAGCATGTTGATCAGATATAGAGGTGAAGTATAGTTCTGCTTGTAATTTTCTTATTTCTAAGCTCAAAACTCTTGGAGGAAAAGGTTTCATCTTAGGACAAGGACTTGTAACCAAGGCTAATGGCTTATAGTTCAGGGTGGCCAACCTGTGGCATGAGCATTTAGGGAAGGGACAGGCAGCACAGAGTAGAAAGCACAAGGAGCAGAAACCAGAGCAGCAGCTTGGGTAGGAGAAAGGGATTGGAGTAGCACTTGGGGGTGTGGGGGTGCAGGGCTTATTTATGCCATGTCTGCTGAAAAGGTTAGCTTCCACTGATTTAGTGAATGTCCTGAGGATTGAAATGGTTGTAGCATCATTAAAACTGTAACTTCTGAAAATGAAAGTTAAGCTGTGGTCGCTTTTGCCTTTCCTTTCTTTAGGTAAACCTTAAAACCCCCTAGAATGTTGACTAAAAAGTAGAAAGCAATAAAATAATCCATGTGATTTAAACCAGAAGAAAGGATGAAGGATTGGACTATGTGGGAGATACTGTTGATCACAGAATGCCAACCAAATTTTCAGATACCAGCCACATAACAGGAGTTGTGACTTCTCTGCAATTCACAGAGTTGTAGTTGCCTATACCCCTGTAAGTATGCTTGAATGCTCCAAATGAAAAGTGCTAGTATGAAATCCAAGTGTACTGCTTACATATGGGCAATGACCTGCTGAGTACCCAGGGAACTTCAGGGTTCATGAATGTAGAGTAAATGCATCATTACCTCATTCTTAAATGTTCTGCTATCTTTACATTAAACTATGCATGGTTTTACTGTGGTAGTTAGCACCTACAGAATTTGAACCAAACTGTCTTCATTGAGATAGTTTGCCTAGGTACAGTCACAAGCAGAACTAAGACTCTGGATCTACAGGCAGTTCTATATGATTGTCTTTCCCTCCACAATCCTCCAAAATGTTTTCAGGTGAGGTGAGGAACAATTATAAATGAGACAGGTCATTCAGTTAAGAAAAAAGAACAGCTGGCTTCTATTTGCAGAAACTAATTACAGAGTGACAGAAAACGGTATGAAAAATAAAGTCTAAATGAATTCATTACCTACAGCGTTTTCAAAGAAAAAGCCCAGTGACTAATCCTTTTGCACACAGTGGGTCTGGTTCCTTCACATTTGTCACCACATGTAGGTAGAGCCACCTGGGCAAAGTGAGGACAGAGTGGGCTTAACATTTCTACCATTGTGATTTTGTACAAGACGGAGGTGAATCAGATTTAATGGAAACTGATCTTTCCACTGCTAAAACAAGGACAGGTGGATGCAGATTTTAGGTCAACTGATGCCTGGGGAACACAACCCAAATGTATTATAGTTCAATGCCTTTATATCAGCCACAGAGAAGGTGGAGACTGAATATGCTGACAGACGCTCAATTGCTTTGGATCCTTTCTTCAGTTGCTGTAGGGCAACAATACTGAAGATGAAAATGAGAGGGCTCACATGCAATCAGTGGAACTGGGGGCGCTGCACGAAGAAGCTAGAAGCCATAATTAGGTCCTTGCATTGTACTCCCTCTCCCGCTTCAAATTCTGTCTGCAATGGAATGGCAGTAAATGAACTCAGATGTCCCCACAAGACTGGAGAGGACAGAGATTTTGTCAGGGCAGCAGCCAAGTTTCATAATGTCTCAATCTCAGTTACTCTAAAGCCACTCTCTACTACCCCGGAGATGCAAAAAGGCCTTACAATGAGAGTAAGTTGCATGTAATTACATTTAATGCTACAACTTCAATAAGGGCAGAGGTTAGCCAATGCAGAGCACTTCAGAAAAATCCTATTCTCAGTCTCCAGGAGGGCACATCGTTCTTTGTACAGGTATTACGTATGCTCCACTCTGAGTTTGGCTGGCCTCACCAGCTGGTACAGAATGGGAGACTAAGGCCATGTCCTGTCCCCTCCTTTCAGATGTCAAGCACTGGCAATCTAGCTATATTCACATAAGTCCTCAGGGCAGGAGCATGCAGTGATGGGACTTACGATCTGATATTCTCTGTTCTCACTGGTACGTATTAAGTCTTTCCAATAAGGCACGGTCAACTTTAGAATATTTCTTCAAGATGATGGATAAATGTGCCAAAATTGCCTGTAATTTATAGGTCCATGGACAATTTTCAATCACACGGATTCCTTTTGTTTGCATGCTATCTATTGTACCTCACATGATGTTCTTTCTTTCTAACAACACTGCAGGAACTTCAATCAGGCTAACAGCAGCATTCAAAACTGACAAATTAATATTTTTCAGTACTGGACTAGGTAGGCTTACCTATAATAATAAACATCCAGATAAATTATGGCTTTAAAATACAATATGTACAGAAAGTTTAAATACAACATTCACTTTGTTAGCAAATGAAGGCATTGGCATTACGGAGTGCAATCTATCAAATACAATATGGTAGATGACTATATAGACCAAAAGGGCTTTAAAAATGTGCAGTAGACTAGGGATATTATTATGACTATTTCCATATTTTAAGAAAAGGAAATAAAGATTTAAAGATAGAGCTATTTGGAGAGTCAGAAGCACTCAGCTGCCTACCTCTCCTTGCCATATTGGATTGACGGTATTACACATGATCTTTGATCTCTTCTCCTGTCCATGGTGCGGAAGAGCAGGGAAGATGCTGTGCTTTCCAGGCTGGATAGAGATCTTCAGGTAAGGGTCTGGATTGAAGAACATCCCCTTCTTCAAACCAAAAGCTTGGAAGTCTGCAGAAAGTTAAACATTCTGATTAGTATCTTGTTGGTCTAATAAAAGGTATCACATCTACTATGAGCCCAGACTGGTTAGAATCTACATTACAATAGGCTCGCCAGGCAGTCAGGAGAACCATATAGGGAACCAGTGAGAAATTTAAAGGCATGGCAGGAATATACATGTTACAACAGGGGCAGGCAATTATTTTGGGCAGAGGGCCACTTACTGAGTTTTCGCAAGCCATCGAGGGCTGCATGACAGGCAGCAAGAGCCAGATAAATATTAATTTTCTAAATTTTTAGGGGCCCCCCAGGCCGGATAGAATGGCCTGGTGGGTCGCATCCATGTCACATTGCACAATTAACAGGTTAACTGCAGAATTGCCTGGAGACCAGTTACACGTGCAAAGTAGCTATCACACAATACAAAGCTGCAACCTGCTATAAAGTTAGACCTTGTAAATGTGTACTAATTTGTAGCTGGTTGCTATTGAGTTTTAATTTGCACATGTAGCAGGGTCTCCCCTGCAGCTGGGGGCCCTGTTAGCTGACAGGGCTTCCAGCTGCAGAGGCACACCATGCCTAGCATAACCTCTCCCCCCCAACCCTAGGGATTGGGGTGGCTGTGGCCCCCAGGGTCTTCACACACCCCTGAGCCCTATGGATTGTGTATGCTGTGATCCCTAGAGCTCAGGGGTGTATGAAACCCCTGGACCCTGGGAACATGGCTGCTGTGATCCCTAAGACTCAGAAGTTCATGATCCTCTGGCCCCAGGGTTTCCCTGCACCCCTGGGGTGGGAGGATCACCCCTGAAGTGATCCTGCAGCCCTGGGGGTGCATAGGACACCCCTGCAGCTGGGAGTCCCTCAACTGGGGTGCATGGAGCTACTAGCCACAGTACTTGCTTTTTGCCAGTACAGGGGCAGCCTGGGATTGGGCTTCCCTTGAACCAACAATAAGGTGTGAAGGGATCTAATGTGGGGTATGTGAATTAGATCCCATTGTGCCTTTATTTGCACGTGTAGAGGGGGCCATAGAAAAACTATATGGCATTACTTGGGTCAAAACATAAAACCAAATCATAACAGTCTCATAAAACTGATGATTTATAAGTTCTATAGTATTCACAAGAGTAAACACTAATCCTTGCATCTCCATCTCTCAATGGAGAAGATGAGAATTAGTCTGTAGCTCACTTTCCAGAGTAGGGGCCAGAATATATGCTACCTTCTGAACAGAAATCATCATCACAGTGTTGGCCATGCTGATTAGCCCCACTGTTAGTACCCTGGCAATGTGGCTACCCTGCTTCTGGTTTGGGGAAGCAGCATGCAATGTGGCATGGTTGAGCACATCTTGTTGCTTGGCACAAATTTTGGAGCTCCTGACTTGAATGAAGTAAATGCCAAAACTCCCAACTGATCTTAGTGGGACCAAAATTTCATCTTTTAGTCTTTGTTTCCCATTTTGTAAATATTTCCAAAGCTACTTTCTCAAAAAAACATTCTGAGATGACCTGTTCAAACTTTTGAAGGGTCTACCCACAGTCAGGATTCCACCACTTTCTGCAGACAATTGAATGATCAAGGATTGGCCAAAGCATCTGCTGAACACCCATCCCTAAGTTTCAGATGTTAGAATTTGCACAACAAGCATTTTAGAATTGCCTGTACAAAGTAATCACACTCAAAGTGCTTGCATGCTCATTTAATAATAGACCAGATATAATACCAAAGGAATTATCTAACAGCCAATCACAGGTAAGTTTGGACCTCAAATATTCATGATTCATCTACTGAGTAAAAACATTCTGAAATGAAATAATTAAGAAATTCAGAAAAGTCCTGATCTTGTCACAGCTATTTCAGAAACAGGAGACACTAAACTTGTCAGATAAACTTGTCATTACACACAATTCAATTTAAAGATTTATTTCATTTACATCACTACATTCAGTTAAGCTGTAGTACTTCAATTATACACTATCCGTTATAAATAATCTTGAGGTTCTCTGCACAGTCCAACTGGACCTGATTTAAGTCTCGTCTTTTCTGCATTTTTACAAGAGTTTCATTATACAACATTTAGGTTATTGCATTATTATTTCATTCTACAGAACTGTATTATATGATTGTATTATATGAAGATGAGGGCGGGGGAAGCCGTGGACACCAAACCATGTGGCACCCACAAGGACAGTCCAGCCTGAAGGAGAACATCGGGAACCTGCAATCCATGGGGCGGCCAGCAGTACACCACAGGTAAGCAATAAGGGGCCCTTTGGGCATCAGAGTGGGGGGGCAACAAAGGCACCAGTCACAGGGCTCAAGTGCCTATACACTAACGCTAGGAGCATAGGGAGCAAGCAGGATGAACTAGCACTCCTGCTCGCAGAATACATTTAGGATTTAGTAGGGCTAACAGAAACCTGGTGGGATCCTTCCCACGACTGGGTGGTACATATTGAGGGTTATAAGCTGTACAGAAAGGATAGAGTAGGCAAGAGAGGGGGAGGGGTGGTGCTCTATGTCAATGAGCGATATACATTGACCCTTATCAAAACGGAATCGGAGGAGGAGAAAGTAGAAGGATTGTGGGTTAGGTTACATGGAGGTCAAGGA
>NW_005841953.1:126437-146931 GCF_000455745.1 Alligator sinensis
TCCTGCCCAGGGCAGGGGGTCGGACTCGATGATCTATTGAGGTCCCTTCTGACCCCAACATCTATGAATCTATGATTGTATAATAATTCAGAAAGCGGTACAGATTTTCAAATATAACTGCTAAAGTCTGGCTCCTAAATTTATACTTGGGGAATTGAGAGAGAAGTGATCTCATTTTAATAAGGTTGCAAGCCCCTGAAACTCACTTCAACTTCAATGGCAGTTGGATTGTACAATACCACAGGAAAGCATGATGGTTTTGCCTAGGGGTTTTATGGCTTTAGGCCCACAATTTCAGTCACCCAGGTTTCAAAATTTTGGCTCTACAAAGCCACTAGTTGTTTCAAGGGATCTTGTCTTACTCTTAATTTTTTCCACTGCTGCTTTATTTTGACAAACATCCTCTAATTAACCTACGAAAGTTAATGCCTACAATTTCAAAGTTTAGAGCAGAGCATTTTAACTGCTCAGCTCACATGGATTTAATGCAAATTATGCAGATGAAAACCCTAGACATCTCCTTAAAAATGCACCCTATAAGGTCCAGAAGAAAGACAAAGAGTCCATTATGGCTTGTTTTTCTGAAGTTCATGAACTGCAGAACAATCTATAGTTATCTCATTAGTTTAGGCCTCAACATTAGCTATGGCTTAAAACCTTGTTTTCCAGATGCACACCTAGCTTTCTTTGGAACACCTAAGCACTTTGCTATTATTAATGATGCTTGAGGTCAATTCCTTGTCAACCACTCTTTGTTCAGAGATTCACCTGCTTTTGCTCAAAGCTTAATTTCTTAGTGACAAAAGCAACTCATGGTATTTTTACCCCTCTTTCACTCACTATCTTAAAGAGATGCAAGGTATTATGGGAGAAAATATCCCAAACTGGCTGCGTTTCTTTCTGAACATTAATTTTGAAAGTCCCATTTCTCTTTGAGGGTTATGTACAGTATTCACTTTCAGGGTTTTAAGGCTTTTTGTGAACTGATAAAAAGGCCCAAGAGGTGAAATGAGTCCAATTAAAAATCCAATTAAATACAAGTGTGTCAACATAAGGATATTTTGGATGGATTTGCAATTTTTAATTAAAAGCTTTACCAATCAGCACAGAAATGTTACTCTCCCTACCGCCCCACCCCATCCCCACTCTCCCCCAGGAGTACATTTATTTCAAAGTACAGAAGCCAAAGTTCAGAAATTGAAAGTGTGTCTGTATGGAGAGAAAAAAAAAAAAAAAAATCATATTTTGTGTGCTTGAAGAGCTGATTATAAAATCCAATTCAAGGTAGTGCACATCTAAAGAACAAATGTTGTTTTTACTGGACTTGTGTTTAATGATAATAGTTACATTCAACTCATCCAGCTGGGATTTTACAAGTTTTTTTCCCACATACATCTATAAAAAGATGCTAGATTTTAAGAATTTACATGAAACAGAAGTGGATAATCACTCTTAAAAGTCCACTTGAAAGGACTTTTCTAATAGAGGGTGCTATCATGCTCTTAGTAACAGCAGTCCAAAAATAAAATTCTGATAGACCCTCTGATAATTCCTAATTCCCTCTGGTAACCTATTAATAACCTAATTGCCTCTGATAAACCTTAGTCTGTGCAAATATTTAATAAAGCACGTCTTGCACAGATTTCCTCTTCTGAGTGTGGTATTTGTACACAGAAGGCACTGAAGAAAGCATGGCTCCTGATGTCATTGACACTCATTATGATCAACTAGTTTTTCGCAGCAAATACTGGGTTGTCAGAAGTGTATTACAAGATAGACCAAACTATAATTGCAAAAGGTTTGTGGCTGAAAGTGATACAGCAAAGTAACCGAGAAAGACCAAAAACATTTGCAACAACATGAGATGGAAGCAGAAAGAGAGAGAGGAAAGGATGCCTTGGGGAACTTATTTTCTCTGATCTCTCCTCAAAAAGTTATCCAACTGAAGTATTCATGGCTGTATATATGGCTCTTTTTTCATCCTAAAAAGAAATCACACCGTTTTATGGTGTAATGGATTAGGCACACGCACATGAGATGCATTGTTTTAATGAGCTGGTCATCACAATTTATCAGCTTTTTTTCTACTGGCTGGAACAAACAATCATGATGGTGACCAGGTTACTCAGTACTTAAAAAAACCCCCTCCATTAGTGATCTTCTAGATATTTGTACATAGACAAGATGAACAATGCAACCAGACACTAAATTTAAGGGTTTATTTTTTCATTGTTATTTGTTGGGTAAAACTGCATCACATGGCACCAACAATATGAAAAAAATCTCTCTTAAAATTTGCTGCTTTGAAGCTTGTATAACAGTAGGCATGTACGATAGTTCTGGGTGGTTTGTGCTTCTGTGAGCCAGCAATAGACAGGGAGACTCAGTGAAATTATTCTGTCAATGAAGGTGGTTTGAATGGGCAGGGACAGTGTCATCCAATCTATATGTATGCAAACTAATGGTGCCAGTTCTCCATATGGAATTTAGAGATGGGCTGTATCCAGGGTGCTGGGTTGAGGGAACTATATTCCTTGGACTTTGCATGTGGGAAATTAATTTTCTACTTGCTGTCAAGATATGACTTTGTTAGATTAAATATATTTTTACTCTTTCACCAAATACCTGATTCTCTACTCCAGTTTTATGATAGTATAATTCCACTGAACTCCGCAAAAGCAATTCTGCTGAAATCATTGACACTGCACAGTTATAATGTTGGGAAAATGGAATGAATAACCAACCTGAAGAATTTTTTTTCCTTTTGATTGCACATATCATCCACTATATCAGGGGCCAGCAACCTTTAAGACTGGCAGGCTATTGCAGTCACCAACAGCTGAGCTGTACTGCACCCCCCAACACCCATTTGGTGTCAAGGGCTGCTTTCTGAGTCTCGTGAACTCCTACTGCAACTTCTGCTTACTCTCCCCACCACGTGTCACCAACTTCCATAACCATAGTGATGGCAAAGGCCAAATTTGGTGGTAAGGGTAAGCAGAGGCTGCAGTAGCAGGGCCGCAGAGCAGGGAGAGCTGTGGGGTGGGTTAGTGGCATGTGACAGAGGAATGCAGGGTGCAAAGTGGAGAAGGTGCTGCTGCATACCACTGATCCCCATTGCTGCATGCCACAGGTTGCCACCCCTGAAATGCAATGTAAACATGGAGGTACAAGACTGAGAGTAAAACTAATAGGGTGGCAGTTGACACAGGGCAGAATGAAGGCACCTTACTAACTTGAGGATCAGCTGTAGATCAGGTTGTAGATGAGCCCATGGATGGCTGACAAGGCTGATCTTAGGAACACAGACTCTCTGGCAAACACCACAGGGAGTTATTAAAGAGAAGGTCAAACCACAGATTTCTTAGTCCTTCTGTTGCTGTCATTTTTCTGCCTCCAGGGTGAAACGGTTTTCCACAAAGTTAGATGTACCTTCTCCCACAAGGCATTACCAAGTAGCCTTGTCCTGGGCTAGTTTTTCCCCCATTTGTGGTGTCAATGTCACACTTCTTAATGTTTACCATGAGGGTGTCCTTGAAGTGTTTCCTCTGGCCCTCGTGTGTCCTTTGTCCTTGGCTGAGGTGGGAGTATAGCACTTGTTTCAGTAAAGATACATCAGGCATGTGCACACAATGCCCTGTCCACTGCAAGTGATGTTGAACAATCAACGCTTCCATACTGGTGATGTTAGCATTAATGAGGACAACAATCCTCCCACTTTATCCCAAGGATCTTTCAGAGGTAGCACTGATGATGGTGCTCCAGGTTTTTCAGGTGGTCCCTGTAGATCAGCCAAGCTTTACAGCCAAAGAGATGAGTTGGGATTACCACAGCCTTATATAATAGGAGCTTTGTTCAAGTCCTGATGTCGTAATCATTGAACACATGATGATTCAGTCTTCTGAAGGAAGAGATGGCACTTTGGATTCTATACTGGATATTCTCATTGATGGTGGCTTTCTTTGAAAGATGGCTGCTGAGGTATGCAAAGTGTTTCACATTCTCCCTCTTCACAGATGCCCACCTTGATGGGGTGGAGAGACTTGCATGTACTGATGACCCTAAGAGCAACACTGTCAGGAGTCTTGTACTCCTGGTAGGGTGGCCTATGGTGGTAAGGTCAAAGGTGAGGTATCAGATGAAGAGCAGTCCAACTTAACATAAAGACCTCAATGGTGGAACAGATGTATGAAGAAGGCACATCTCTCAATGGCTATGAAGACAGATGAAGGCTGCAGTGGAAGAGTAACCCCAGTCATCTTGGATCTCCTTGCCACTGAACACAGGTTTCTCCTCCCCCAAGATGTGTGATTGTCAATGCACTTTTATATAAGAACTGTGTAATATAGGGGTCCTGCCACGCGTTTAAATTAAAGTTGGATAGAATCCAACCACAAAGTTGTTATACATTTTCAAGCATTAACTCTGTAGCTGGTTGGCTCTTTTTATAGCTGGATGGACATTTTTATGGTGTGATAATTACTTTAAACATGCAGCCAATCTAAAGTTATTGCACAATTAACCAGTTAATTGTGGGATATAAGTAACATGTGGCAGAAAGGTGAAAGGCAGCATCATTTGGTTGTCTTCTCCTCTTTATTTACAGTCCTGAGATGGCCTCAGGATTGCGTGATGGCCTGATCCTAAAACCTTCGCTCATGTACATGGCTAGCGATGGGTGCCATAACACAGTCTGGAAAAATACACAGCCCTTATCTGTGTGGTCTCAGCAACTTTCATGAGACTCTTCAAGGAAGTAAGGGGAGGAGAATTACCCAAATCATGCACTGTCCTAACAATTTTAATACATTTCACCACAAGTTCTCTCAGTCATCAAACAATAAAAAGTGTGCATAGATGGGCCAAAAAGTATGGGGACATTTCCATAGGAGCCTGAATTATATTTCCCCTTTTAAAAACTTTCAGGCATGTTCCTGCCACTTTGTTAGCATGACAGGAGCTCTGGGTAACATCTCCAGAGATGCACAACATCACATTCCATTATGATTTCTGAAATGAAAAAGATTTCGGAAATGAAATATTTCTTTCCAGGCAGAAACATTCTAAAACTATTCTTATTGAAGGTTTATTAAGTGGTGGTTTAGGATTAACTGGGTCTAAAACTCTGGTTAAATCAATGAACTCCAGAAAGTTAAATTTATCCTGCAGCACACAGAAGTTCTATAACGTGTTTGTTGGGGAAAACAATTACTAACAATTACTCATGGGTTCTTCTTAAACATAGTATATTGTGTATCATTTTAATAGGTTGGAGTAAAAAAATACATATGTCAATATTTGATTAGCCATACATTAAACTTTCTTATGCAAGAGGTTAGGTACATCAAGCAGTTTGAAAATGTCAACCCACGTCTTGGGAACATGACAAGGGGAAGACATCTAGGCAGAGAGGTAAAGCAAGCACTGAGCCTTTCTTGTTGATGTACTTGCCATTATTCCCAAATTGTGAACTCTAAATTAGTTAGCATCAGTTAAGTGATTCTGCACAAGCAGAGTAAGGGAACTAGTCCACAGGATGGTGTGCTCAATGAGTGCAACCATCATTGATCAGTGAACCTCTTCTTAACAAGCACACCTCCCCAGCCATGGGAAGCAATTATTTTTAACTGAAAAATTCTACTTCTGAGAAGGATAACTTGGCTGGGATCACTAGCCCCAGGCAATGCAGAAGTATCAGGGCCCACAAGTATTCCAGGACCTACAGCTCATGGTGACACTGCTTGGGAAGGAACCACATCAGTGATGCTGGAAAATGTCTGTTCCTAAAATAAAGACATGAACTTTTAATGGTTCATTGGAGAAGATGAAATCCACTTGGGAAAGGCAGTTAAGTAAAAGGAAGGGGAAACTGGAAGAATGCAAGTAGAGGCATCAGCTAAGAAGTGCTGAAGATGAAGGGTTCAGAAAAGGCAGAAAAGAATGACAACATGGAAGAGGAAGAAATAATATTCTTCCTTCCTCCAGATTTTTTATTTAAATTAGTGGCAGAAAGTTCAGAGTCAATGCTTCCTTCAGGGTGATAATTTTCTCACACTGGGAATAAAAAAAAAAAAGACTTCCTGTGCCAGCTATAACAACAGCCTCTGAGAACTGTCAACTTGGGGGCATCACAGCTGTTTTTTAATCTACAGGGGAAGATGTGGGAACTCTGGCCCCTAACTCCACCAACAGGAGGCTCAACAGGAGCTATGGGAGTACTGCTTCACATTTAGGTGAATACAAAATAGCACTAAGGATTACCACATTCATTTGTAAAAGCACAGCAGTTTCACTGAGGCTTGGAGATACATATTTGAGCGCACTTAACTGTCATTAGCATGCATTTCTTGAGTTCAGTTTGGTAAGGAGAGGGTTTGCAGATGTAACTGTCCTGTAGTATAAGATATCGAGAGCAAGTATTATGGGATTAGGAATTCTAATCAGTAAGGCTCAGTGATAGGAAATATTAAACTCTCACAGTGGAAATAATGCAGGGGAGTGCCAAAACATACTAGACATGAGGAACAATGGGCCATGAGGCTGATGTAGGAAATACAGGTAAGGTCCTGTAGCCAGTGTTAAATCTGATGAGATGGTCACGGTGGCCCCTGGAACGCACAATCCTATAAACAGACTCCAGTTCCTCTAAAAAACAAGAATCCAGTAAGTAAGAATTGGCCAGTGTGGTTGCACAAGGAGATGTCCAAACAAAAGAGATTTGAAGAAAGAGGATGTGGGAGGTAAGCAAGTAAGAATCCAGTCTCATAAGTCTTGCTGACACCATACTAAAGACAATGGAAAAGAAATAAATGAATTTGTGTTAGCCAAAGTACCCAAGGAAATTTAAAAAGATTTTTCGTTTATATCAGGGAGGAGGTAGAAGCAATAAGGAAGAAAACTGGTCTATTAAAACATGAAAAGAGCATAGAAGTTAATTATTCAGAAGTGGTTAAGACAGAACTCCTTTGTGCCTTCAGTGAAAAAAAAAAAAAATACAAGAAAATTTCGAATGAGTAGCTTAAATATTTTTAACAGTGAGGCTGAGTATTTGATGTTGAAGGTTATTAACCACTAGAACAAAATTGCCATTTTCTTGATCTCTTCACATTAAGACTGGAAGTTTTTCTGGAAGATTAGCTTCAGCCAAACATAGGTTTTGGACTTGCTACAAGGTGACGCTCTGTGGCCTGTGGTGCACAGGATGTAATGTTATGTCATCTTACGGTTGCTTCTAGCTGTAAAGTAGGGCACTACAATGCTTTGTAGGCATAAGCCTGTGTCAGAGGTGGTGAAAAGTCATCTCAGGCCAGCAACAGTTTTTGAGAGTAAGAATATTCCAAGGGAGAAGCAGCTTGGATTGATTCTGGCAAATCAGCTTGATTTTTGGGAGGACGCTGTAAAGCTGGAGGACCTAAAGTACACAGAGATGCTTTCAAAGCTACCCCAGTGATTCTGATGCTGAATTCCCATTAAAACTGGTCCCATTCAAAGAGAGGTTAGAACATTTTAACTGTAATGTATTTGTCTTTCAGTCAAATGTTTCATTTAAAATTTCAGTAAAATTTTCAAAAAGGACCTAAAGGACCTTAGAAGGAAAAAAAAACAAAACAAAAAAAAACACAAAACATTTTCCAAAGCGACTTGGGCACTGACTTTCAATGACTTGTGTTGGCATACCACACAAGATTCTAGCCTTTAATCTCTCTGTGCTACTGTTCTCTATCTGTAAAATGGAAATTGCGGTACCTCCTTTCCTCACAGGGATGCTGTGAGGACAGAAATGTTTGTGTTACACTTGAGTACTATGGTTGTTAGTGCCATAATAAACAAATGTAAATAATCCAGTATACGCAGAGTGAAAAATATTAAGTATCAAAATGAATTATTCAGCGTGGTATTGCATTTTTACACAAGTGCCGCATGTGGAAGGCATTTTAGTTCAAAACTGCACTGCTGCCATTTTCTGTGTGCTGACATGCATTTTGCTGCTTATACAACTGCACACGGTGCAGCAGAGTTTGCATCAGCTCGTGGGTGGGGCAGACTCAATTAATGGAGTCTGCTCCAAAGCGGTGGATCTCCGTCGTGTCATGGGACTAAAAGGTATATGTATAAATGCCCATAAAGAGCTGCCCATAAAGAGCTGTTAGGAGTAAAGAGAGTGAATTAAGAAAGGGAAAACAGAGGAGGAATGTTAGGCAAACTTCATGATAATAACAGATCTCTCTATCAGGAAGCAGAATAGGCCAAAGTGCCTTCAGCGAGGGTGTTCCACTGTAACTAAACCATCAATTTCCAGTGAAGTGGTTGCTTTATTGTAAGAACCCAAGTGCGGTTCTTCTTTCTGCACATAACAGGACAAAGAATTCAGACAGTTGCAGGCATCAGATCTGAAGTGTGATACTCCTTGGACAGTGGTGGAAAAGTCATGCTTTCCATTTTGTATAGTTTCTAATTGGAAAAGTTGCAGTGGATATTTTTTTTTCCCCTGAAGATTGTTTCTGATCTAATTAATTAGGCCTATATTTCTGTTAAAACATTAAAACAAATAAGTAATCTAAATATCATGCGTAAGATTAAAGAACTCATTTACATTAGTGTGGTGGTGACACGCCCCCACAGCCTCTAAAGGAGGTGAGGGTAAACACCGGGGGGCCCAAAACCCAGAAAGAGACCCCCCGAGGGGGGAACTTAACTCCAGCCGGTCCTGCAGCGCAGGAGCTGGGACCGCAGCTGCAGTTGCGCGAGCTGGCGTTATGTCAGCTGTTTAAGCAGTTGTTCCCTGCGCGGGGAACAGCTGGACCAATCGCGACAGCCAGCATAGCTGCCACGGGGAAGTTTAAAAGCCCTGACGGAACTCACGGGGAGAAGGTGGAGCCAGAGAGGGAGAGAGTTGGCAGGCAGCACGCCCGGCGTGCTGAGGCTCCCACTGAAGAAGGGCACAGTGCAGCCGGCACAGCACAGGCAAGCGGCGCAGGGGAAAACTTTGAGCCCCCACTGGAGACAGAGCAGGGGAAGCACTGCAGCTCCCTGTGGGAACCTGACCTGGAAAGGCGGGTAAACCCCCTGGAAGAGGCAGAGCAGAGGAGGGGTTTTGAGCCCCATGTAGACAGCTGGGGAGGAGGCGGCGGCTCCACACCCCGCTCCTCTCCAGAAGAATTTTTTTTTTTAAGACTACGGAAGGAAAGCAAAAGGAGGAAAGGAGGAAAGTCCCAGGGATAGGGAGAAAGGGTCTGGGCGTCAAGACCTGAGGGACACGAGCCGGCTGAGCCTGCAGCCGAGTGCTCTTCCCTTGCCCCGAAGCAGACCGCGGGCAAGCCCTGCCAGACCAAGGCCAACGTCGGACCATCACGTAACCGGTTGGCAAGTGGACAGAGTGTAGGGGAGGCAGAGCCCTGTGGAACATCGTGCCAAACAACTGCGAGTATAGCCGCTGTCGGGAAGCCCCTCTGGGAAGATCTTCACTGAACCCCTCTCTTGATAGTTAACAGCAAAGTTGTGGCAGAAGAGTCGAGGGGACGGGCTACATTACTGGCAAGCTGTGTCACTCATCAGGCCCCAGGCATCACAATTAGATTATTCTTTTTTATAACTGTGGGGGTGTTAATTTATGTAATAATTTTGCACAGGTCCAAATATGTGGATATTTAGAAAAGTTCCCATTAAACTAAGTCAAACACAATTTCTTTCCTTAGTATTTTCCTTTTGTCTTGAAGCACCAGCATTTGTAACTGTTTTAGATATTAATTTTTTATTTTATCTAGGAATATTTACTCGGGTAAATTTATTTTCAAGTCAGTGGGAATTTGCCTGAAATAAACACTGAACAAAAACTGAAGAAATATTACAGGGATAATAATAGTACTAAAATAAAAATATAGGGTGTGGGGCATATAAATGATAAGGGACATATAAAAACAACTGCAACCATTAAGAAGAAACTTTCACTTTGGACAGGGTATTCCATAATTGTCAATAAGAAGGTTTTACTGAAGCATCTAATAACAGCTAACAGGATAAACTAAGCAAGATTAATTGATCCAGATTGGCAGACCCTATGACAGACCAGACTGTTTTATTTTTTTCCTCTTCTTTATTTCTACTAATCTATGAATATTATTTATCTTAAAATGCAGGGCCCAATTTGTTTTCTTTGGGGTTTTACTTCGAGAACAGAGACAACCCTGGCCCTAAAATGTTTACAATCTGTTTCTATAGCATAAGGCACAGTAGGGTCCTGATTGAAGTCTAGGCCTCTTAGACTCTATCAGAAAACAAATAGAATAACTAATGCTAATAACTTTGATATGGTAGGGATTGCCTAAATCAGGGCTGCCCAACTGGTGGGTTGGAGGGGTTAACATGCAGCTCCCCCAGCTCCTACAAGACTGCTGCTTGCCTTCCTGCTCCAGCCCTACGGGGAATTGCAGTAAAGCCCACAGCACTGAGGGGGCTCGTGGCATTATGCAGCAAGAGAGCTGAGATGTGGGCCATCTGCGTACATAGCGTGTGGCGGACATCACCTACATGAGTGGTACAGGGTGGGGGATACAGCCTGGGGTATGCAGCTCTGGGACATGCAGCCCGTGCCACATGGAGCCCTGAGAAATTGGACAACCCTGGCCTAGGTAAAGGTGTATAAATATGCAAGGGCAGCTTTTCAAAAGGAGACACCATTGTGAGCTCAGACTACAATATGCTTTTTGGATTGGGGCTTATTTGTGCAGCTGCGTCAATTATGTAGGTAAATTAAGTGATTTAAGTACAAATGGATAGTTGGAGCACATCACACCTCCTGTGCCCTTCTTTCTGTATTGGTTTCCTGTAGAATTTTGCATCAATTTCCATACCAAAATGATCGTATGGCATGCTAAAAAAAAAAAAAAAGGCAGGGGAGACAGGGGTACTATTATTGCTGTGGCACTGTGATGGCAAGGACATAATTGGTTAATAAATGCCAATATTAGTCCTAAGAAAAGGACTACCGCCCATGCTACTGAGGAAGGCAAAAACCTATGTAGTCTTTGTCAATCTGAACTAGAAGGAAATGCCTTTTTGCCCCCAAATCTGGTGACCGGTCTAACTCTGAGCAGAAGAGCAAGGCCTTCTAGTCAGGAACCTCAGTTTTCTACAAATTAGCAAAAGCATCAGAACACTCCAATCAACCCATACCTAGCCTTCATGATTATGTACAACTACTCCTGGGGAGCTGGCGAGAGAATACAGGCATGTGACATGTACAAGTCATATTGCTTAATGTCACTACTGAAAAATCACTCGGATCCTATGGTAATGAGCCTGTTTTAAGAACATATATAAGATAAAATAGATAAAAATCTCCATTCCCAGTCTGTGTGTCCAGAGTTTTTGCACTTTCTAACAAAGACATACCTGACAATGAAAAACTGATCAGTCTCCGACTTCCTTGTCCCTGGGTTGAATCTTCATGGGTGATGCTTTTAAAAATCTGCTGGAAGAAGGAAAATGGTAAGATATTATTTCAATGCTGAGACTGTAGTCACCAATATTTCTTAAATTGAAAATCTACTTAATAACTGTTATTTCTACAGTTGTAATAAACCAGGAATCAATTACATGCTTTTATTAAGAAACATTGATCAAAACAATCTTTTTATCCAACTAACGGTTTTTCCAGTAAAGGAATAAATCAGCCACAAGGGAGTTCCTCTTCAGAGAAATGGGAGACTGAGAAACTGCTGTAATCTTATCAGTGTTTTGTGTCAAAAACAGCACTTCCTCACCCAAATGTTTGTAAATAGGAACTGCTTATTTAACAGTAAATAAATGCAGCATATAAAAATGGGTAGGTTGCTCCTAAATCTAATAACAACCTCTGCTCTTTATAAAATGAAACATGAAACTCCGTATTCTTGTTATTCTAGTGATTCCCCAGCTGACTTCTAGGAACCTGCATTTATATGGGAGGTTTATTACACACACACACCAGCTACACAACTATGACAGTATTAATTTCCTGAACAAACAGCAGCTGTGAACTACTGGAGTGCCAAATGTACAGAGCATATCTGAAAAAGCATGATCTTTATTATATGATCCTCTCTATCTATTTAAGAACCATCATTTTGAAAAGCTGACCCTGTTAGGCTTGCTGTTGAGTCATGATCAGAGCATTTCTTTACGTGCCATTGATGTAAACATTAGATTACCCATTTTCCCTTTGACCCCATCTGTACATTTTAAATAATGGTTTGGCTCTTAATGAAAAACCCACCCCCCCTGTTTCAGTTTAGTTGGACTGTATTTGCTTCTCCTCACTTCTCCCATTCATTTCCCGATTGAAATATATAAGTGGTTGGAGAAGATTTTATTTCCTGATGTCATTAGGTTCTGAGCACAACTGGACAGGAGACCAGCTGGGGCACAAACTCAGACACTGTACAGCTAAGACAAATAACTTTCTGCCACCCAATCTCTGAATCAAGCTAAGGATAGTGGAAGGGGTGGGGGGCTAGAATAGGGGTGGGAGTGTGTGAGAGCAGAATCTAAATGCTGAGTGAATGATTATTCTGGCACATTGAAAAAGCTAGTGAATAATATTGATACTGAACCAGAACAGATCCCCATGGGAGCCCAATAGAAAAACACTTCCTGGCACACATTTAACCAGGTACAATTCATTTGTGGGGAGGGGGTCTGTTAACCAGTTTTTAATTCATTTAAAAGGAGTTACACTGATTTTTGGCTAAGGCTTTTTTTTTTTTTTTTTTTTCCCCTTCCCCCCTCAGTCTGAATCTTATCTTAGACTGGGATTACTATAATGTATTTGACTACCTATAATATAATAATTCAATTACTTTTATCAACCAGATGTATAATTTCATCCAAAAAATTATTTGTTCAACAAGACCTATTTTACATAAAACCACACTGGCTGATGTTAATTATGCTGCCCTCTTTCGACTCTTTATTAGGTACATTTGATATAAATCATTTCATGCTATTGTACAGGATTAATGCCAGGTCAACTGACCTATAGCCTCTTGTATATAGGCATATCACGACTCTTTGCAGAAGCAGACCCTGATTTATCAGGATTATTTGGAACAGCATGAAAACTAAAACTAAGGAACAATAGTGCTGTGTGTGTGAATGACATACTCCATGGTTTATCTCAGTATACCATTCTGAGATACTTGACATTAGTCATATTGATATTGTTTGCCATTTAACCTGTCAAACATTTGAAATGAAACAAAACAATCTTTTTAAAGGGTAAAATTTGCTCCTCTGCACAGCTTCAGCAAAGGCACAATGCACCTATTAAGTCTTATTTTGAGGCTGTAATTTGGATAGGTTTTGCGCATGTGCATGAAATTTCATTCAGTTGGTTAGTTCCACACACATACTGAGGAGGAAACTATGTAATTTGGAAGCATAATTTTAAACTATCAGAGTTTCCAAGAAGTAAGGATATGGGGGGAAAAAAGACAACCAAAAACATGAAAAGCAGGACCTGATCTAGCTCCTTCTACAGCAAAAGCTGAGCACACTAGAGAGTTCTTTCTTCAGCTGTTTCGCAAATGGTGTTTTTGTTTGCACATCTGGCTGAGTAAAGTTTGGGTGTTCAGAAGACTAAAAGAAACATCTCAGGGATTTAAAATTAACAAGAAAAATCTTCCCAGGTAAGCCAAACTGCTGATGTTACAAACAACAAATCATCTTAGGAAACAGTACAAACAGCAGCAACAAATACAGTTAACTCAGTAATCAAACTACAACATAGGACAGGGATGGATAGTTCAAAAATATGGTCTTGTGAAAAGTAATCAGTACATTTCATCTGTCCATGATCAGCTCTTAACATTTTCCCAACAAAATCTTGTTTTCGATAAAAAAAAAATAGCTGAAGACGTCATAGAGATGATCTCCCCTATATTTGTCAGTGTCACGGCGGGGTCCTGTAGGAGGGCCATGATCTCCTTATGGCCCCCCTCTCCGTGCCTAGTTGGCCCAAGGGCACCCTCTGTTTCTCGCCCGCCACGTCTTTGATGGTTTAAATCAGTTGGGAGGCTGCTTTACACCCTCTCGGACACGTCTCAGACCCCGTGGTTTCTGTTGACTCAGACCCCGTGGTTTCCCAGACTCCTCGTGGGTCTTGTCCTGCAAATGGGTGCTTTGGGGCACCCTAGCCTTATGGGCTATGCGTGGCTCCAACCACCCCTTATACCACACCCCAAGCCTTGCAGTTGGAATGGACGTTGGACTGTCACTATCTCTCTCTTGACATACACTGCCGCCCCGTCCTGGGGCTCTTCTTGCCCTCTCTCGGGGCCTCCTCTGTGCTGTCGCCCTCTCTCGGGGCCTCAACATGCCCGCACTGGGCTTCTCAATAAGGCGCTCCCCTCTCTGGGGCTCGCCGTGCCCACACTTGGGCTTCTAAAACATGCTGCCCCCCGCTATCTGGGGCTCTCCACGCCCACACTTGGGCTTCTCAATGTTGCCCCCTTCCTGGGGCTCCGGGGTCCTCACAGTCCGCTGTGAGACCCCTTTGAAGATACTGCGCCCTCACTGGCGCCGGGGTCCCCACGCCACTGTGGGATCCCCCTGAGTACGCTGGGCCCTCACTGGTGCTGGGGCCCCCACACCACTGTGGGTCCCTATAAGGCCTCCTCCAACCCCTTATAGCCTCACCCAAACCACCGGTGTAATACAACAACAAAACAAATGCAAGCCCCTAGGCTGCAACTTAACTTAAAGCCGCCCGGCTAAAACCACGGTGATCAAACATCTTTGAGCTGCCATCCATAACTCTACTTAAGTGGTATCTGCAGTTCTTGCTGCTTCTCGCAACAAGGCTGAGGGAGCTCCTACCTCTCTAGCTGCTGGCAGAGAACTGCCAGCCTGGCCTCAGCCCTGGGCTTTATAAGAGCCAGGCCTTGCCCCTTACAGCCAGCTGACCGCTGTCAGGTGTGGGTCATTTGCTGCCTCCAGTTGCCCGGGCAACCCACAGCTGTGCTCCTTAGCCACTGCTAGGGCTTTTCCTCTAGCAGTTTTTCCTCTATAGAAGCAGGGCACCTCAGTGCTCTGCGACAGTCAGGTGTATTTAGAACTTGACATATGTTGCTTGCTGAGATATCTTGTCTGGTATCATCATCTTTGTCTGTATTACCTGGTGTCCCTGTGGACTTCTCCTGAAGGACAGCTGTACATAAGGCTTCATCAGTTGGTGTTCCATAGCAAACCAAGTCATCATCATGGGAAATATATTAAGTACATTCTTTGTTGTTTGACAATATCTTTGTTCATATCATATGATCTCTGACTTACACCTATTTGTAGCACAAAACCTGCCCAATGAAAACAGTTAGTGGTGGTACTTTTTCACATTTCTGCATATTCAATGCATCCAAAAGTGTTAGTTTTTTTGCAGTTTCATTGGCACATCTGTCTGAGTTGGTGTTGATACCTGAGGTTGTGCAAAAGTCCTTTGATAATGTCCATTACAGTTTTGAATGACTTCCTGTTTCCATGGCTGAACAACTGCTGTGGTGATAGTGGGGTTAGAAAAACAATTTTTGTATTCTTGAGTCATTCATCAGCATTGATTAGATGGGCATTGCAGTTATCGACAAACAGAAGGATATTGAATCACTGCTCCATGTTGTGGTTAAAGTCTCTCAGCTAAACTAGAAATATTTCCCCAGTCATTTTTTTATTCACTATGTAACTATTGAGTAAGCTGCTTTTACTTTTAAAACATCTGGATTCTTTGTTTTTTATAATAACAACAAATAATTTCTATTTGCTTCTTCTTGCCATTTTAAAGGCCACTAGCATAGTGGCCTTTTTAAAACTGCTGATGATGCCTGATTTTAAGGTCAGTGATCCATCTGGGAGAGCTCTATAGTAAATACATGTCTCATCTGTCTTGTATTATAGGTGCCTTTGGGCTTATATGCTTTGAGCATTTTGGGTACAATGTTAACAAGCCAACGTTCACCAGAAAGTCAGAGTATTTCTTTTCTTTACCTGTCCTTTTAAAGGGATATCATTACACTTCCTTCCATCTTTTTGTTGGTTAGAAGTATCCCCAGCAGGTACTTGAGCTATGTTCTTAGCATCTCTTTTTAAAACTGGTCCAGATACAGGATATCTCTAGCTCTTGTATTTGTCATAACAAAGCTGTGTTTATATCTGGGACCTTGCCTGTCTTCTGGCATTTTCGGGCAGGGTTTGCATTTTTCTCATCCCTGCTGACAATGTCAGTCACCTGCCAGCTATTCTTGATTTCTGTTACTGATAGGTTCTCAGCCTCACAGCTATCTCTGTCTGGAATAATTTTGTAACCTAAAACTTCACAACTTTGGTGGTTTTCTGAAAGGGACAAAGCAGTCCTCTTTCTTCTTCTCTTACATGTACTGAATAAGTAATCCATTACAGTGGTTCTCTCAGCACTGCTCAACCTTTCCAATAAATGATTAATCCTGACCTATATGTTTTTTTATTAGTTTTGGTTTATGCCAGGGCTGTCCAATTTCTAGGCACCCAGGGGCTGCATACAGCATAGGCCATGCCCCTACCCCACTCCAAGTCTACCCCTGCCACACACACAGCTCAGCTCTGCCCCCATCCTCATGCACAGACCTGAAGTGCAGGCAGCCTGGCTCAGCCCACCCACTTCGCACGCAACACTCCCACCCCCGTCCTGGCCATGCACACTATACTAGCAGCTCACCTGCAGCAGACAGGATGGGCAGCACAGCTCCTTCCTTTACTAAGCACGCAGTGGCTACATCTTGCCCCCCTCCTCTGCTCTGTGCACAGCTTGGGAAGTTTGACCCCATCCTGCTCTGCTGCACTGCCCAAGACCACCCTGTCCTAGGAATGGGGACAGGAACCAGAAGTTGGAGGGCGGGGAACCTTGAGACCCTGGCTGCCACAGCTGCAAAAGCAATGGATGGAGTGGAAGCTGGAAAGGAGCCCATGGGCCACATGTTAACTTCTCACAGGCTGCATGTGGCCTGTGGACTGCCAGTTGGCCAGCTGTGGCTTATGCAACAAACTGAAACATGTAAATGGGCAATATGTAAATAACTGGGCAAAATTTAAGGGGATAGACAGCAAATGATTTGGCCCTACCCCAAAGTATGCAAGTAACAGAAATATGTGAATAGCCAATATGTGATTAAGTGCATTATACTGTATTTATGCATGCAGTAATGTCCAAGGCAATTGTTTTATGCCAGAAGTGTTTAAAAAAGCTGCTGAGTCCAAAAATCTGTTCCATGGTCATCCCATGATCCCCTGCAAAGGTGGATTCAGTGAGGGTGCACTGCTGCCTTTACACCCCCCTTTGATTCCTGCTCCACCCAAAGTTTAAAACCAACTGCCTGGCAGTGGCAGCAGCATTTCTAGTCAGGCAATGCTGAAGGGGTCAATTGACTTTATGGTTCATTATAATCTACTTGATCCCTTCTAAACTCTTCATTCCACAGGTGTTAAAGACCCTTTCTTCTTTTTAATGGTCTTGATGTTTCACCAGTCAAGCTATCCTTTGTTCTGTGATGCTGTTGTTAGCTGCTCCTGGTAATGAAGCATTTCACAGTCCTGCAGGCTGTTTTTAACTCATTGCAATGAAGTTATATTTGTTTTTGCTTCAATATAGCCCTAGGCCCCTAGCATATTGGTAAAGCTTCTAGTTTATTTTAACTGGAGAAAAAGATGTGTTGTTTTATATGTGATGATGTACCTTACTATCTGTACCCCACTTTTCAAAATTCTAGATCTGCCCATGATCTCCTGTATCTTAGGGAGATGTATGAGATACTAGTTGACTAGTTGTATGAGTACTAGTTGACAGGAGCAAATTCACATAGTGCAGGGTGACCAGTGGAGTCCCTCAGGGCTCGCTACTTGGGCCAGTACTCTTTAACATCTTCATCAATGATCTGGATTTGGGAGTCAGATGTGAACTGGTCAAGTTCACGGATGATACCAAATTATGGGGGAGGGTGGTCACACTGCAGGACAGGCTGGGGATACAGGCTGACTTGTACATGCTCTCAAGGTGGGCCAACCAGAACCTGATGGCCTTCAATGTAGAGAAGTGCAAGGTGTTGCACCTCGGTTGGAAGAACCCTTACAGGCTCGGCAGTGCTATGCTCACTACCACCACAACTGAAAAGGACTTGGGGGTCTTGATTGACCACAAGATGAAAATGAGCCACCAATGCGATGCTGTGACTGGAAAAGCAAACTCTGGTGTGCATCCGCTCATGCATCTCAAGCAAAACCAGGGAAGTCATGCTCCCACTTTACTCGGCCCTCGTGAGACCGCAGCTGGAGTACTGCATCCAGTGTTGGGCCCCCCACTTCAGGAAGGATGTGGAGAAGCTTGAG
This sequence comes from Alligator sinensis, assembly GCF_000455745.1. Lineage (NCBI taxonomy): Eukaryota > Metazoa > Chordata > Crocodylia > Alligatoridae > Alligator > Alligator sinensis. The sequence continues at coordinate 144,819 of NW_005841953.1, forward strand.
AGAGTCCAGAGGAGAGCCACTCGTATGATCCAAGGCCTGGAGGGCAGGCCATACGAACAGAGACTGAGGGACTTGGGACTCTTCAGCCTGGAGAAGAGAAAGCTAAGGGAGGATTTGGTGGCAGCCTACAACTACATAAGAGGGATATATCAGGACCTGGGAGAACAGCTGTTCATCAGAGCTCCCCAAGGGACAACAAGGTCTAACAGCCATAAACTCCAGGAAGGCCAATTCAGACTATATATAAGAAAAAAGTTCTTTATGGTGCGTGTGTCCAGGGTCTGGAACAAACTCCTCCCAGAGGTGGTGCAAGTGCCTACTATGGACTCTTTCAAAAAACGTGGATGTTTTCTTGCTGGGGTTACTTGATCCCAGCTGACTTACTGCCTATGGAGGGGGGGCTGGACCCAATGATCTCATGAGGTCCCTCCCAGCCTCTAATGTCTATGAAATCTATGCAATCTATGAAATATAACGTTTTAAAAACAAGCCAAGTCATTTAAGAGCCTACATTCCATCTTCAAAAAGTCATGAAGGCTCCTAAGTCTTACTGACTTAGGAAAATATTCCCTATACTATCTATAGCTGTGGATTTCAACCTTGTTAGATTAGAGGCAGCCTCATTAGACTCAAGGCACCCCTTAGAAAATGCCAGCTTATTTTTTCACTCGTTTTTTCACTACAGGAAAAATAGGCTGTTGCAAAGAACTCAGAAAGACCGAAACAGGGCAGAATAGTCTTAACATTATGAATTCCTATTTCAAACCTCTGGGTTTATCTTTGGAACAATGTTTGCATACCTAATACTGCTAACATTATGTGGCACCCGTGAAGTGATTTCCAGAGATGCCAAGGTGTCACAGGACCTAGTTGAGAATCACTGGTCTATACACTACAATGAAGCATGCCTTGGAGGTACACATAGGTAGATGAGATATATATGGGCTGCAGAAAGTAATTACTTTAAAAGGGCCCAGGTCCCAATACCATTATTTTCAAAATAGGTGGTTGGGATCCAACCCTAAGTTCATATTAGGATGCTAAATAAGTTATCTTATTTTCATAAGTGCTGAACATCCAGCAGCTCCCACTGACTTCTGGAGGGAGTCTGGTCTATGCCACAATCTCCGTTATTGTTATCAGCATTATTCAGTGCTGATGGTGAATTATGGGTCTTATTTATGGGTAGATTTAGCCTTTATTTATCTTTTCTTCCCTTCCAAATGAAAGCTTAAATTCTTGAGCACAATTTGCAATAGTTCCTATGCCATGGAACCATGGAACACATAGGTATCTGTGCATGGAGCAATCATAGTTTTACAGAATTCATATGGAAAACCATTTACGGCATTTGTGAGCATACAAGGTAATCTTAGCCTCTTCCTCCTTTGTACTCGCCCACCATGACTTGGATTGAATAAGAAAAAAGGAGGAGATCAGTGGGCTTTCATGTTTTGATTGTTAAATACCACTCAGGTGATAAACGCTTAAGGTATGGGTTTATTTTCCACCATAACATATACACTAACAAAGAACCTCACCAATTACTTCATTGGAGGGGACGTCCTGGACTACAGACAAAGGAAAACTCTGTTTGGTTTACTTTACAGATACTTTATAATTGAGTAGCTTCCACCGCTAATTACTTCATTAGCAGGGCGTGGTCCTCCACATCTTTTACTCTTTGCCCGCGGCTTGTACTGAGAGCAGCCCCCTGCTATTCCTGCACTGTTTGTTCTGCTGTCTTCTCAGCAGATGTCGCCCTGACAAGGTCAGGGATTAAAGTGGGCTCCTGCCTTCCCGTGCACTGTCCCAGAGGTTCCGTCTCTCTTTTGCTCAGGGCAGAGCTGCTCCTGCAGTCTCAGTGCTTTCCCACACTCACTGGATACAGTCCAATCTCCCAGATCATTGTCCATCCTGCATCTGATCTGTCCTCCTGAGTCCTGGGCTCACGGCTTTCTCCGGGATCACAGGTGTGATTCTTTTCCTCTCTCTCCATCTTCCTGCAGTCTCAATTACCCCCATGTTTGTCCTCCTGTGCCGGAGGGCAATCAGTAAATGTCCTGCTGCCCCTTTTGTTTCCAGTTTTTGCAGGCTAATTTTCCACTCTTTC